>NW_027526203.1:197073397-197351450 GCF_048455015.1 Haemaphysalis longicornis | reverse complement strand
TTCGGCTTTCGTCGGACGACACGTGGTGCAAGTAATTGAAGCCGTTATTTCTCTATCATCTTTCCTTTGATTTTTTTTTTTTCGTGTCATAAATGAGGTGATCGAAAAGTGCGCTGTCTTTCCTTCATGGAGCCGGGATAGCGCCGAAAAAAAACTTCTGAATTGGGGTCAGCGGAAAGCTTGACGGCCAGCCTGTTCCCGTGTTCGGTTGCTCTGTAATCTATCTGGCTGTCGTCTGCACCGCACTTACTCTACGCCAAGGCAATAAATTTGACTGAAATTGAAACAGAAGCACGGCTTAGCTCCTGTTGTAGTCTGGCAGCTTTTTGGTTCTGTTTACTAGCTGAAATTTGTTTCTCTTAATAAACGTGTGTTAAGAAAAACACGGCAGATCCCTCTTATTTTACTTTTAAATGTCCGTACCTCACTGTACGGACCAGCTCCGCAAATGCCGTTTCAACATTCTCGATTTGTGACGTCACAAATGCTAGTGCGGTAAAAGTTTAAAGCGCAGCAATACCAGATTTCACACTTTTGGCGTTCTGTGCTTTGCCGCAAATGGTATCTTTGTATTCACGGCACTGTAATCTACGCGCACAGGCCAACTCGTTTTCACACCTGAGTGTTCCTTTAAGCGCGAAGATCGCCTTTGCTCTCTCTTTGATTACCCTGTTTATTCCCTCGAGTGACGTTCAAAAAGACCGAGCCGTAGCCACGCAACGTCTCCTCCTGAAGACTTTCAGCCTACTGACTCTGGTCGGCCCATTCCGCGCTGTGTTGCGGAGTAGTTGATAAAACTCCATTAGCCGAAATACACGTTCGCAGAAGGAGCACGCAGAGGTGGATATAATACAAGCTGGGATAACATAATGACCGTAACGCATCGAAACCACCGTGTTGACCTTTGCTTACGGTGCATAACCAGTACGCTCGGCTCGCATCATATTGTTTGTGAGTTTATTTTTGTCTGTGGACGCTGAAACATAACCCCAGAAAAAAAAAAAAAAAAGAACTCAGTTACCAACTTGAGGATGCGTACTGGTGAAGGGGGAGGGGGAGGAGGGGGGTGGTGGAGTCGGCACGAAATGCCCTGTGGTACGTGGCGATAGCTGCTTTATTTTTGTCGCCGTTTTCTGCCTTAGTCTAGGAAGGCTACGTGGAAGAGTGGTATATGTGTTTTCTTGTCAAGCCAGTCGGTCGGTCTTGGCTAACTTTTTGTTTTTGTTCTCACTTTCCCTGGAAGCTCTCCGCCAGATGTGATTACGAATCTTGGGTCACTGAAGTTCAAAGTTGGACTGCGCCCTTTACCAACTCTCCCCGTGCTTTGCAGAAGGTCGTATGCGATCATCTTCTTCAGGCGTTTAGAGAGGGGAAGTATTATTTGCTAAGAAGAAAAATCTATTATGGCTTGCATATTTTGACACAGCCGTAAATAACAACGCCGAAAATATATGCCGTTGCTGCTCCAGGCCCATGTCCATACCACGGTCACAATGCTACACAGGTGATTAGGCGCGCCGTATACATATATATAGTGGAGGGCTCTAGGTTAATTTTGACAACCTGGGAATCATTAACGTGCGGCGAAATCATGTACACACGGGCGTTTTCGCTTGTCGCCTCCATCAGAGAAGCGGTCGCCGCGGCCCGGAATCGAACACGCGTCCTTGGGCTCAGCAGCACAACGCCATTGCCACTGAGCCACCGCGGCGGGTGGATCTCCGGGGAGATCGAGTAGTGTCCGTACACACATATTACACATGACGCAAGTCCACCCGGGTGGCTGATCAGAAATGACACCACGGTAACTTAGTAGGATTTTCTTTTCGTCGTTCTGAAACAACAAATGGGAGACACCGACCCGCACGAGATGCCTCTGGATTGATTGATTGATTGATTGATTGATTGATTGATTCTCTTTATTCATGGAGGTTCGTATCCCGGGGGGGGGGGAGGGATTATAGTTATAGGAAGTAATAGTTGGGTGGCACATCCTCGTGCCCCCAGCCATGAATGTCGTCTTCCGGAGTCCGGATTGTCATCCGTCCGCCAACAGCGTTTCTCTCTCTCTCTCTCTCTCTCTCTCTCTCTCTCTCTCTCTCTCTCTCTCTCTCTCTCTCTCTCTCTCTCTCTCTCTCTCTCTCTCTCTCTCTCTCTCTCTCTCTCTCTCCCTCCCTCCCTCTCTCTCTCTCTCTCTCTCCCCCTCCCTCCCCCTCTCTCTCTCTCTCCCTCCCTCCCTCCCTCCCTCCCTCTCTCTCTCTCTCTCTCTCTGCTTACATTTGACCTTGTTCGTGTGTACCTTCAGCGCAACATAAACCCATCGAATCGGAGCAAACGGCGAATTCGGTGTGCTGTCCTCTCAGTTATTCGGCGGATGCAAGGGCACCGTCCTGCGCTGTCCTGGTTGGGTGAGGCCATCCTGACAATGCTTCCTCACGGTGGCGAAGTTTCGTCACTTTCATGCCGTAACGCTTGTTGGCAAGTTTATGCCGCAAGCTAACCACGCGTAGCTCTTGGCGTGCCGACAGCGTGGCCATTACATGCAGCGCGCGCTGTACAACGTTCGACGGAGAATGGCATGCCTATAGGCCGGTCTGTGGGCCAGCGAAGCGGTAACAATGCGGTTCATCCGCCATGTTTTCTTAATCAATTTTGTGCCCTCCTTCTTTTCGTCGTGCTCCAACTTGTCGTTCGAGCTCGCGTGCGTGTGTGTGTGTGTAAACAATGGTTGAAGACGGTTCTTTTTATTATTAATAATGCGAGAGCATTGTGTGTCCCTTAGGCGAAAAATACGGCCTTGTCCGTAGTCCTGTGGTCGGATAATTCCATGTGCTGCTCGCCGTCATCTAAGAAAAAAAAGCACACACAACTTCTGGGAATCCCTCGTGGCTATACGTATAGCGCTCCAGGGGAAGCCGTCAGTCTGGCCAGTGTCTTTCGGGGCTGTTGAAGTGACTCGCGCCGTTTGTCGCGATAGAAAGCGCTCCAACGGCGGGTGCGCCGCCAGTTTCTGCGTCGCCTAAGCGCGGTGCACCACGCAAGTATGCCAACACGGCCGCCGCGCAGGTGTACGATGCTGCGAGGAGAGGCAAATGCCAGCAACTTGGTGATATTTCAAGGGTGTTGTTGTGTACCAACTCACGTACGCAAACACGATGTAGAAGTCCGCGAGTTTTTTCACGAGCATTCCAAACGAGGTCATAATGCTTTCGGATTCGAGCCACGTAAGCAGACTTCAGTGCCCAGTGAAATTTTATTAACGCTAGAACGTGCGCTGGAATTGCTTGAGGCGCAGCAGAACTGCTTGTCGAAAGTGGAGGCGCCGGTTGGTTCCGACCAGATCGCCCACCGGACAGGTCGGAACCGCCTTGTCCGATCGGTCCAGTCGGTCAGTCGCTTGGACTGCAGTCAGGCGGACGTGGAATGAAAATGAGCAGAAAGTTAAGAATCGTTGAATTAACAGGTGGCGCAAGTCGCGCTGTAGCTGCGGGGCGCGGACACGTGTCCGCGCGGGCACGGGCGCATGCGTACGCTGAAGTTCGAGGAAGCCGCAATTGCTATCTCAAGGTACGAGTAGTGCAGAAATGCGGGCTTGTCACCGCACACGAGACAAAATGACAGAAAAGTTTCACAGGCAATAAATTGCTGGTTTCCAGTTGACGCTCTCCCGTTTTTGTGATTTTACGAAATGATCAGTAATCCCCATCAACTACGTAAGATTGAGGTTCAAGTGTCTGTAAGCGCGTGGGTGACAGTGAGTGAGTGAGTGAGTGAGTGAGTGAGTGAGTGAGTGAGTGAGTGAGTGAGTGAGTGAGGGAGGGAGGGAGGGAGGGAGGGAGGGGATGTTTTGTGTACAGATTTCTCAGGGGACGTGACCTCGGTACTGATTTCCCGATTCAAGCTCAAGAAAAGGAAGAGTCGGGAACAAAATTGTGATCTTATTTCAAACTGTTCTTTCGTTTGTATACTTGTATCCACTTGCTTACAAATACGCTCCCGTCCCCTCACCCGCCCCCTTCCTCGTATTTAGGCGAGAAGAGAGGCTGCTGAAATCCTCGTCGCGTGCGTGCAGCGTCCGGGCACTCTCGCTGTAATTGTGTGCCGATTCTGGGGCTCACGTATCGCTTTTTTTTTCTCCCTCTGCCCTTTCGCAGGAGGAGCGTGAGCGCCGTGGTCGCCCTCCGCATGCTCCTTGCCGGCGTCGCTGGGCCGAGATGACGGCACTCGGACCGTAGGCTGTCGTCGCCCGTTCCGCGGTGCCTGCATACCTTGCCGCCCACCCACTGCTCAGCGCGCCAGGAACCACCGTGAGTGTTGCGCATGCATGGGGAACGGATACATCAGCGCGGGTTCGATAGCAGGCTCCAGGGGGGGGGGGGGGGGGGGGGGGGTAGTCTTTCGGGCAGGAGAAATCGGCAAATGCCCGTGTGTACCCGATATTTTTGCCCGCATTGACGATCCCGCTGAAAATTAGTTTGGTTTCTCGAAGCCAAGGGAAAGTTTGACGCGTCGAAACCTTAATTTCAAATTCGGCCTCCAGGTATTCATGGTAAAGCGCGGCGTCGAAATCGGGCCACCTCAAATGCTGTCGGCCCACAAACAAACATCAACAGTGGGACGAGGGTTTGAGGCTCGAGTTGAAAGCTGCCAAGTCTATCGGGCCCCAGTGCCACTGAGCTCCGCTTTCGTGGGATAAGACAGCCCTGGTCTGGGTTCCCCTTGCGCGACTGGAATCTTTCGTTCCCGACTCCGCGCGGGTTTTGCGCTGAAAGCCTTCGGGTTTCCGTGGCGGCGCTTGCGGAGCACGTCCTCCGCCACCCGCGCTTCCCGTCAAGCGTGAATGGAAGCTCCCTGAGCTTCCCGGCATCCGCCGTCGCTTTTATCCGACTGAGCGAAGACGCGAAGCCTCCGCGCCTCTACAGCGCAGCCATTATTCGCGGGCGATATATTTACGCGCATCTCCTCGTGCGCTCGTCGTCTTTCTGCTGGCTGCCCGAGTCTCGCCGCCACCCTGTTCCTGTTTCGGCAAGACTACCGGCAGCCGCGTCGCTTTTTACTTTGTTACCGGAGAAGCGAGGCGCTCCGCGGAATATAAGAAGCCGAGCTAATCGCCGCCCACCTGTATCGTGCCGCTGAGTGCGGCATGCGGGGCGTCCCTGTGTGAGACGGGCCACTCTTTCGGAGCAGCCGAGCGGAGCGCGAGCTCCCGGGTGTTCCTTTGTTCGTCCGGCTCGCGTGCCGTTCGCCTCGGGTGGCAGACGGAGGGACTGCTCCGCGACACGTTGTACTACACCGCGTCGGTTGCTATTGTTGCTACCACGTGTGCCTTGGGATTGGGGGCGGAACAATTATAGGGTGAAGAGCGAAGACTCTGCTCGCCGCCGTGTGTGTGGGGCACCTAGTTTGGTTTGTTCTAGCGGGTGCTTCGGCTACTTCGTACGCACCGTGATGCTCAGCGCGAGGTTCGCGGGTTCGACTCGATGCCGTGTTTCTGGTGGGGACGCAAATTCGGAAACGCTCGTGCGTGCGAGATTTCTGGGCGCGGCTAAAAAACCACGCGTGGTACAAATTTGTCGGCTCGCTTTACGGTTACAGTTGACAACTCACGGCTGCTGTCGTAAGTTTGCAAGTACTGTCGTGAAATTAGTGTCATTAGTGTCAAAGGCCACCCAAAATACGACGTTTCCTCCACTTTCAGCGTTGAAGAAAGGCCGTGTAGTTTCACTGTGGCGTCGTTAAAAGAAAGCCAAGTTCGCATTCCTCCAAGAGACGGGAGCAAACCTGTATATTTCCAGAAGTATCATAATTTATTCCAGGGAACGCATTATCGAATTAAAAAAAAATCGGTTAGGGTGGAAAATCCGGATGTAAAATGGGCACCAACCTGTCGTGCAAAATGGCGGCGGGTGACTGGGGCGTGGTCGGTTAGGGAATATCGAATGGGATTACTGTGGTGTGCGTGTTTTCCGCGTGTTCCCGCCGCAGTGGTTGGCGGGACGCCGGGTCTAAAGCGAATTTATTAAGCGATTTTCTTCCGGAAGCTACGTAAACACAAAATTATTTTTGGTCTGTCTGTCTGTCATCCGAAACGTGACCCATGGTGTGGTCACCCAAAAGTAGTAACCCGGGGCCCACAAATGACGACCTAGCGGTGAACCGCTAGTATCCTGCCCGTGGGCGGATCACATGACCCATGGTAGGGAGCTGGATAGAGAGAGGGTGGACGGAGAATGTGGTGTGTGTGCAAATGGGGGATATAGAAGGGGTAGGTGGAGGAGAAGAGTTTTATAGGTGGGAGCGGAAAGGGTGAAGCATAATGGTCGAGGACAATGGGAATGCAGGGAGGAGGGTGGGAAGGTGCAGCAAGGTAGGAAAGAATGGGATAGCGGAGGTGGGAGGAAGGAAAATGGGATGGGTGGTGGAAGCGGGATACGGAGAAGGGATGGGGAGTGGACGGGGAGCGTGAATAAGGAGCAGGGAGATCTGGAGGGAAGGGAAAAGGCAAAATGGCAGCATCTCCACTCCGTGGATGGTGGCGAGGGTGCGGAGTACGGGGACTCCAAATGACATCCAAGTTGCGCACCGACCGTCATTCGATTTGAGCCGTGAGTCGCACCTTGATTATTCCCCAAATGAAACTGCAACGCACGGCTCAAATCGAATTTCGCTTGATTTTCGCTTGATGGGGGTGTGCGCGCGGATGGACGCGGACGGGAAGCGGGAGGTCATAAGGTACTCCGCACTGTTACGGGCGAGGGAGTAAGCCGTTTGACTCTCGGCTACTAACTCACGGTCGTAGCCCAATGGGTAAGACGATTGACACTACCTCTGTCTGGTCTACCAGATGCAGGCTCGAATCCTGCAGGTGGCTGTGTTATTTTTTGCAATTGTAAATGCTATGCGCACGGACGCGGACGGACATTGTGCGGTCCTAAGGTACTCCGCACCTTTATGGCAGTGTAACGTGAGAGGCCGGTAGGTGGGGATGAGAGAACGGGTAGCGCTTGTTTTATTTCAAAGATAGTGTGATCCTGCAGAATGGGACATGATGGGTGCACATGATTCCATACGCCTTCTGACAGCTTTTGTAGAAATCTTCGTAATTGGGGTGGTAGTGAGCATGTTATATAGAGATACGCTACACGTTAAATATTTTCGGCGCGCTACGTCGGCACCATGAAGAAGGTTTCGGTACAGCGTTTCGTCGGTTTTGCGTTGCGACATGCTAGAACTTATCGCGCCATCTGTTGAATCGAATACAAAACGACTCGCTCATCTGGCCGAACGAGTACCTGGGATTTCTCACGACTACCCGACCAGCGGAACCAAACGCCTTCTGGTTAGTCTTAAATGCAAAACGGGCATGACATAATACGAATATTGTCCCGGGGTTACTTGCATTGGCAATCGCACACAGCACGTAGAGCCAAAAGACAATTGGTTTGACGTGTACATTTTATTACTTCAAAACCACCCAGAAATCTGTTTCGAACAAACAACGTAGTGACGTAACTGCTTGCACTGCGAGACCGTAGCACAAAAATAACATGCGATGACAAAAATAACCTGCGAAAAATAACATGCGATAGATGGTACTTCACGCGATTTTCAGGGTCGAGCTTCAGGGTCGAGTCGCTTCACTCTGGCGCAAGCCAGTCTTTTAGCCGCACACACTGGGTTGAGTCGTCGCTAGCGATAACTAATTCCGAACATAGCAAGCACAGTCCACCCGCAGGAGCACATGTACACCGTCACATTCCATCGTGAAGCGAACGCGTCAACTGCGCGCCCGCATGCACACACGCACGCACACAACTTCGGAGGCCGGCCTGCAGTCGCTTCGTTAGGGCAATCAGCGATGTCACGATAGTTTTGCTCACCGCGAGAGCAACGTACAAGCCATGGGACCCATTTAAGCAAACAGGAGCAAAAGGCTCATTCTGTGAGACAGAAATTACTGCTCACGGAGCGCAAGCGTTGAGGTGCCCCGCTCTAATTGCCCACATGATGTAAACACAGGGATAGGCAATGCGCGAAAGGGCCGTAGAGTATACGCTATATACGTTGCTGAAATAGCTTGTGTTCGTCTGCGGCCGCCGTTAAAGGCGAAACCAACTTTGCGTACTGCGCAGTGCGACGCCAGGGCATAGGTCGGCAGGCTCACTCGTGAGTGCGCTCACACTGCACCCTCCTCTCACCGCTCATGAGCGTGCGGTGAGTGAGCCTCGCCATCGTTTTGGACTGGCGAGTGGGAGAGCAACTCGCGGGCAGCCCCGCTTACCTCATGCGAGTGCGAGTGCGACTCGTCACTCGCGAGTGCACTCGCGCTACTCGCGCCATTTGCGGTGAGCGCTACTTAATTTGCGCTTGTACTCGCTGTTGGCTATTCGTCGCAGGAGCCGCTCGCTGTGATGCTTGTTAATGGCGGGATTGCTCTTAGCTTCGGGAAGATGTCGGCAGTGAGCTCCTGCAATGGACCGGGTTGGACTGGAAATTACTATAATATAACCTGCAGTGGGCTGGAGTCTGTTACGATCCCCGCCCTGACGTGGCCCGCCGTCGTATCTTCTCTGCGACACTACTAAGCGATAGCCCCTTTGCGGAGCTTGTGCCTTTCGAGCGCAATAAATACCTGCTGGATGGCCCACGCTTGGGTCAGCCTAGAATTAATTCTTTGGTGACGTGCTGATTTAGGAATACACTCTTAGGCAAAAAGGACTAAAATAGGGACTAAAATACAGCCGTTAGTCTTCGCGGGCGACCGTTCATCTTTAAAGGGAGTATCTGCGGCAGAGTACGTGCCGTGTGCATAAATTCGGACTAACTGTTCCTCCCCGCCGATCTATAAGGAGTAACGGGAAGACGAAACGCATGCAGTTAGTCTCTTTGCTGCGTCGTTAATCCCCTAATGGCGTCGTCGTTGCCCTTTCGCGCATATGTCTGCGAACAGTTTTATATTTCCAAAACACAAGGCATTGCAGTCACTGGGTGCTTTAGATGGTGCCACGGGAGAAAATATTGATGTTAGTTATAAGAAAATCGCCTAGGGTTAGTAGAGCGGCGGGTAATGGCAAGGAGCGGCGAAGCGCGATTGTCATACGCTTCTCGGCGAGGTTATGTTGATACGCTGTGTTGCATTCGATTCGTGCGAGATAATAACGGCCAATGAAAGCTTTCAAGCGCCTTAACAGTAACTCAAAAATTAGTGACAGTAGCGAAAGTGGATTCCTGAGCGTAATGAATATGTATATGTTTAACAGACTATAAGAAACGCATATAGCTGATGACAACTGCAAAACAAAAATGCTCGCTACAGGTAAGCGTCGCGAAGTTATCTTTTACACTCAGTACATAATTGCCTTGGGCACCAAAGCTATGACAATGCTGCAACTGCTGTAAAACCCGCTTGCATTTCGCGGTCGCAATCGTCTAGCGACGCGAATTTGGAGAATTCAGGCTAAGCAACACCAAATTCGCTTTCGCCGATGCAGGAAAATATGGCATGTTTCCTTATTCTGACACTCACACAGACGACACCTTTCACATACGTTACATAGAGCACTTAACATATGTATCGAACACTAAGAAAGCACCTAGCTTGCGCTAATTTGTGCGGAAACAAATGAGTCGTCCGATCGCCCAGCTACCTATCTCAACTAGGCGACGACGAGTTGATTGTTATTTACGAAAAAACTATGGTTGTGAGGCTCTACTTCGAATCGAACTGAGCAATAGTCCCTAAACCTAGCAAACCGCTAAGCGCAAGGCGCAAAACGCGGTCACGTTCGCTTGCACATATAGAAATTCGGGCACTAGTTTAAATGGATCTGTTGCGTTATGCACAGAACTACACCCTGTACACTTGAATATTATCTGCCGCAGGAACCGTCCGGCGGCGTGGTCTAGCGGATAGCGCGTCGGGTTCCTTGTGTGGAATACCGGGCGTCGGGGGTTGGCGTTTTTTTCTTTTTTCTGCACTCTACGCAGTTGGTCCTTGGGGAGTATCGGAACGGACCATCCGGGTGGGGGACTAACCGTTCGTCCCCTCGCAGTTAGTCCCCAAAGGGACTAATGATTGTGGCAGAGGCCGTTAGTCCCCGAAAGGACGAACTTTTAGTCCTTTTTGCCTAAGAGTGTATGATTTGGATGGCCTTCTGACGCCGTAATGCACTAATACTGTTCGCTTTCATGACTCGTGGAGGGTCTGATGCACACACTCGCGTGCGAGGGGAGACGGCGAGTGGTAAGTGCGAGCGCGAGTGAGTGCGAGTGGTGACGGCGAATGGTGAGCGCAAGTGAGTGTGAGTGGTCATGGCGAGTGGTGAGCGTGAGCGCGAGTGAGTGCGAGTGGTGGAGGGTGCGTATTGAGCGTGAGCGCGAGTGAGTGCGAGTGGTGAGGGCGACTGGTGAGCGTGTCTGTGGGTGAGTGCGTGAGGAAAAATATATTTTTCGGTGCGAGTGTGAGTGAGTGGCGCCCAGTTTTGCCGAGGTATGCGCCAGGGAATAGCGTATACGACTAACACTAGGCGTAATTCTGAAAACGCTGTACTAAAACTCTCTAATAAATAAGTACGGAAACTCAGGTTTGCATAGTGAAACTGGGGGAACATGGGCGTGTGGGCTGTTACAAATTATTTTACCAGGGGAGAGCTTTTAGTTCCGCCGTGGAGCGTTACCAGAAAACTATCGGTGAGGGGGAGAGGGCGGAAATGCTAAGAAGTGTTAGGGAAAGTGCCGAGAAGGAGGCAAGGAGGCCACGAGCAAGGGAGGGGGGGGGGGGGGGGGAACGATGCGAACGCTGCCGTACGGCGAAGACGCTCGTTAATCGAGGCGCCCTACTTCAACGTTTATAGAACCGCGTTTCCCTACTCCACGTGCGTTGCAAGCAGAACATGGAGCCTATCTAGTGGAACCTTGCGTAACTATTGCCGGTTGATTTCTTAAAATGGCGCCAGAAGCTATAGTGGCGCGGGCGACAGCAGGCGACGGCGGAGGGAATTCTTTTTCTGCAATTGATGAAGTATTTATTTTCGAAGAAATCAAGCATGTATAATTTTTTATAAAGGAACACTGCAAATATCACTCCTGTATTTATTTGTTGCCTTACATTTGCGTAATGTCTTGTTCTTCTTCAACAATGTTGACAAGTATGAACATTACACCGGACATAGACGGGTAGATTTAGCTATCACTATACAGGGTGTCCCAGCTATCATGCACCAAGATTTAAAAAAAGGGAAATTGCGTAACTCGAAGAAAACCTAGTGCATAATGTTTGCAGTACTGTGAAGAAGCGGAGAGTAATTTTTTCGTTAATGAGACCTAATTAATTAATTGTAATTAATTATCTAACTCGAGAAATACTGTCCTAATCACTAAAGTGTCAATGAGGCACTTGTAGGTAACCACGAGGGGCATCCAACTGCGTTATTTTCAGCAACGAACTAATTGCGTACTCATTTATGCGGACTGATAAAGGAAACCCGCGAAATATGAAAAATACCACGTGATGACGCTTACGCGCGCACCGTAAAGTAACGCCCTCAAACAGGCTGCCTCTGAGTTAGCCAGAATGAAATAGACAAAAGAAAGAAAGAAGAAATCGCGATCGAGTTTGTTCCTTATCTGCACACGCGTCCCGCGAATCTTGCTGCTGCTGCTCCTTCCATGCATGCTATTATCAAGGTGATGCGCTGTCTCTTAGGGCGGGTAACACGCGAAGCAGTTGCTTTCAATCAGCTTTGTTTGGAGACGCTGCTTTACAATGCGCGCGTAAGCGTCATCACGTGGTATTTTTCATATTTCGCGGGTTTCCTTTATGAGTCAGAATAAATGAGTACGCAATTAGTTCGTCGCTGAAAATAGCGCAGTTAGATGCCCCTCGTGGTTACCTACAAGTGCCTCATTGACACTTTAGTGATTAGGACAGTATTTCTCGAGTTAGATAATTAATTACAATTAATTAATTAAGTCTCATTAACGAAAAAACTACTCTCCGCTTCTTCACAGTACTGCAAACATTATGCACTAGGTTTTCTTCGAGTTCCGCAATTTCCCTTTTTTTAAATATTGGTGCATGATAGCTGGGGCACCCTGTATAAGACTATTGCGCAGGCATTGTTTTGCTTTGGCCGGGTGGCTGAATCGAGTTACAGACAGACAGACGGACAGACGGACAGACAGACAGACAGACCAAAATTTCTGGGTTCAAGTAGCCCAAGAAAGACTATCGTCTTTAAAAATCACTAGACCTAACAACGAATTTAGGCACCCATCGCTGCAAAAACCATTCCATCTCGCCTTCAAAGACAAATGCACACGTTGGTTTGGGAGGTTGGAAATAAATAAGAAAAGAACGAAGGAAGCAATAACCTCCCCCCCCCCCCCCCCAATTAGGCACAACAGAAAACAATTAAAAACCGCCGCCGCATGAAACAAAAAGAGACGAACCAGGGGAACAAAGCGCTTCCCGTGGTCGGAATCTAACCTGGGTCCCTCGCGTTATGAAAGCGGCTTCTATGCGATTGCGTTCGTGGCGTGATTTCTCGCGTGCTGTTCTCCTCGCCAGTTCACGCACGCTCGCGCCTGAAGTGGGGTTCTTTCGCGTGCTAACGCGGTCCACTGTGGGAGAGATGTGAAAGGCTGCGGACGAAAAGACCCGGGCCTGCCAGTTTACCTTCAGCGGCAAGTTCGGAAATGCATGTGAGGTGCAATAGCCAGGTCTCCGATGAAGGGAAAGGGTGCCGCCAGCTCGGCTGTTTCTCCAGCCTTGCACCACTAGTGCTATCTGCACCAATTTTCTTTTCGCTGGAAATTTGAAAATTTTTGAGGCAGACAAAACAGCAAGTAGCGTGGCAATTAATTGTAGTGCCCGTCGCCCGCGTGCCATGGAATTTTTCGGGCCGGTACTACGTTACGCATATTTTCCAAGCGACGGCGACATGCGCTGGGATGTGAGTGCGGTGCCTGCGGCTTAAAGGCCCAACCACATGCACGCGTAAAATCAGTCGACGTACTCACGCAACGACGTACGCCTGCGGCGACGTACGCCCCTACATTTACGCGGTCCCAAGACGTTGGAGAGGGCGAGTAAACACATATCGCCGCAACGCGCGCGTAAACCAATGCGCCGCGCAGTGTGGCTCGACTACCCCGGACTGAGCTTTGTGGCGACCAGTTCAAGTACATTTTAACTCAAATAAAACAAATAATGCCTATTCTCACAAAAGTACGTATATTTAATACAGAAACAACTAAAACATTTCTTGGGACATGCATACTTGGCAGGCACAAAACCCTCTGCTACATTTGGCGTAAACATTCCATGCTCCCATAGTTGCTCGTTGCTTCGCGTGTTTTGTCCGGTTGTTTGCTCTCCGTATTTTACAAATTACTTCGTTTTACCGCATAAATAATAGTTAGGGTAGCTTATTTATCAATTAGCTTTCTTGTTATGCGACCTGACCGCCAGATAACATCACCGCCAGAGGTTAACACCGTGCGCCCGAAAGTTTGCGTCGATGGCTGGTATGACTCGGGCGTAACAAGCGCGTAGCAATGCATTCGGCGTACGCCGGAGTACGCCGGTTCCTTACGCGCTTACGCCGGTTTACGTCGTTGCGTAACTACGTCGGTTTTATGCGTGCATGTGGTTGGGCCTTGAGAGTGAATTTGAGAGCGGAGGTGTGTTCTGTCGGCTCAAAACCTCTGTGAGCGCCCTCTTGGGTACAGTCACGATGGAGAGCCACTAAACGCGGCCTGCCGCATTGCCCGTAAAGCCTTAAAGGGGTCCTGAAATACCTTCCGCCGATGCATGGATGTACATGTAACCAAATAAAGCAATGTATTAGCAATCTCCTCCCGCAAGAATTTTGTTAAAGCGATAAGTATTAGCTGAGAAATCGTAAATCAAAAACCGCGTATTAATGTCGCGCCGCGTTTCCTCCTCCTTTCAAATGATTCTTCGCTGTTGACGGCGCGCGAGCCTTCCCTCCCATGATGCTGCTCTCCTCAGCGGTGACGTACTTCCGCTATTACGCTCCTTAGACAGACGTCTGCTACGGGCAAGCTTTGTTGACACCATGAATCCCGCACTCCACTCAAGGCTGGAAATGCGAACGAAAAATCTAGCCGCATGTGTGCGGCGGCTTGGCCTTGCGCTTTCGCGGTGTACGTTGCTGCAGTTGCTATCGGCGGCACGTGACTTCTTATCGGCGGCGAACTCGCAGTCGCACGGGGAGGATCGTGCGCTCGTCCCCTTTGATGCACCACGCACTGTTTATCCAAAAAGCGCCGTATTAGATGTGGCCCCGCTGGTGCCGGGTCTTATTTTGCGGCGGTGGTAATTCCTGCCGGCGGCATGTGAAAAATTCATTTTAAACCGATACAGAACCCGCGCGCAAAACGCTTCAATCATGTGACGAGTTCAGCTTGGGGTGACGCGTGGTGGAGAGCGGCAACGTTGGCAAAACATGCTCCGGCGCGGCTCTGAGCTTTCTAGCGCTGGAGCGAGCGCCATTTTTTTGACAATCTCAAACATCGGTTGCCTTGGCAACGAGGAACAAACCGCTCCAGAAGTCAGTTACGGTTGCGTGATCCCAGTTCAGCTTGGGACCCCACCTCGCGACATGTGGGCACTGCAGGCATACCACTCACTCCTATTGGGAAGTGCGAGATGCGTTTGGCATTACATGAGGCGATGGTGTGTGTGTTGTGGACGCCTTTGTTTCGCGATGAAATGCGACGGTGTGCTTCTGCGGGTGAATAGTGCTTGCCATGGTCTGGATTATCTTTCTCGAGCGACGTACGACTCAACCTCGCATGGGGTATGTGCAGTGTGCGTGGCTAAAAGCCATCTCGGCTTGTGCGCCAGAGTGAAGTGACTTGCTGTTCGTGCCCGAAAACCGCGCGCGAGGTGAGTGCCGAATTTACGGCGGGCAGGAGGAGGCAACCCATCGTCTGTCAATCGCGGTTCAGACTTGCAACGCATGTTGTGATGTTGTGTTCGTTCGAAACGCATCTCTGGATTGTTTTGAAGTTGAATAAAATGTGTACGTCAAACCCGGGCATTCGGCTCAGGGCGTTCTCTGCGATTTCACGAAAGAAGTGCCACGGGGCTTCAACGCTTTCTTTATGGAACATACTCAGGTAACAGAATATCCATGTCGTGTTCTGGCCGTGTTGCATTCAATACAAACGGTTAAGCGTTTGTTTACACTTGTTTCGTTTGTCGTAAAATGCCCAAGCACTCCGGCACTCCGCTGGCAGATCAGCCGGCGAGCCGACGCTGAGCAGACGACTCATCTCTTTGCCGGAAGTGCGTGAAAAAGCCGCCCAATAGCAGGATGTCTAGCTCGTGACGAACATCTGGGAATCGATTACGTAGTCATGTGAAGATGGCGGCGTACAAAAACACGAAGGGAAGGGTGAGAAAAAAGCGACAAACTTTGCAACAAAAGTGTGAGCTTTCCGCTGCGCGTAAAAGAGTAATACTTGGCACAGATGACGTTGACGACCCAATCTAACGATTGCGCTAGTTAATTTAGTGTGCTCAAAACGCCTTTCAGGGCCCCTTGCTCGGCTGGATGGCCGCCACTGCGTCACGGCTCCGGTATAGCAAAGTGCACATGCGCGTGCGGGTGGGCTGTCGCCGGCGGATGACGGAAATGCGGCGGCACCTTCTGGACATGCGCCTTTCCACACAGCGGCCGTCGTGCGCGTGTGTGCCGGTCGTGCTGCCATGTAAGCGAAGCGTTGATCGCGAGAGCCGGAAGCGTCTACGTGCCACATCACCCAGGCACCATCGAGCCGGCCAGACAAGGGGTTGGCTTCTCGTTCCGTTTCGGAATTACGTTCCGTATGCGTGCCCACCTACCCGGAGCCTGGTGATCAGCGAGCAGTATTGGCGGGGGCGCTGCTGCGTCACGCCATGACCGATGCATGCCCACGCCTTATTACCGTGGCGAATACGTGGGCATGAACGCTGGAGCGTCATCACACCAAGCGGCAGTTTCCTACAGTGCCAAAAAATAACTTTCACTAGATTGAGTGCAATTTCGGCCCAAAAAAACATGCATGCATGCATGTATGTATGTATGTATATATATATATATATATATATATATATATATATATATATATATATATATATATAAATATATATTATATATATATATGTGTGTGTGTGTGTGTGTGTGTGTGTGTGTGTGTGTGTGTGTGTGTGTGTGTGTGTGTGTGTGTGTGTGTGTGTGTGTGTGTGTGTGTGTGTGTGTGTGTGTGTGTGTGTGTGTGTGTGTGTGTGTGTGTGTGTGTGTGTGTGTGTGTGTGTGTGTGTGTGTGTGTGTGTGTGTGTGTGTGTGTGTGTGTGTGTGTGTGTGTGTGTGTGTGTGTGTGTGTGTGTGTGTGTGTGTGTGTGTGTGTGTGTGTGTGTGTGTGTGTGTGTGTGTGTGTGTGTGTGTGTGTGTGTGTGTGTGTGTGTGTGTGTGTGTGTGTGTGTGTGTGTGTGTGTGTGTGTGTGTGTGTGTGTGTGTGTGTGTGTGTGTGTGTGTGTGTGTGTGTGTGTGTGTGTGTGTGTGTGTGTGTGTGTGTGTGTGTGTGTGTGTGTGTGTGTGTGTGTGTGTGTGTGTGTGTGTGTGTGTGTGTGTGTGTGTGTGTGTGTGTGTGTGTGTGTGTGTGTGTGTGTGTGTGTGTGTGTGTGTGTGTGTGTGTGTGTGTGTGTGTGTGTACATAGAAACATACATAAATACATGCATGCATACATACATACATACATACATACATACATACACACACGCACGCACGCACGCACATAGTGACAGATAGAGAGAGGACGAAATAACGCTTCGGTCGACTATTTTCTCGTGGTCCATCCCCCGCAGTCCACCTATACGTGCCCACATTGCGACGCAGGTGCTTTCGCTTTCGTGTCATGTTGGCGTTGAAAGCGGCCCGCTTCGCCTGACGGACTCGAGTGGCGATGCGACCAGAAGTATCGCTTTCACTGGAATGCGCTGTCCTGTGCGCGGGGGACGTCTGCAGCTAGGCCGAGGGGCGTTCGCCTGCAGGACGAAGCCTTTTCTCGCTAGCTGTCGGCCTCGAACTGTCACTGGCGACGATGCGCTCTGGTTACGCGTCTCGTTGCTGGTTCTCGTTGGCCCAGCGGTTCCGTCCCAGTGGCCACTTCTTCTGCGCCCATTGCGGCCAATCAGCCGGGCCCCTGGTCTTGGTGCGCCTCGCTCTTGACCTCGCACTTCACGCTCCGCTCCAGTCGGGCGCACCGTTGCACAAACGGGCCTCCCTTACACGCGCACACGTGGCGCGTTGCAGAACTGTCCGCACCAAAGCGGGGGAATTATTCGAGTGGCAGTCTTATCGCGGGAACACTACAGCGTTCATTAGAGTGTATCGAATCGACAGTTTCCTTCTTAGGGGCGAAGCACCTGAGGGGCTCGGGCTGTCGGCGTCTTGTCAGACGATGGTAAAAAAACAAGTGTAAAATGGATAAAACCGGTTAAAAATAAACTAACATGATATAATCGAATTCAAAATACAGAAATAACCAGAATTTAATCGAAATAATAACAGAAATTTGTTAAATACCGCCTCGAAATTGGTTTCGAACGTCAGGTTGTCTCCTGTAAAGCATACTTAACATGCTGCGGCGTGTGACAAGAAGACAACTTACGGTCAGTCTGGCTCTCATTTAATTGATTAAAGCCGGTTCAACGCAAGCGAGGGCGCCACCGCCTCAGCAAGCGCGCGATTGCTCCCCCCACCGGCGCTTCTCCGGCGCCCAATCAGCGCGCGCCGTGTGGCAAGAGAGAGACTTGCAATCTTTGAATACCTTTACACACTACATGCTTCGCTCCTCCCCAGGTTTCACATTAGTGGAGGTGGCCCGGGATTTTCTGTTGTAAATGGTAGACATTTCCGCGGGAGTCCTCGTCTTTGGCTGATTTTCGTGCCCCATGTACTTCTTAGGGACACTTTCCCGGTCATGCCATCCGGGACTTTTTTTTTTTCTTGTAACGGACTTTGCTTGCGAGAAGGTTTTTGGAATTATTTGTCTCCTTGTGTAAATGGCGGCTATTTTGGCTGAAGGCGACGATTTCTGCAACACAATTCCTGGCCTGCGGCGTCCGTTTCTCGAAGATGGCTACATCGTAAAACCTCGGTGATAAACGACGCTATTAGCGTCACTTTTGGGAATCAAATTTGTATACACCTTTTTATTTCAGATAAGCAGAGCCCAACCACCTCCTTTCTGGACTGTTGGAAGCATGCATAAACGATTTCCAAAGTCACTCTCCTAGCACTTTTGAGCGCGCATGCATGAAACAGTCCAAAATGGCAGCGTCCGGGTGATTTGTTTGCAAAGGTGTATGTATACGCACGTCTTGAAATGATTGAACGAATGCCTAATACGAAGCCACTTACTGGGGGCACGATATGCAGGTGTGCGCAGTGCTGTCCTGCGTTCTCTCCGTGCGCAGTGAAGCTTCGCGCCTACCGCCCCCTCTTTCCTCCCCTCCTCCGCATGAGGCCTCCAGGATGTTCCCGGAATCGGTATGGGAGGAGTGGAGCTGTTCCGTCGACACAAACTTGTGTATCGCGTTATGGCCGTCTTACGTAACATGTGCCATGCAGTTTACCACTATGTCCATATAGCAGCGAACGAGCCCTTCTTTTTCCCGTCGAAAAAAGGATACGCTAAATATAGTACGACTTAGGAAAGATCCCCTTTTTACGCTTCGGTTCCCGCTCAGCCACTCGATCATCCAATTTTTTGCGATTGTCGCGGAACCAGTCTGCCGCCGCTTCATTCGACGGGCCGCAGGAATTCGCCTTCTGTGCGTGCATATATATATATATATATATATATATATATATATATATATATATATATATATATATATATATATATATATATATATATATATATATATATATATATATATATATATATATATATATATATATATATATATATATATATATATATATACACACATAGAGAGAGAGGGAGGGAGGGAGGGAGGGAGGGAGGGAGAGCACATTTTAGCCAGACATGAGGCTAATGTTCTGTGCTCCCCCCCCCCCCCCCCCCTTCCACTGACAATTTTATTTCCCACGGAACAACTTTTAGCACTTAAAAAAGATAGGTAGCGGTCCTTTAAAATTTTCACGAATCATTTGCGGCGACCGCAGCTTCCGTTCTTTGCTATCCTTCCCAGCTGTTTGTTTGCTTTTTTTTTCCCCGCAATTTTCTGTGAATCTGTCTGGCTTCTTCTGTCTACTCTAAATGGCACTGCCGTTCTGTTTGGGGCCTTATCGCAGCGCACTTACCGCCGGCTTTGTATACCCGAGTGGCCACTCTACCGCCAGCTTCCGGTATAATCACCCGCTCTGGGTACGTGTTCATTTCCAAATGACTTCGTGCGCTCGGCACTGACAGCGCACGGCTCGTGCTAGTTTTGGTCGCGTGACTTTTTTTTTTTGCGTGGAGACTTGACTATTTTTGCAATGGATTCCGCGCGCAAAAGTGAGAGAAAAAGACTACGCAAAAAAAAACGGAGACAAGGCTCAGTTCCTCGGCAGATACACGCATGTACCACTCTTATCGCGTTCATAACGCGTGGGCAACTCGTGACCGGCTGATCGTTTAGGCGTATCGGATAATGATGCGGAGGTGTACCACGTTTGCAGATTGGCCGGTAATGAAATGGCGACTTGCATATGCACATCGTATGCGCGTATCGGCGGCAGTGCCTGCTGGGACGCTACGCAGGCGCTTATGGAATCTCATTAGCTTATAGCACGTTTGCGGTTTTCAATTAACTGGCGGACGACTGTGAGCGTTAGCGGTGATTTGTTCATGTATGCGTGCGCTTTTGCGATGGGAATTTCTTTTGGCCCCGTTGCGAAAAAGTAAAGGGTACTTACCCTCGTCTCCTATAAGGCCGGCTAAGTGTTTTTGTTTTTTGTTTTTTTTTCCTCGCTGAGTCTAGTATGGCTATCAATGTAAGGACAGAAAAGAAATGAAAAGGCGGTGAGTTGGCGTGCAAGGTTGACAACTAAGTTACTTCGCGCTGGCCAACTATAGAATACAGCCTCGAACGAATACTTTCTCTGAAGAAAAAAAAATGGTTCTGCTTACTTGGTCTTTCTTTCTTTCTTTCTTTCTTTCTTTCTTTCTTTCTTTCTTTCTTTCTTTCTTTTCTCTCTCTCTCTCTCTCTCTCTCTCTCTCTCTCTCTCTCTCTCTCTCTCTCTCTCTCTCTCTCTCTTCGAGAGAAATAAAAATTAACCCGAGTCTCTAGAGTAGGAGTCGAGTGCATTACCTTCGCGCTATACCACAGCACGTTGCCAGCGGTGGAGGGAATGGGGATATAGCCTTCAAAGGGCACGTAAACACACTTACACGAGCCCCGAGGAATTGTTGCTCTAACAGTATGTTACGCTGCATTCCAGGGCGTGCCAGTTCTGCGACTTTTTTGTATGAGAAGCTGAACCGGCGTCTGTCCATGTGAAATTATTCAGTCTTCTAAGCAATTCACGGCGGAACTCGTGTTCCTCGAGTCGGGCTTAAGGTTAGAACTGCGAACGCAGGTCCTGGGGTCCAAAACTGCCGTGCTGAGACTACTTCCTTTCACCACTCATCCTCAAGATCCATGAAAACATTTTAACGAATGTATAGAGCATTTTTAAGCGTAAAAGAGCGTTGATTGCAAAAACGGAGAAAGGTACGTGTTCTAGGAATAATGTAACCACAAAGTAGACGCAAGTGTAGGCTCGTTTGTTGTTGTCTGTTTAATTTGTAAGCAATGTAGTTTCGATCAAACGACACACAGCGAAGGAAACGGGCCAGAGTTAGAATACGTGTCGGATGTGAGTAATCTCCCAATTTTGGGTGATTTGCTTGCGAGTAGGTATGAGCTTGTGGTACCACATCTATACTACTGCGAATTAACCTTCTCTAGAATAAATACACATAAAACACAGCAAGAGAGATGTTTTATGTGACGAACACTGCTCATTACTGGCTTATTGGGCTTGTAACTACACTTAAACGAGATATCGAAGGGAATAAACCAGGCCTACCTCTCGCTATAGAGTCCTTGGCACCGTATCCCATTATAAGTATTAAAAAGAAAATATACATAAAACACAGCAAGAGAGATGTTTTATGTGACGAACACTGCTCATTACTGGCTTATTGGGCTTGTAACTACACTTAAACGAGATATCGAAGGGAATAAACCAGGCCTACCTCTCGCTATAGAGCCCTTGGCACCGTATCCCATTATAAGTATTAAAAAGAAAATAGACATAAAACACAGCAAGAGAGATGTTTTATGTGACGAACACTGCTCATTACTGGCTTATTGGGCTTGTAACTACACTTAAACGAGATATCGAAGGGAATAAACCAGGCCTACCTCTCGCTATAGAGCCCTTGGCACCGTATCCCATTATAAGTATTAAAAAGAAAATATACATAAAACACAGCAAGTGAGATGTTTTATGTGACGAACACTGCTCATTACTGGCTTATTGGGCTTGTGACTACACTTAAACGAGATATCGAAGGGAATAAACCAGGCCTACCTCTCGCTATAGAGCCCTTGGCACCGTATCCCATTATAAGTATTAAAAAGAAAATATACATAAAACACAGCAAGTGAGATGTTTTATGTGACGAACACTGCTCATTACTGGCTTATTGGGCTTGTGACTACACTTAAACGAGATATCGAAGGGAATAAACCAGGCCTACCTCTCGCTATAGAGTCCTTGGCACCGTATCCCATTATAAGTATTAAAAAGAAAATATACATAAAACACAGCAAGAGAGATGTTTTATGTGACGAACACTGCTCATTACTGGCTTATTGGGCTTGTAACTACACTTAAACGAGATATCGAAGGGAATAAACCAGGCCTACCTCTCGCTATAGAGTCCTTGGCACCGTATCCCATTATAAGTATTAAAAAGAAAATATACATAAAACACAGCAAGAGAGATGTTTTATGTGACGAACACTGCTCATTACTGGCTTATTGGGCTTGTAACTACACTTAAACGAGATATCGAAGGCAATAAACCAGGCCTACCTCTCGCTATAGAGTCCTTGGCACCGTATCCCATTATAAGTATTAAAAAGAAAATGTACATAAAACACAGCAACAGAGATGTTTTATGTGACGAACACTGCTCATTACTGGCTTATTGGGCTTGTAACTACACTTAAACGAGATATCGAAGGGAATAAACCAGACCTACCTCTCGCTATAGAGTCCTTGGCACCGTATCCCATTATAAGTATTAAAAAGAAAATATACATAAAACACAGCAAGTGAGATGTTTTATGTGACGAACAGTGCTCATTATTGGCTTATTGGGCTTGTAACTACACTTAAACGAGATATCGAAGGGAATAAACCAGGCCTACCTCTCGCTATAGAGTCCTTGGCACCGTATCCCATTATAAGTATTAAAAAGAAAATATACATAAAACACAGCAAGAGAGATGTTTTATGTGACGAACACTGCTCATTACTGGCTTATTGGGCTTGTAACTACACTTAAACGAGATATCGAAGGCAATAAACCAGGCCTACCTCTCGCTATAGAGTCCTTGGCACCGTATCCCATTATAAGTATTAAAAAGAAAATATACATAAAACACAGCAAGAGAGATGTTTTATGTGACGAACACTGCTCATTACTGGCTTATTGGGCTTGTAACTACACTTAAACGAGATATCGAAGGGAATAAACCAGGCCTACCTCTCGCTATAGAGCCCTTGGCACCGTATCCCATTATAAGTATTAAAAAGAAAATAGACATAAAACACAGCAAGAGAGATGTTTTATGTGACGAACACTGCTCATTACTGGCTTATTGGGCTTGTAACTACACTTAAACGAGATATCGAAGGGAATAAACCAGGCCTACCTCTCGCTATAGAGTCCTTGGCACCGTATCCCATTATAAGTATTAAAAAGAAAATATACATAAAACACAGCAAGTGAGATGTTTTATGTGACGAACACTGCTCATTACTGGCTTATTGGGCTTGTGACTACACTTAAACGAGATATCGAAGGGAATAAACCAGGCCTACCTCTCGCTATAGAGTCCTTGGCACCGTATCCCATTATAAGTATTAAAAAGAAAATATACATAAAACACAGCAAGAGAGATGTTTTATGTGACGAACACTGCTCATTACTGGCTTATTGGGCTTGTAACTACACTTAAACGAGATATCGAAGGCAATAAACCAGGCCTACCTCTCGCTATAGAGTCCTTGGCACCGTATCCCATTATAAGTATTAAAAAGAAAATATACATAAAACACAGCAAGATAGATGTTTTATGTGACGAACACTGCTCATTACTGGCTTATTGGGCTTGTAACTACACTTAAACGAGATATCGAAGGGAATAAACCAGACCTACCTCTCGCTATAGAGTCCTTGGCACCGTATCCCATTATAAGTATTAAAAAGAAAATATACATAAAACACAGCAAGTGAGATGTTTTATGTGACGAACAGTGCTCATTACTGGCTTATTGGGCTTGTAACTACACTTAAACGAGATATCGAAGGGAATAAACCAGGCCTACCTCTCGCTATAGAGTCCTTGGCACCGTATCCCATTATAAGTATTAAAAAGAAAATATACATAAAACACAGCAAGAGAGATGTTTTATGTGACGAACACTGCTCATTACTGGCTTATTGGGCTTGTAACTACACTTAAACGAGATATCGAAGGGAATAAACCAGGCCTACCTCTCGCTATAGAGTCCTTGGCACCGTATCCCATTATAAGTATTAAAAAGAAAATATACATAAAACATAGCAAGTGAGATATTTTATGTGACGAACACTGCTCATTACTGGCTTATTGGGCTTGTAACTACACTTAAACGAGATATCGAAGGGAATAAACCAGGCCTACCTCTCGCTATAGAGTCCTTGGCACCGTATCCCGTTATAAGTATTAAAAAGAAAATATACATAAAACACAGCAAGAGAGATGTTTTATGTGACGAACACTGCTCATTACTGGCTTATTGGGCTTGTAACTACACTTAAACGAGATATCGAAGGGAATAAACCAGGCCTACCTCTCGCTATAGAGTCCTTGGCACCGTATCCCATTATAAGTATTAAAAAGAAAATATACATAAAACACAGCAAGAGAGATGTTTTATGTGACGAACACTGCTCATTACTGGCTTATTGGGCTTGTAACTACACTTAAACGAGATATCGAAGGGAATAAACCAGGCCTACCTCTCGCTATAGAGTCCTTGGCACCGTATCCCATTATAAGTATTAAAAAGAAAACTTCTTCCCGTGCTCACAGATCTACCCATACCCTGCCGAGTATGTGGCGCCTTAATTTTTATATAAAGGCGTAATTTATAATAAGCGCAAAAGTTCAGGGCGAAGTGACAGTCACTTTTCGCTGTACTTGTTGGATTTCTCCAAAATTTGCCATTCATTTTAATCGCTAAATTCAATTTTTTCGGTTACGCTTGCTTATTTCCAATTATTTAAAGATGACTTCCTGCGCTGGACGCTGCGAAAGATCTGCCGTGGAGTGCCCCCGGGGGAAAAAGGCGGGCTGCACTTGCACAAGTGGAGGATGTTGACACAAGTGCAAGATGGGGCTCACTGTGTGACGCCCCGCACTTTGACAGCGTCAGCCGTTAGCAGAAAGTTTCCCGGTATAGCGGCCGGTCGCGCTTTATCAAAACAAGTAGAAAGTGACCCCGTCTACCCTAGAAATCGCGTGCCTGACGTGACAGTGAACGCATCGTATTCGTGTGAGCTTGGGTAAAAGAAGGTGAACGCTGCCGTCTTTATCAGATAAGCACTGGCGCTGCACATTGGGCGGGCGCCAGCTGCGGTGGTGGCATCTGCCCAGAGGAGAGCAGTTCACTGGCCCCAGAATCAACGGTGACTCGTCAGCACTCGTGCCGGACACTGGACGTGCGCAAGCTGTGGCAGGATGTGAAGAAGTGAACTTGCCTCCGCGACTTTGAGTCGGAAATGGCTAAGGGTCGTCTGCACGCGCGAATGCGAAGCGCGTTTGGAGCGCAAGCGAGCTCTTGCGCATGAGCCTTAGCTCTGAACAAAGGTATGGTCTTGTGACATGCTTGTGAAGGTAAGTTGCGCTTGTTGTGATCACAGAGCCGGACACGCACAAAAAAAAAAAAAAAACGTACACTTTCACGAGAACACGGTGCGCTGTCTTCTCGTGAAAGTGTACGTTTTTTTTTTTGTGTGTGTGGGTGTCCGTCTCTGTGACCACAACAAGTTCAACTTACCTTCACAAGCATGTTACACCAACTAGCCCGACATCAAGCTTTACTGAACTAGCTTAACAGGTCAATCGACATCCTGCTGTGCGGGCTCGGGAAAACGAACTGCGAATACCCTGTGAACATAGACGTCGCCAGGACGCCTTTGTGCCTTTGAAGGCCAGCTCTCGTACGAGAGCTTCAATCCAGTCCTCAATACTGATCACGTAATTTTTAGCTACGAGAAGAAATATTTGCATTCAATTTATTTGTTTACTACATCTGACACTTGTAATCGTACCAGTGACTCAGCTCAGATTCCTTTTTTATACTGCGTGCTTGCGTGGCAGACTTAACCGGCTTTATGCTTGTGCTGGGTAACTGTTTACGATAGCATGGTGCCTCCCCTCGGCCGTTGCGTGTTGCAGGGCCATTAAGCTAAGTTCGAGTACCAGACGTCGCAATATAGTTTCCTTCGAGCAGCGAAACGGTTCCGTTCCGCTGGATGCGTTTAGTTCCTATCAAGGATGATTTCGTTATGTCTGGCGAGGGGAACTGGCCGCGTGCGCTAGAGAACTTCGGCCTAGCCCGCGTTGCAAACACCGTGGTACGAACAGTGACTGCACGCGCCATTTCACCAACCGTACAATTTTCCTAGAAAGTAGGAAAAACTGCAGTATAATATTCTTCATCCCACCTTCACCATTCACGCTCGCAGAAAGCATCTTTCGGAACCGCCAGATTTCGGACCATGGATTGAACCAAAGTGACGCTCCATTGTCTACCAGAATTCGTTGTGTTTCCCAGCCAGAGGGGGCTTATTTGCTGTGCGAGAACCGCTCGCCTCGAGCGGATTGACGGGGTCCTCGAAGCCGTGACTGCGAAAATCCCCGCAAGCCAATGAACACGCGGACGTACGGGCGCACGAAATTTGCTCCACATCGCCCCACTCCCCACGTCTGCCGTCCTTCTTTTTCTCGCTTCTTTCCCTTCCAGATTTTGGGTAGCCTGCCTTCACGCCTGGAATGATAAAACCGCGGCCGCGCGGTCCCCCTTCGCGGGAAAAAACTAATACTTTTGTTTGTATATATATGTACCTCTCCCCGTTTTTCATTTTCTTCCCGTCTTTCTTTTCTTTAGCGAGCTGCGTCCGTCGAAATCACTCCCGCATTCGGCTTCCTTATTGTTTTCGTTCCCGGTAGTTCTTTTTTTTTTTCTTTTTTTTTTCCCCTTTTGCCAGCCGCCGAGATTTCTCTGGCTGGCAGTTATATTGCCCCTCGTGTGGGATCTCGAGCGATTCGGAAACGGAAGTGGCCAGGAGGGGGTGCTGCGGAACGGCGAGGTGCAAGTATAACGGCCGCTCCTCTGTCGCCTTCCCGCGAATACGGACGCGCACGTACTCAAGCCAGAAAAGCCATTCGTCTCGCAAAAGCTCATTTCTCACGCCAATGAGGGGAGTAATAAGAGAGAGAGAGAGAGAGAGAGAGAGAGAGAGAGAGAGAGAGAGAGAGAGAGAGAGAGAGAGAGAGAGAGAGAGAGAGAGAGAGAGAGAGAGAGAGAGAGAGAGAGAGAGAGAGAGAGAGAGAGAGAGAGAGAGAGAGAGAGAGAAAACGAAACAGCTTTGGCATGTAGCAAGCCTCTCCGTTCTCTGTCTTCGCTTCGCACATGTGTCTGTGCTGAGCGGGGCGCGTGTACTGTACGCGGAGTAAATTCTCGTTCGCTTCTTTTCTTCGTTTTTTTTTTAAAGCCAGATCGGCCGTTCGTGCATTGAAGTCTCGATTGCTTCGCTTTTTTTAGCGTTCTCGAATGGTACGCTTCCCTGGTCTCTCGGCTCGTTCGTCTGCGTGTCAGCCTGTCCGCCCCAGTTCGTTGTGTTTGCATAACCAGGCTCAAGAGGGATTGTATATATAGGGGAGTGGGGAGTGGGCACAACAAGCTTTTGTGCGTGCTGCGACTTGTTTGGTGCGCGCATCGGGTATTTCACGTTTTATCGCCTTCGCATTTCTTAGAGGTTCGTTCTCGGCCTTCTGTCGTGCAGTTTTGTCATGTGGCATTTTGCAGTTTGCGTTCAGGCTGCAGCGTCCGCTTGAGTTGCGCGCCAATCTGAAGAAGAAAAATAGAGCCCTAGGCGCGATTGGGTCACGCAACCGACCCGTGGAAATTCTCTGTGTAGGCATTCGTTTTTTTTTCCTTCGGGTGTATCTACGAGTGAATAGGTAAAAAAAGACGTCTGAGGCTTGTGGCGGGGCAAAGAAGCTGTTTTATTTTTTAATGCGTGAGTTGGTGGTTGCCTGAAGTGGCGATTTAAAACCGTGCTCGCGACGAAGCCATTATTAAAGGCCGTCACCAACACCCGCGGGCACGCCTTCACTGCGGAACACGAAAAAAAAAAAAAAAAAAAAGGCGTAATGCCCAAGAAACGGCGAAGCAAGAGAGACGAGAGCGCCTCTCTCGTGATGCAGCTGCAGAAAAAGCCCTTTTTATTAGGAAGTCGCTTTAACAGAAATCTCCCATAATTCGAAGTTTTTCATGATCCCCACTGCAGTGCATAGAGGGAAAACATTTTCGCTTATAACGAAGTATCGCTTATAGCGAAGCCTGTTTCTTATGCCGAGGACTTCGCTATAGCGAGGGTTTGCTGTAGAGTATGTACCCTTGAACCAGGGCTGTGCCGAAACGGTTATCGTGGGTCGCCAGTCTCTCTCTCTCTCTCTCTCTCTCTCTCTCTCTCTCTCTCTCTCTCTCTCTCTCTCTCTCTCTCTCTCTCTCTCTCCACTCCAGCGCTTTCCCAGCGTTACTTTCGTCCTGGGTGGGCTAGTAATGAAGCGGATTTTGAATAATTTTTGAGTAACGAACTATTTTAACGGTTGATCATTGGGCGCGATTGTATTCGTACAGTGCACGTTCTGGAAAGTGCGAATGCACTTTATAAGCGACCGCAAACCTTCCACCGCCGGCGGCGGCGGCGGCGTCCGCAGTCCTCCTCTCCCTAGCAACGGCGTGGAGCGGAGAGGAGCGTCGGTAGCAACGGCGCGGTGACGTCACTTCACCACGTGACCGCGCTCGCTCCGCCTCCTCGCCGTGGCTGCGCGGGTGCGCGCCGCTCCCCGCACCGCTCCTCGCGCCGTGACGTCATGGTATGACGTCACAGCGCGCCTCCTCTCCCCAGCAGCTGCCGCGCGCCTCTCTCTCCACCGTGACGTCACACTCTCTCCTCTCCCCCTCGCTCGGCTGCAGCTGCCGTGCGCCGCTGTCCCTCTCCCCTTGCGCTCGCCTCCTCTCTCAGCCACCTGGCTCGGCGCGCTCGGCGCGGCGTACCCCCCTATATATGCAGCGATAAACTGCCAGACCTCCGTGGGTCGGCTCGCGCGCGCTCACGGGCGAATGCCAACGGATTTTAACTTTACTCCCCCTCATAGCATCACCCCGTGCATTCGCACTTAACCATGTTCACCCTCGGGGAAATGCTTGGGAGTTTTTTTTTTAAAGAGAATCCACGTACTACCCGCCCGTCACATGACAGTTATACACATATATATGCATTCATTCCCCACCAGACTTTACTGTCTGAAGGGGAATGAATGCATCACGGCTCTCTTGTTTCGTAAACAATAGCTAGTGCATCTGCATTTAGCAAAGCCGTCGGACACTCCGCAGCTCAAAGTCTCAGATCTCGCATTCAGCCGACAGTACCCAGTATAGCAACGCGCTGCCTTTTGTTCATATAGCACGGACGCTTCGGTCTGTCGGGGTTCGCTATACAGTGCCCGGTACATTTCGAAGCCTTAACTTTGCACACCTTTTTTGCATTTTTAAACACATTGCGGTCCGCGTCGTCATGCATGTGCTTGATGCGAAGGCGTTTCTTTGGACCAGAGAGACCATGGTATTTGTTACAGGCGTATTAGTTGTTTCTGAGCACCAGCCGCGGCGGCTCAGTGGCTAAGGCGTTGTGCTTCTTCTGGCTTTGTGCTACGAAGACGCGGCTTCGATTCCGGGCCGCGGCGGCCGCTTTTTTGGTGGAGGCGGAATGCAAAAACGCTCGTGTGTTCGATATTTCGGCGCACTTTAAAGATCCCCGGGTGGTCAAAATTAATCCGGAGCCCTCCACTACGGCGCGCCTCGTCGCATGTGAAGCGTCGGCGCGTTAAACCCAAGGAGGTTGTATAAAACTTCTGGAGTGGGGGCCGCCCATAGCGGGCAACGCGGGGAGGTGAAGCCGGGCGAACCGGTCGGCGGCCATATTGCCGTGGGTAGAAAAGGCGCTGCGCCGGCAGGGACGTTGAAGTGCGGTCGCGTTTTTTTGGCTTTACAAGGGAGAAAACGATGGTAAGCTAGTTTATCGATTACGATATTTGAGGGCAGACTGAATTTTGCCTTACGCGTAAGGTTTCGACGTAAGATATGGTTCAAGCAGCGAGTTCGCCTGTGTATATCTTACGTCAACAGAGCTGTCGATGCGGGAAAACGCGCAGCGCTATGCTAAAGGCACCACCCCTGATTTTATTTCAATAAACGTTTATTCGTTATAGCCCCCTTAACATTAAAATTACCTCATGTTGCGCGCCATGGCAAGAGATTCCGCGTTATAAGGTTACTATTAGCCGTGATTTCACGCTGGAAGTGCGGGACACGCGAAAGCGCGATTATTTGACGCTTGTTTCTTTTAGCGGCGTTGCTAGGATTAATGAATGCTTATTCATTAATGATTAATAAATAATAACGCAGTAGCGGTTCGAATGGTTTTTAAGCAGTACTGCAAGAATCATATCCACCAGGATATTGCAATCTTTATATGTAGTGCAAATGCACGTTTTCTGGTTTAAACAACATGTCCAGTTTTGCCCTTGCCGAAGAAGACCAAATTAAGCACGAGCTTTTGATTGATTGATTGATTGATTGATTCATTCATTGTGGGGTTTAACGCGCTGACGCAACGCAGGCGATGAGGCGCGCCGTAGTGGAGGGCTTCGGATTAATTTTGACCACCTGGGGAATCTTTAACGTGCACCGAAATCTCGTTCACACAGTAGTTTTCGCTTTTTGCCTTCACAAGAAAAGCGGCTGCCGCGGCAGGGAATCGAACCCGCGTTCTAGGGATGAGCAGCACAGTGCATTAGCCACTGAGCCAATGCGACGGGTCTATTTCCAGCTTTTCAATCGTATTTTGCGAAATGGATTTGGCACACACTGAAGCACATTAAAGCAGGTTTTTTTATTCCGCGTGCACTTTACAGAAGGCGTGGGACTCGCATTGACTTTATTTTTCAAATCCAGATGGTTACTTAATTGGATGCACGACTACATTAACCGCGCACGTTGGCACGATAGTAGCGTGCTATTGATAAGAAAACTACTCGCAGGAGGTTACTCAATCACATTCACAACCTCGTTGACCGCGGAAGTTCGGACGCGAGCAGCGTGCTATTGATAAGAAAATCATGTGGACGAAGAACGCGGAAGAGCATTGCGGTGCATCAAAGACTTCTACGAAACAGCGCTAACGAGAAACGTCAGTGTATTCACGTATGACCGGATGTAAAGGAAATGTATTAAACAAGAGTGCCTTGATTTTTGACGGTGACTGGCTTAGCAATACTCGGCATTTAAATTAGTGCGGAAAAACAATTTGCGCCCCACATAGTTACAAACACGTGATTTCGCGCAGCCAAGCGACTACAGGACCACCACAACTACGAGCGAAAACATTCGCATATCTGCGTAAACAAGCGCGTACGGTATGCTCAGTAAGCGGACGGCAGGTGCTACGGCAAATTTTCCCTTTACATCACGCACAAACGGCGGGCAGATGTGCACTCATAACGTTATAATACTAGTAATGCCCTCGAAACCCAAAACAAACAGATACCCTCAGTACTTACAGATGAAAGGAGATCCCCAACGCTTTCTTCGCGTGATTAGCGCAGCCGAACGCGACGCACGAGCAGACTATTTCTGCTTTCTGCACCTTTGGAGCATCCATCCGCGAACGAGGATCGAACGAACACGAGTTCTGCTCTTTGGCAAGAGAGAACTCGGAAGAACGACACATGGGGCAGAAAAAAATGTCATTGTGTCTACTGTTTATTTTAGTTGTTAGCGCCCAAGAATGTAAATAATTACCAGATGTGTGCGCCCCCGGCGCACGCACGGGCGACTTGCGAAGCGCTTAACTAGAAACACGGAGAGGGGAGCATAACCGAAACCACATGCGGCGAAATGAACGCGCGCAAGAAAAGCTCGGTGCGCTTGAAGGTAGCCGCATGAGAGAATCAACTTGCAAAACAAAACAAAAGAAAACAAAAAAAGAATGGAAGCAAAAATATAACGTAACCCGCCGCAAAAGCAAGTACATTATGCGACGAATGCAATGCGTCTGCTACCGCGGAACGAGTTTTCTACCCACGGCAAGATGGCGGCCGTCGGCGTCAGTTTTCGAGCACCATCTCCACTCCAGAAGTTCTATACAACCTCCTTGGTTAAACCCCACAATCACTCAATCACTAGTTGTTTCTGAGCGCTGTAGAGGTGGTGGGGTGAAAAACGGGGTGATCAAAGCGTTTTTATTAGCATGAAAAAACAAAGAAAAAGAAAACGTTTGTGGAGCGGGCACATGTGTGCAAAATCTCGAAATAAATTTTCGGGTCAGGGTTCATCCGGGGGAGATTTTTCCCGTATTAGCGTGACAGCCAACAAAAGTGGTCTGGCGAAACCAGCGAGGCCGGAGAATTTTATCTTCATGCGTGTGAGCTAGGTTAGCGTGCGGCAAATGAGGTGGTGATAGTTAGGGCAGTGGTTAAGGGCGCTGTCATTTCTGCCTTCTTCTGGAGCCTTGTCGGGCCGGCGCCTTTGTTTTGCAACACCCCCCTCTGGTGCACGTCCGTCCCTTTCTTCCTCCGCGTCCAGAGTGTCCATTAGGTTGCGCGACAGCCTCATCCCTCGTGGCCACAGTGTGTGGAGGCTTGCACGAAAGCCTTGCCGTCCCAACCAAAAGCCGTCGTCCGATTTGGGTGGGATTCGGCGATCGTACGCAGTGCTCTGGCAGCTATCTCCCTCCGGGGTGAGAATGGAGTCCCTTTCTGCGGGTGCCTGTCGCTTATTTATATTTGCCCCCGCGCTCATTGTCGCCGCCTTGAGATGGCTTCGCTTGGATCTCCCCCTCTGCTTACGCAACACGACTGGATCGAAACCTGCAAAGCTCTGGATTGCCACACGCTCCCGTCCCATGGCCTGAGATATTACCCCCTTGTTCGGCTACGAGCTGCCGTTAGGGGGCCGAACGATGCGCTGGTAAACGAGCCTGGGACTACGGCTGGGACTACAAAGCAGGAGTAGTCTCTTTTTGGCCTTGTCTAATGTAGAGCGCATTCGTTCCAAAGAGTTGGGCCAATGTCTGCCGAAAATTCTTACTGTTTTTGTAGGGGCCTCAACAACAGAATTGCCGCCAGCCTGAATTAAATTTATAAAGAAATAAAAAAATTACAATCCCCCCCCCCCCCCCCCCCCCCCGCTGTAATGCCTGAAAGGCGCTGTGGGTACAAGAGTAAATAAATAAATAAATAAAAATAGCAGTTTTGCGTGGCTGCTTCAGTGTCATAAATGCAGTCTATTGAGGCCTGTGCATGGGGATTTTGAAGCCTGGCCAGCTTTCTGGCTATTTGGACCATCTGGCACAGAACAGTGTGTGTGTGTGTGTGTGTGTGTGTGTGAGAGAGAGAGAGAGAGAGAGAGAGAGAGAGAGAGAGAGAGAGAGAGAGAGAGAGAGAGAGAGAGAGAGAGAGAGAGAGAGAGAGAGAGAGAGAGAGAGAAAAGCTACATATATCAGTTCATTAACCACAAAAATGCATCACTTGGGCTGCAAGTACTCGGAAGGAGGTCAGAGACTGTAAGGAGACCTCCTGTAGAACATATAAGTTGACAGTATCTAAGGTGGGGGGGGTGAAAATCTGTTAAGAGGATAATGAGGACACATAATTAAAAATCCCTGTTAGGTATTCAACGAAGTAGGTATGTGTGTACATGCTTGGCATAGCACTCGAAATAAATTGCACATCGATGTAAAGCTCGCACTTTAACTCGAGTAAAAACTACAGAAGAGCGCTTTAGACATTAACAGACAAAAATCAAATGAGAATTCACAGTGGCTATAGTCAATCGACGGGATGTAGTTTATAGTTTTTTTTTATTCATTCAATGTGCGTGATTCTTAAATGTACAAAGGCAGAATATTACGGAAGAAAATACCAGCGAGACAGATTTTCTTCTTGCCGCAAGTTGGTAAGACACCATTGTTGGTAAGACACGGTGTTTTTTCAGCGCGAACCTCGTGACATTACCGCTTGTAGACATGGCGGTTCCAATTGTTAAGCGGGGAAGTTGGTGGGGTCGGATCGGTTTAGAGTCGGAGTTGGGAGCTTGTTGTTTAATTAAGATCAATTCCGTTGCTCCTCTGTCGTTCGCGCGTATTGCGTGCAGTAATTGCCGCCATTTTGCAGCCAGAGTATGCGACACGGTTCTGGCATACAAGAAAACTGAGAAGAGGTTCGTTAGACCGTGGTTGTGCTTCCCCTGTAACTACGGTGCCTCCTTTTCTGGGAAACCCGGGCCTCTAGTTTAGCCTTTTTACAAATGCGTGGCACGCTTAGAGATGTCTCTACGTCACCGCCCGACAAGTTCTGAAGAAAAGCCGAAGTAATTGTTTAAATAGGAACACCTTCCACCAGCACACTTCCTCTCGCGATGTCTCCTCTGCGACGTTGCGAGCACACTCAATCACGTCATGTGGTGCAGTGATCAGAACCATCCCAAACCCCCGACCCTTCCCCACCGAGGACTCGATGGAGGAATGAATTAAGGAGGCAAATAATAGAGTCGGCAAACGCACGATGGAAGTGTCTGGGAATGATTCAAAACCCGCCGCATAGTGGCTAAGGCGTTGTGCTGCTGAGCACGAGGTCGCGGAGTCGACTCCTGGCCGCGGCGGCCGCTTTTCTGATGGAGGCGAAAAGCGAAAACGCCCGTGTGTGCGGGATTTCGGCGCACGTTAAAGATCCCCAGGTGGTCAAAATTCATCCGGAGCCCTCCACTACGGCGCGCCTCATCGCCTGCGTTGCGTCGGCGCGTTAAACCCAATCAATCAATCAAATGTTTCAAGGAGTCCTGCGGTGGACACAGATGGCCTGCTAATGAAGACGGGGGAAACAAAACCAGACAGGTTCGCGCTTCGCCTGGAGTTGTAACTTGCAAGCTTCGGATAACGCGTGTAATGCTCTACCATTTGAGCTGCAGGAGCCGCTGTATTCCCTTCCGCGTTTGTGGGTACTTATGTGTATGTAAATGTACCGTGTGTTAAGGGATGGTATAGCTTGGTCTTAGGTCGAAGCTGAGCCCCTAGCGGCCGGCATGCGCTATGTGCGTGTAAACGGGCGCAGAGAGAGTGAGGGAGGGAAGTAACGGCTGGACGGGGTCAGTACTGTCAGTCGAGGCTCTCGTAACCGTGCACCTTGTATGCAACCAGATGGCTTCTTCGACACGTCTTCCGCGATCGACCAGAGGGGTCGCGCCTCGGGTCACGAACCGCGCTCGGCGTAATTGTTGTCCGTTTTCCTGGAACCAAGGAAAGCTCGGCTGGAAGTGGCTCCCGTTCGCGCTGCCGTGCTTGTCTCAGTACTTCCTCGTGCTTGCGGCGGCACTTTTGCCGGATGCGGGCGAAACGTTTTTGCACGCACTGCTGGCCGAACGCCGTTCAGCGCTGATGCCGCGGTCGTATGTAGATGAGTGATTGTGGGACGCAGACCATCAAGTGTTCTGTTCTTTCATAGCAAATAGCAATATTGCTGTGCCCCACAGCTTGGGGCACCTCTTCAGGTATTAAGCAAGCTGCGGAACCAGTTCTGCATTTCATCCGAAGATAAAGTCTTCGTTTAAAGGGGCACTGACACAAAAATTTTGCATCTTGTTTTTTTTTGTTGCGATAAGTAGCTAGTGACCTAATTATAACCTGTAGAAACCTCATTTGCTTCAGCGTGCGACGGTTGTTTAATTAGAGGCATTTTCAATGCGGCCAGTCGCAGTTTCGGTTTCAGCGAGTGCCGCGAAACGATGGATTTTGTGGATTTTGTGTGAACAAAGCTGACCACGTGACCGTCGGAGGGATATCACAGAGCAGGGCCGCCGTAGCACTGTCGAATCCGCATCGACGGCGGTTTCTGCGAATGCCCCCACGTACTGATCTCGTGGGGCGCTTAATTAAAAAGCGAACGTGGATGTGACGCAGGCGCTGCGAGTGCAAACGCTACCGCGGCCCGTGACCGCGGCTAAAGAACGACGCGCGACGCTCGAGACGGTGGGTGGCAAGACGCGCGCTGGGAGCAGCCGGCCGGTCTGCCTACAGGTCCGCCTACAGATGAGTTCGGCTTAGCACTGCGGCGGATATTCGAGTGCCGCTCTCGTAAGCGGTGAGATGAATATTTTTAATGCAACCCGCCATCGCATCATTAACTCCTTTTCTCATGTAAGCCACCATGGTCGGGTTTTGGGGACAATTTCGTGCAGCGGTAACAAGCTATCACTCGAGCTACCTGCGCCGGCCTGGGCCACTTCGCGGCCTTGGCCGCCGCCTGCACAGCGACCGTGCGGCTCGCTCAGTGGGCTTTTCGTGCTTCCGCCGTGTTTTCGCATCCAATGGTAATAAACAGTAATAGAAACAGAATGCCTGGAATCGCTGTAGAACTTCGGTCGCGGCGAGCTGACCGATGAACTGACGAAATCACGGTGCCTCCGCTGCCTCCGCCGCCAACGATCGGGTCGTTCGTTCTCGAGAGCAGAAGCTCCGCCCTCCGGCCCTCCGATTGGAGCGGCGAGCCGGGCGAGCCGGCGAAAAACGCCGGCAGTGCGGAAGCGGCAAACACAAACTCGTGACTTGTTTGGATGTTGTTTATTTACCCAATCTCCTCGGGATGTCGATTGCGCGTGGTCCTCTGCTGGCTGCTCGGTTGCGTTTCGCACACTTTAAAACTGATTTTAAATATGTTCTAGGCTGTATTCGCCGCTGATATTTTGCAGATGATGTATATGTGTTCCCACCAATCTATCTGCGAAGTTATCTCGCCTTCAAAATTTTGTGTCAGTGCCCCTTTAAGGAAAGAACATATGGAGCAGCCAGGCTTCTCAACAAGGTTTGGACCCTTTTTGGTCTTATTCGCTAGTATACAGTCTAAAATCGATCTAACGAAACCCGATCTTACGAATTTCCCGATCCAGCGAATTCCCGAATTTGAACTAACCAAAAAGATTCAGCGCCATTCGCGATTTCAGTAAGTATTTCGAGAAACACACATTTTCAGAGGGATCAATTTCTAATGTGTATCGTCAGAACGGCACGAAGAATATTGCGCCACGTCACGGAAAAAAAAAAAAAAAAAGACGAGGCATTTCGTTTCGTTTTTACAGAGTCTGCGAGATAAACTCAGCAGTTCCAGAAATCGTACAGTTAGTTTCCGGCGCAGAAGAGGTGTCAGAGGGTGCTGATGACCCAAAAGCTGCTGCAGCTCCCGTGCCCGTTCTAGACCAGGTGATGGACGATATTGACTTGCTGAGGCACTTTGCTGGGGCTCGAAGGAACCAAGGACGCGTTGAACGCGCTGGCGTGCTACGCAAAGTCTCGCCCAATGCTAACGAAGCGCGCGCAGGCGAAAATCGCAGGCTTTTCTGCCAGGAAGTAAGTTTGTTTCCACCAGAACCTCTAGTGTTTTATCGTGATTATTTTCACCGCAGGCTTGTAGCGCATTGCTAAATTATCGCTAGCGTTCCGGCCGCCGCAATTACGATGTCACGGTAGCTGCTGGGGTGCACCTACCTTTAAACATCGAATATATTTGGAATCAACTGGTTGTTAAACGGCAGTCGCGATTTTATGAAGTTCTCTATTTGACGAAATATTTCGCGGTAACTTAGGTAGATTAGGTTTTAACTATAGTGCGTCTTAACCGGAACCTATAGATCGAGTGCGGCGGAGGGAGTTTGGTATGTGCAGTCATGATTGATTAATTAGGAAATTTTAACGCGCCGACGCAACGCAGGCGATGAGGCGCGCCGTAGTGGAGGGCTCCGGATTAATTTTTACCACCTGGGGATCTTTAATGTGCGCCGAAATCTCGTACACACGGGCGTTTCTGCTTTTAGTCTCCATCAAAAAAGCGGCCGCTACGACCGGGAATCGAACCCGCGACCTTGGGGTCAGCAGCACAACGCCTTAGCCACTGAGCCACCGCGACGGGTACAGTCGTGGACAAAGGAAATGAGAACACGGAAATATAAACGAGAACACGGAAACTCGATGAATATGGATAGCGGAGATAAAATAGTGGTTCGCTACTGGTATATTTCGAAAGACACGTTTTCAATCTTTGTTACTGTCCATGCGACAATTTCACTTGCACGGAAAGAAATCGCGCTATTTGTGTGTTTTGGTTTATATTTTCGTGTTCGCGTTTCATCTGTTCATGACTGTACGTACGTGCGGATGGGCATGAATTTCGACGCAGACGGGCATCCGTCACATTCTGTGGTAAAAACGAAAACGTTCCTTGCTGAAGCGCACGTGCCCTGTGTCAATTCTGAACAGCGCGCGAGAGGCATCTTCAGACACAGCCAGCAAGCAGTCCGTGTTAATGTGAAAGTGCCGCAGCCTAAATTAGTCTTGCTTCCACATGACGAACTCGGTAGTTGCGCAGCTGCAGCGCATTCGCTTAGTCCGCGATAGTATTTCACTTCCCACCACGTTGCGCGAGGAACATTTGTACGCTGAAGGGCAAATGCTATTTTACCGTGTATAAACTTCGCTAAAGCGTCGTCAGTTATGACGCTTCTCAACACGCAACAGCGCTCAGGTCATTTTGCTTCGGAATCCGTGAAGGCTCCAAGCGTCGAAAGCTGGCCTCGGCCACACAGCGCGCCAGTAATGGCTTGGGGCGATAATGGACCCTTTTGCGGATTCGTTCGTCCGAGGAACGGGGTCGATGGTTTGGGATCCGAGTGGCATAGCCCCGCTGGGCCTGCCAAAATAAGCGACAGCAATATAAATGTATTTTGCGGTACTGCGTAGTAGTAACAGGCGCACGAAGGTGTTCGATTCTATAGCTGCAACACATCTTTTCTAAAGACCTTGGTCATGGCTTTGGTGAACCCTTTTTCTTCTTTTCTTTTCTTTTTTGCGTGCGCTTTTTCGTATCTCTGGGGCCTTTAGGAAACGAACTAATGCATTAAGTTGCATAATGAGCTAAAATCTATTGATAACTGTTTTATTCACTCGTTTTATGACGCGTGCTTCCCTTATGTAAGGGTTGCAGGCGCCAGCGACGCTGCAAAGTCGAAAGCGTGGGAAGCAGCGATTCCCTGAAGGGCGCCTGAAGGGCTTTCTGGCAGCCAGCCTGTCAACAGCAGGCGGCCTTTGGATCATGCCGCCTGCGCGGAGACGAATTGTCTTGAGCCTCAGCTGGGCGGTAACTTTGTTTTGAACGGCGTGTTGCAAAGCACAGTACGAGCGTGGGAAACCGCGGGTCGGATGCTCGATGAGCTTTTGCGTGGACGCGGTGGCGGTCGCTTCGGGGGCCGCCTGCGCGCGCGTTTAGCCAGAGGGACGGTTGTAAAACAAAGTGGCCCGACGCGCTTCTGATAACGGGGAGCAAGGGGCTGTCAACCGTGCTTTGTCGGCGGCCGATTGGGAACGTGGTTGGGTCTTTGTTGGCCCGCGCGCACACTAAGGAGGTGCGAAGATGTTTCGTTGGGAATGCGACGCCGCGGGGTCCGCGCGCCCCATATGGTTTCTGCCGAGGATCGCCCGTCAATGGCGGGGAGCCTCGAGAGGCGCGCTGCGTTCGTTAAGAGAAACGGATACGGGTCACCCCGCGTTTGTGTCCTCAGTCCAGGCGTGGGAACGGGCGGCGTGCGTAGAAGCTTGCCCCGGGCGCTTGCACGTGTTTCCTCGGATGTTTGAGTGTTTGTTGTATTTGCTTGGTTCGCTTTTGATCTCTTCCTTGTTTTTTCTGGTGGGAGAGAGTGACCAGCGTTTGAGGGTTGCGGGGGGCGTTGCCTACCGCGGTTTAGGCCCGGATTTGGTGATACATCCAATCAGGTGCCCAGGAGATACCGATTGGCCTGTGTATCGGCGGTGGGGCCTAAGTAACCCATTGGAACCACGAGGCACGAGGTCTCGGGGTCGAATCCTCAAGGTTTTAATGTGCTATGCACGGCCGGCGTATTGCCGGGCTAGCCAGGTCAGGCTAGGGAGGATCTCACCACTTGGGTAGTTTTAGGCCAGGGTCCGTCGCTGACGGGGGTGCCGCGTGCACAAAGTTTTAGCTGACCTAGAACCCCATTTTATTTCTTACTTTGTTAACTCTATCTTCAGTTTGTCAATATTCTGTATATATCTTCTGTGTAAATATACAGTTTTTGAAAACCATCCATCAACCATCGTCGTCGTGTCATCAGTGCCGTCACCATCAGGCACCAACGCAGATCATCATCAACATCGAACCTCATCATCATTTACTCCTTATATACAGAGTTGAAACGAGGGGCGAAATACGGCTGGCCCACTTTATAAAAATTTGGCCGAAACTCCCCTTTGGGGGATTGTCATTCGTAGCGTTCGTATTTGAATTGTTGTCGCCGCCCCTTTTTTCTTTGTCATTTAGGTGATCGTTAGGATCGCTGGATTCCATAGACTTCAGTGACTTTGTCACATTATTTTTTGGCCATTATTAATTTCTTGTCGGCGTCACTACCGTTGTGACGACGTCATCTACAGAAGGAGGCCAGATTTTGCACGCGCTGTTGCATTTCTTCGTCCGCCTTCGTCGCGTATCGACAACTCTTGGCGGCTTAAGCGACGTCGCTTGCATGCGCAGCCCCGTCTCACCTAAAGATCGGGTTTTGCAAACGGCTTACGACCCGAATCATTGCCAACGCGACTGCAGCGGGCGTCTTGGAAATCGGTTTTGAGCGACTGCTTCATAGCATACGCGAAGAACCTGTACGCTACTTTCTTGAGACAGGCTGTTGCGGGTTAAAGGCCAGACGGACCGTGACCAGAGATATGCACGCAGTAGCCGAAGAATTGCACGCGTTAAAAATTCTGGATCTGATTCCTGGGTGGAGAATATGGGCGTCTACAAAGTTTGCCGTTAGTTTTTATTTGTATTTATTTTTTGTTTGCTCTTACTGACGCAAAATAGGTATTATAGGAGCATGTATTTGAGGGCGAAGTATGTGGACGCGAATCTTGTTTGCCGTGCCATGTTCGTCATTCTTTTTCGAAATTTGCTTTGTGTGTGGTCTTCTGATCCGGTTTCTTTTTTTCTTTTTTCCCGGTTACTATGTGCATACGACACCAATCCGTGCATACGGTGCTGGTTTGTTACAATTCGAATCATAGTAACTGAAATAAAGCAAAATCATTCCGAACGAGAAATATTTCGTTCAACGCCTTCTAGGTTGTTGCTGCTGCTGTTGTCATTTTATACGTTAAAAATCCCCAGGTGGTCAAAATTAATCCGGAGCCCTCCACTACGGCGCGCCTGATCGCCTGCGTTGCGTCGGCGCGTTGAACCCTACAATCAATCTGTTGTCATTTTATGGGCGAAGCGCCTTAGGGGCTCGGGCTGTCGGCGTCTTCTGTCGTCTCATGTCCTCACGGTAAATCAAGTTGTCAAACGATGGTAAAAAACAAAAGTATAATGAATAAAACTGGTTCAAAATAAACTGGCATAATTTAAACTAATTTAAAATACAGGAATAATCAGGATTTAATTTTATAAATAACATAAATTTGTTAAATTCCGCCTCGAAATTGGTTTCAAACGCTAGGTTATCTCCTGTAAAGCATACTTCTCAGCATGCTGCGCCGTGTGACACGAAGACAACTTACGGCCAGTCTGTCTCATTTAATTGCTTAAATCCGGTTCAACGCAAGAGAGGGCGCCACCGCCTCAGCAAGCGCACGATTGCTCCTCCCACCAGCGCTTCCCCCGCGCCCAATCAGCGCGCGCCGTGTGGCAAGAGAGATACTTGCAATCTTTGAATACACTTGCACACTGCATGCCTCGCCCCTCCCCAGGTTTCACGTTAGTGGAGGTGGCCCGGGATTTTTTAACACGAAAGTGTTTTATTCCGGGATACACAGATTTCAATAACGTTAAATCTGTTACGGAAATGACGCCAGTACAACGAAATAAGCGCCTGTAAAGGGTGCACCCCTGCACATGGGGTCTTCTTGCGGGGAAGCAACCTTTAGAACTAAAGAGTACTTTATACTTAGGGTTGTTCGTTTTCGGGTTTTATATTTTAACACGAAAGTGTTTTTTGTCAGGATACACCAAGCTTTCACTGACGTCATATCTGTCACGGAGATGACGCCAGTACACCTTTGCCGAAGCGTCCCGCCAGCAGGACGTCGCTCGTTGTTAAGCACACCGACAGCCGACAGCACAAGACAGCCGCCGACCCGTAAATCATGCTCAGCTGCAGATTTCGCTGCACATTTCACTTTCGTCTTTTACCGATTCCTGTGACAGAGGAGTCAACCACAGTTTTTACCCAACCGCATGAACGAAGAAAGTCGACGTAGCAGCGGATCCTTGCATGTCAAGCCCTGCGGGGCTGCGCTGGTGTCGCCTCCTGTCACAACACCCGCGTCTACCTGCGTGTGCTTGCCTGCCGAGCAGGTTGCGCGTGAAAGGCGTAAGTGCGCGGACTCGAAGCGGCCAGGCGCCGCCGGGGTTCCTCGGGCCGGCCTGCAGCGTGGTCATCATCGCTTGCGTGTGTGTGTACACACGCGTCCTAGATCGAGCTGCTATTCCGCTTATGGGCACCATTACAGCTGCGGCGGCACGCGCCTACTGGTGTGTGCCTAACGAGCATCAGGACCTCCTTAAGGGGCTCCCGCGGGCTGTAGGCTTGCGGCAAGGACGCTTATAGCACTGTTGGCCCTTTTTTCTTCGCCTCACCACTCTCTGCGTGGCGGGCCACTTTTATTTTCCGCATCCCCCCTGCAACAATCTGCGACCGTGTGAGCGTGCGAACGCGCCGGTAATTCGCGTAACGAGGAGTGCCGCTCTCTCGATCTCTCGGGCGCCCGGCGCTGGCTGTTCGCGTTGCTGCAAATCTTCGCCGCGGCGTGATCCGAGGAAGTTTGATTGTCTGCGCCGACTGCGACGAGGCAATCGAGGGAAGACCGCTCGGGCAAAGTCTTTATTCGCGAGGTGCCATGATTTATGACGGGGGGACGACGCCAACGTGTTCGTGAGGCAAGCGATGCGCGTCTGAGCGCGGCTGCATCCGAGTTTAGTACAGAACGGAGACGGCATTGTCCTTGAGGTGAAGGCGCCGTAGATTGCATAATGAACGAGCTGAGCTACAGAGCCTGGTTGACGAAAAATAAAAACCGATTGTCCCCGTTTCCAAAGGTTTTGGTGGATTTTAATTGTAAGCTGCGAAATCGCTTGTTCTTCTTGTTGCACGCAGAAAGAGTGGGTGATTGGTATGCACTGTAGGCTACCGCGAGACACTGCTATTTTCCGCGATGATTCACGGGACGTCGCGCAGCCCGAACCTATCTCCGGGAAAAAGAAAGGTCTTGGCTGACTCTGCTCCAACAAAGAATGTTGCTTTTTTTTCTTTTTTTTTACCGAACGAGTGCTGTGCTATCGGCGACAGAAAGTGGAAATAATTCTGTATGGCTTCGGAGTTTGAGCACGCCCCACTGCTATTCCTTTATTTTATTTTATTAAAATAACACCCGCATGCCTTGCGGTGCACAAGAGCGGGAAATTTCGAAAAATTACAACTGGCACCAAATCCTGATAAGCGCGTTTTTTTTTTGTTTTTTTTAACTTAGCTGTTGTAGGCGAACCTCCCCGTTTTATTTCTTTTGCGTGCATAGGCCGATAAAAGTCGCTCCCTTCCTCCTCACTTCTGCGCAGCCTCTCCCTTCGGCCACATGTTCGTCTCCTGCGCTTCATATTTGGATATAAGATGGCGTATATTTCCCCCGGAAAATTGTTTTCCCGGCAGTAAATTTGTGTTTAGAATGAAAGCCCATTTTAGGGAGATCTGTGTAAGTTTGATCTTTCTAAGCTGGATTTCCCACATCGTGTAGTGCACCGTGAAGCCGACTCGTAAAGAGAAAATAGGCGGCAAAGGACGCTGGAAGGAGACCACCCACGACGATCGGGCCGCGGAAGCCAAGCGTAAGCGCGATGCCCGTCGGGACCCCGAATACCACGTGGCGGAAAACGCAGTACGTCGGTGGCTACGGTCCCGCTGAACGCTTTACCGGCGCGTCGGCGCGGCCTGAGCGGCACTTGGAGGGCAACCGATAACCCGCGAACAGCTCCGCTGGTCGTCCACCTTCGCAGAGTGGAGTGGCCCTGAATTGTTCTCATAAATCTGTGACTGAGATATCTCACACGCGTGATATCATGACCACCAGGTGATCTTTATCTATAGGTAACGCTGGTGTAGCAGCATCGACGTGTTCAGCCTCTGTTTACACTTTTTGGAACTGGCTGTTTGCGTTCCTGTGCACCGGTAATAAGGGAATCCGACGTCTGTACACGTGACCGGCGCTGCGGACGCTCACTTTGTGCAGGTGCCGATGCCGTGCTCCTCGGTTTTCCTGCTTTGGCCAGCGCGGTATGTGTTACTAAAGTGAAAGAGCAAGTTGGCCTGTATCGGTAGGTTGGGGTGTCGTGAATGCGAATATATCACTCGCAGCAGCAACAGCAGTTGGCAGAAAATTTAAAAACCCTGGGAACAGGTATCGACGCCCCACACATTTTCTCGCTCTACAATTTGTGACATAACAAATCACGAATGCATGATGACACGAGATTGGTGGAGCTCCTCTAAGTGTTCCTCTAAAACAAACACTGAGGCAGGGACGTGTAAGTGTTTTCGCTGGTCATGTGCTATTTAGAAACGCAAACCTTTAAAATACGCACATTGGATGCCTAAACACAGGGAGTCTTTGTTTCAGTTGCGATTTCGTTTAAATATTTCGCTTTGAGTACAAGCGCAGTTAAGAGAGATGCATGTGAATGAACGCGACAGCGTATATCGTACCTGCTTACCATAGACCAATATCGTACCTGCTTACCTGCTTACCAATAAAATCAATATCAGTCGCTTGCACCGAAATTGTCGGACATTCATCGCATATTGAGTCATCTGCCGCCGTTTTGCCTTCGTTAAAGTCGTCCGGTTTGATAGTTGCCCGCTATCGCTGCTCCACGCGGTCGCCGGGGCTTGTGAAAAAGGGGTTCCGGATGGGAGCAACGTCGCGACGCCGGCAAGCACTCGATCATTTCCGCCGTGGGAGTATACGCCGCGCGCAGTTTGTCCGGAAATTAAAGGAGTACCCCGTGTGTTCGGGGTGACACAAATGACTAAACCAGGTTTTTTTTCCAGCCCGACACGGTTGTTGTGTGATCGTGTTTTCTGTCTGTCTTTTTCTTTCCCTTTCTTGCTGGGAAAAGGGATTGCGAACTTCCTGAAGCTTTGAAGTGCTTTGCTTTGCAGTTTTTTAGGGGTACTGCCTTCTCAAAGAGGGCCGTGCTAACTGACCATCGCTGCCAACAGGGAGATGCTCCGGAGTCCGATTTTCTTAGCAAAGCCTGGAAGTTTTCACGAACCAGTCATATATGTGCAACGCTGCTTGGGAACAAGGGGCCAGTTTCTCCGCACCTTTTACATGCGAGACTTCTTGTGGGAGATGCGGAAGTCATCCTGTCTGACATTTCATCAAGATAGATTTCAGCCCGCGAGACCAACGCAAGTCGACTGCTTGAGCAGAGCACTTAGGTTTTCGGGAGCAACGTCATTACAGTGTGCGGCTCAATGTGTTTTCGCCACGCGGCTGCCTGACCACGTGCCGAACCTTGCTCATAGATGCGATCGGGGCACGCTTCGGATGATTGGCGCAAGAATGCCGCTCGGAACTGCAAGGCGAGCAGCGAGTGGGATGAACAGCGCGCCGGTTTCCGACCATGCGCAAAGTTAATACCTTACTATTTCGAGCCTGACGCCGCACACGTCAACCTGGTCGAGCGTAACCGTATACGAAGAAGTTGTTGTTGGAACTCATGATAGAAGAGCGAAATGCGAAGTGCAAACACAATGCGAGCGCAACAGAAGTCCTGCCAGCAGGCCGCCGACGTGGCGCTATACTCGGAACATCCTGGCTGCCGGAACGGATGCGTCACACTCATCCGCTTCCCCCATTTTTTTCTCGCCATCTTCGATAACGTGAGCCTATTGTTAATTGCTGGGACGCCGTTTCTTATGCGCGTAATTATCGGTGCGAGACTGTAAGAAGAAAAAAAAAAAAAAAACGACGCCTGGTGGAGAAGAAATGTTCGGGGCAAGGACCCCTTCCTCCCACTTAGGTGCGAGAGGACAATCAGCGGTCGTTGCGCGCCCGTGCCACGTGGACGTCCCACGAAATCCGGATGAGAGAGGATGGCGACGATTGATGAACGACGTCGTCACGGGCCCCGTCATCTTTGTGTGCCTTTCGATGTGCCGCCACTTTCGGCAGGCACGTATAAGGACAAGGCCCAAGTAGGATTTTTTTTTTTTTGCGTGGTGAAGCTACGCCCGGGCTTTGAGTGGCGCTGTATTGGAGGGCTCTGTATTAATTTTTGAACCTCGGCACACTGTTCTAAGTTTTCGTCTTCCGTCTCCATCGTGGCAGTGGCCACCACGGCCGGAATCGGACCCGCGTTCTCGGGCTGAACGAGCACGCCCCCTTAGCCCCTGAGACACCGTGGCGGGTGCGTGTAGGAACGCCTGCGTTTGGAAATAAATGAGCGAATGAGCAGAATTTACCATAAAGGTGAATGACGCGTTGAGGGAAGCAAATTAATGTGAACGTGAACGCGATAAATTTTGACCATGCTAAGCGTTATACAATATTGTGCAATAACAAATGTACACTAACTTTTGGACATACCAATGGTGGTGCCCGTTTCCGAAAATATGCGTAGTGGAGCCGCACCGTTCTGCGGTGTTTATGCTCTGCCGTAGATGCGTGACTTCGAGGCGTTGAAGTTGCAGAAAAGTGGTGAGCATAACAATTACGTCGCACTCCGTATCTCTGGGCCAAAACCCTGGGATATCGTAAAACTTCGTTTACTGAGCACTTTTAGAGATGTGCACGGGCTCGGGTCTACCCGAAATCCCGGGCCCGACTAACCTTTCACTCGGGCCCGGGGCGGACCCGGGCCATGGGCCGAAGTATTATAGTCCCGGGTTCGGCTGGCCCGTGGACAGCTGTAATAAGCCACTTCACCACTTCAAGCTAGCGCTATCATAGGTGGTAAAATTGTCAGCTGCATCTAGGGTTGCCAGGTCTGGCGATTTGTCGCCAAACTGACCACTTTTTGCGACTCGTGCTATGGCGACGGAAATTTCAGTGTGGCGACATTGCTGCTTTCTGGCTCCTTTGAGCATTGGGTATTTTCTGTATTTCGGGGCCCTTCCGATGCCATACTTTTTACAAAGGGGTCCTATATCACCTTTCAGTGCATTTCAGCCGTTGAGACAGTCTGTACAAACATTACCGAACAAACTTTCAGGCCTAGGACGGTTATCTGGCAAAGTCTAGAATAGGTCCCTACAAATCAGTCACTCAAACACACCACCGTACAGCGCTACTTACCGGCACAGGTCGAAATTTGCCTTGCTCTTTTTAATATCCTGCACCTGATGTCGTATGAATAGCGTCAAATCCTTCAAGCAGCGCCATCGGTTTAAAGGGTTGTGCTTCAGTAGGTTACGGGATCTTGAGATGTCATGAAGAGTGGTGGGAAGTGTGTAAATGTAAAGAGGCAGTGAAAGTGGTTAAACATGGTGTGCAGCAAACGCCCATTCCAAGTCATTCATACTCTCTGAATGCTTTACCTAAACCTCCGTATTCCAACTTTTTTTGTAGACAGCAGTCAACCTTTGTGGCTTTCCCGCTCCACAGCAAACGAATAAAATTCATGGTGTGGTTTTGTTCTTCTCGGAATTCCTGAATTTTTTCCACGAAGGTAATCAAAAAGTACTTACTAACGTCGTATGGCTGAAAATTGCGACTTTTCTGGCTCCCTTTTAAGCGTTCACTTTAAGGTGGCGCCTTCTTTGTCTACTTTCGGCAATTTCCCGGCTACTCCTCCTTGCAAGGACCTAGCAACCCTGGCTGCATCTCCGATTGTGCAGCGATCTTTTCTAATTTTTCAAATCCCCGCATACCCCGGCGGGCTCAGTCCCTTGTAATAGGGCTCCTGCGTTGACAACTCTAACTTTATATTGCCCTAGTGCGGCGTTGGCTTGACGTGAACTGTTGTCGACGCATTCTTTACGTGAAGCATGCGCCTGAGCCTAAATTATTCCAAGTACGTGCAGGCATTTGGCAATCGTTTTTTTAGCACGTCGTGCTCATGATTTCCTACACAAGCATATCGGGCCAGAAGGAGCGGCACACTGATTGGCTGGTTAAAATGACGTCACATAACAGAAAACAGGATGTGACGTTGAATGAGATTTTTATTTTTTTTAAGTTCAGATCCATTATTGCGGTGTAGTGTTGGTGAAGGTTCAGGCGCACGTGTCGATTTTGTCTCTAAATTTTTTCATTGTACGGTGTTTTAGTCGGTGATGTCCTGCTGGAAATTGTGTCAGTCTCGACCCCGCTTGTTGTGATTTGTAGCACGGGCACAGTTTGCTTTCGAGGACGTATCAGGGCTGGCAGACGACGATGTGTGCCCGCAACGTTTGCGTGTTCGCGGAATATTTTTCCCTGATGATGTAGCTTTAGCGCGGCGTGGTTCTTAGGTCCAAGGTACTGCCCGCTACCTCGACTCTGCGGATGCGTGTTCGAAGCGCCGTTCTCTCAGGAAGAAGCACCCGACGACGCTGAAGCGTAGACCTTCGCACACTGAACGCAGAGGTAACAAAGGACGCGTATGTGTACAGCAGAATACTAGTAACAGTGGAGTACTCGTAACTTTTTTTGACTGCGCCTGGAATGAGCAGAAAAACCACAGAAATTGTGCCAATGTTTTTCGTGTACTGCCGCAAAATATAGGATATGGGAATGCAGGCAAAAAAAAAAAATCTGAATGAATGCATGTTCTGCTTTGTGTGAAATTTGACCTGTAAAGCAAGCAATATCGTGATAGGTTTTTATTTAATAGTTTTCTGTCTGAATTTCTATCATCGGAGAAATATTTGACCCTGGAAATTAGGATACCGCTATAGATCTGTGCATATATTAATAAAAACGTTGTGAGTCTGTCCTTGATGTTGTTTCTTTCCTGCATGGCTAGTCTTTCCTACTAATCTTATCAGTTCCTGTCATTAGCGACCTGAACTCTCAATCGTGCTTTGCTCATTTGTACATATATTTGCTCGCACAGACTGTTAAATTTGTTCCTGAATTTGTGCGAACACCACTTGCAATTGTCCAGAAATTTAAACCGAAGCACTCTTCGTTCGTTTAATTCAGCCTGCACCTTAATCAGTTCATTGCAAAAAATCCTGCATAAGCAGTGGAACTAGACTCGCACTCTTGGTCTGTTTCTGCACATCCCTGTCTGGGAGTGAAGACAAAGCCATTAACGTGGCTTTCATTCTTCTGCACAGCCAGTGAATGTAATGGTGCAGTTCGGGTGCCACAATCTGCAATAAAACAAATGGCTAAGTGCTGCTCTACCTGAACTAGTTCGCGTGCTGCAGGCGAATTGAACGGACCCTGTGTTAGCTGTGGACGGCTCATGAAATCACATGGCAGGCAGTACGGGCGAGGCATATTGTACCCCGGACACACTGCTCGAGGTTCAAAGTATAGCCACCTAGCACAATACTAGGACAAAGGCTGGTGATGCACAAACATTAGTCATTGTAACTCAAAATAAATGACAAGCTACATGCACCAAGACAATTTGCTAAGCACTAACTCCAGTTCATATGCACCTTTAATCGGGTATAGTTTGCTGTTGAAGTGCAGTGCAGCGTACAATTTAAAGCACCACAAAAAGTACTCTGAAATGGGGCATGGAAGTTGTATTTGCCAAACGCGCATTGTTCACCTCGTGCCTTTCGTTCGGTTGGCTTCTCCTTGCAGTGCTGCACAAAACACTGCCTGTAGAATTAACAATTGTCCAAGTGGGGTACCGACAGGTGGTACTGCTTGTTGGCTGTGCTTGCAGTTCTTGTTTCCCAACCTGCCTAACATTTCACAAAGGTAGCAGAGACAGCCGGAGGCAAGACGTACAGGTAAAACTTGTTTATTTGGAGTAGTAGAAATACACAAAGTGGGGCCCATTACCAAAGTTGCGTGTGGTCCAACTCCCTTTGGAATGAAAGTGGTGAGGGTGCTTCATGGCTTGCCATTCACCAACCTGGGAACATGCTGAAAATAATTAAGAGTCAATGAACTAGGCACAAAAGCATAAGTATAGCTAGAATGATCATACTCCAGAAGGAGAAGGGCACATCGGAAATTGTTCAATTAAAACAAATATTAACACATTTATTGTCAGCATACATATTGAGTAAAAAGGCTCGCATGTGGTTTTAAATATGGATGGAGGGGGGGGGGCATTATTTAGCTTGCAACTGTAAAATGGCATGTGGTATGCCACTCATTATTATTTGTGCCATGCGGTCGATGCCAATTGGAAAAAAGTACGCACAAGTTAAAAAGCAGTAAACTTCCGCGTGGCGACTCCAACAAGCTCTCCACATTCACACATTCTCTCAGTCTCCTGAGTGCATTAGCCTCTACGACTCGGTCCAACATTAGGGAAACCTAAATGTCAGGTTGGGACCACACCACAGGAGTTTCTAGAAAACTCGCTTGCCTACTGTAAGGCATGAATTTCTCATGCAAGCATGCGTCCTTTATTGGCCAGTCTCTTCAGACAACGTAAATAATGCATGTCGACTTGCACTAAGAAGAGTGTAGCACTGATAATGGGAGACACCTAGCATGCAACTGCAGGGAAGAAACAGTCGTGTAAACAGCGCATGAACTCGCAGCCAAGCCCGCATGCATTTGCCTGTGGAAGCAAAACAATTTGTAAAGTAAATATAAGGGATTCTTTACAATAAAAAAAACATGATATCCCATCAGCAGTGGCAGTCTTTCTATTGAAGGCCAAAAACCCCCCAAAATGCCCGTACATCCAGATTTTCATGCAAGGTAAGTATTCCTAGGTGGTCTAAATTGATTCACAACCCTGCACTGAATTACAGGCGAATTTTGTAAAGCAAGAAATTAGCTGAAAATTGTTCTCACTAGTTTGATGCGTAGAGTCAACGCACACAATACCAGACCCATTTCCTTTACATTTTCTTCAAAGCAAAATTTTCCTCGTTGAAACTTGTTTTTCTATTGCTTTCCCTGCTGCTCATACAACTGGCTTATCTTTCATCTTCATGGTTTTCACCCATATGTGCACACTAGTTGCACCATTAGGGTGGTACCGTTCTGGAGAGAAATGGTTGAAGTCGTGCCTAATGCTGTGCGACAGGCTGTGCTCTGTATTCTGTAGTTATGTAGTCTTTTCTCATAAGCTTACACTGATCCTGTTCATAATGGTGCTGATAGGCACACCTTTCTCAAGCTTCTTTGCAATTCCCTGCTCTTTCAGCAGGAGTCTAACCTCTATTGAGCCCATAATGGTGCTTTTGATGCGATGCTTAAATAGAAGCCCTGGAGGTGTAAATAATGCCCTCAGTAAAGGTTATGAAGGCCAGAGAAAGAAAGGTCTTGTCAGTCTTACAGGTTCCCACTTATCAAAAGTGCTTCTTTGCATCACCTGGCGGGGTTCAGCCACTTCAGTCTTACAGGTTCCCACTTATCAAAAGTGCTTCTTTGCATCACCTGGCGGGGTTCAGCCACTTTTGACCTGTGGCAGCTATATGCTGGTCACCTACCGCCGGCAATGCTTGAGGTTTCACTAAGCTTTCTGTTTCACTTAGCAGAAGCACTGGTCTTCCTTGTATATATCTGCGACGGCAAAAGAAAAGGTATACAGACGCATTAGACCGGGCCCAAGCACAATGGTAATTTTTATTACAGGTAACTGGGGCACTATGAACACGACATCATGCTGCCTAATGACAGCCAATAACTGCATGTCATAAAAAGGCAGTATGTGTGTTGCTTATAACGCTTCCGCATGCGTGTCTGCTATTAACATTAGAGCCAAAACACAAGAACAGTTAAACTTTCTAGTGAGTCAACGGCAGTAGCAGCATTAGGAATTAATATTTACATGCGGCCGTAACTGCGCGAATTCTGTGCTGCTTCTCATCTGAACAGATGAAAATTAGGCTTCATTGCGCCTTTTCAGGCTGGGGATACATTACAAGATCGAATTGAGACACCGTGACAATATTTCCCACGCTAGTACGGTCATAACAAACGTCACAGGTTGGCTTCCAACTGGGTAGGTACTCGTCTTGACGTTGTGAAAAAAAAAAAAAAAAGTTTTCGGAAGGCAAGGCATCCAGAGTGAAACATGTATCACATTGCGTTGCATCAACGCGCAGCTGTCACTAGCGAAGAGTACCACGCTAACAGGGTAGGCCTAATATAAATCTGAAACGGAGCAAGACATGAAACAAGACAGTCGTTACTTTCACACATTAATAACGTTTACTCGATGAAAGAACGAATATACATCAGCTCATATTTACAGTTCAATGCATTCAGCTCTACCCATGGACACTTCGCACGATAATAAGCAATGACCCCAGCACTATACAAAGCGTCTTGCGAACTTGTCCGTTTCCTTACCTCCAGCGCCGCCGAAAAACTGTAGCACTACAACCTCGGCGTCCAAGTTACCCGGTGCATGTTCCTCTCGTGTTGAAGCATGTTTTTTCGACCCGAGAACACGCATACAGAGCAGCAAGAACTATTTTCACCGCTGGAAGCAGTTGCGATCGACGTCCGCGCCATTTCGAAAAAAAAAAAGGTAGTAAGCAAAAAAATTCCAGCATAACTCTATACGTCACATCCGTTTGTAAACTGACCGATCAGCTTAGCTTAAATTGACCAATCAGGGTGCCGCGTCTTCTGGCCCGATATGCTTGTTTTCCTACGCCCTAAAATTCATCGTGCGTAACATTGCTGCAGCAAGATTCACAGATTTGTTCCGAATATTTCTGTGAGAAACTCGCATTTCTTCACTGCCAAAGATTTTGGGTTGGGTTGAGGTGGGTGGAAGAAGCATAGTTTTGGTGTTTTCCCGTTTCATACTCTACGTCTGCTCGTTCGAACAACAAAAACGAAAAAACTATTTTTTCTACATTATTGCATATTACGTATTTCATTTGTCAAAAAAGAAACGGGAGCAGTATTGTTCCTTTGTTTTAATGATACCTGGAAGCTAAATCAGTGTGGCGAAAAAAGAGAGAGGAACGGAAGAACAGAAAGGTGTACTGGGGGGTCAATAGAAGAACAATGGCTGTGGTGCCCCCTCGCCCCCCTTTCACCCCTCGCACTTCTCCCGTTGGCCGCTAGAGGCCGGAACAATCGGTTGCGAGTGGAGAGGGCTGGGCGCCACGTGACCTCGAACTGGGTCGTGCCGCTTTTATCATTTTCCCTTGCTTCCGCTCCGCTGGCGGCGCCGACAAACTCTCGAGCGGGAAAACTTCGCGGGCCGCTGGCCGAGGCACATCGCTGGGCGCACCTTTCGGCGGCACTGCTTGCTTGGGCGGCGCGTTCGTTTCGGCAGGTTAGGCGCCGCTATGCGGCGGAACGTCTTTGATTCGTGGCGCTAAGCTTTCGCGTCATCTGCTGCCTTGCACCGTCGGCGATCGGCCGCTTCGTCCTGGCTCCCAGTTCCGCGTCGCAACTCCGCGTGCAGTGCAAGATGTGAGCACTGTCGGTGTTTTGCCGGTGACTCTAGAGCAGAAGAAGCCTTGGCCGCGCTGTTCTACCTGCGACTACGTGAATGCGATTCCTGGATACGTACGCCGGGCCGACAGCGACGGAACCCAGCAGCCTGCGATCGGCGCTGAAAGTTGCGGATAACGTCGCCCCTTCCGCAGCGACCACCAAGAAGCGTGTGTGGTTCTCGTCCGCGCTGTCGGCCATGGGCCTCAGCGACTCGGATGGCAGGTGAGGCCGCACAGCAGCGACAACCCTTCCCCCGCCGCCAATTTTTTTCGCTCTGTGTGCCGCTTGTTCCGAGCTCTTAGTCGGATGCAGTAGTTCGACTTCGCTGCTAGACGTGTTTGCAAACAAACTTTGCTCGCGCAGTTGGCAAGTGCTAAGCACGCAGAGAGGCACGGTGGCCTTCTACGCGTGCTAAGTATCTGTGCCGCTGTGGCTTTTAAGTTACTATAACTTGCCGTCTTTGACCAGGAGATGGCAGCCGGTGGTATGGAAACGCCCACACCCCCTCACCTGACCTATGGCAGATATCGCGGGGAAAGATAACTCCACACTGTGTGCAAAAACAAAAGACGTTGGCAGTTCAATGCAATCCTCGAGTGACCCTTCTGGGGAACTCATCGTGACCTGGACAATTGTTTCCGAGCTTGTCGGAGCGCGACGAGGTGCGGTGTTGTTCGAGGGGGCGTTTGGCGTGTATTGCGCGCGTGGGTTTCGAGCCGAGGCAAAGTTGTGGGGAAGATAACGAGGCAGGAGGAAGTAGCACACTGGAAATGTAATTTGACAACCAGATTGTGCCCACAATGTCATTAAGTGAATGTAATTGGGTGACCCAGTTGCACTCAAAATGTAGCTATCAAAGTAGTTGCGGCGGGGATGAAAGCTTCGTTTTTCTCGGTTGGTTGGTGAGTGTGGTGCAGATCCGGGAGCCAAATAAACTAAAACTATGGTTACTTGCTGCTTTTTTTAAAACAAGGAAGCTAGCAAAGGGGAGTCGGCAAGCGGTTCGTGATCACTCGTCTGAAGTGTAAGATTGGTTTTGACGTTTCTGAGGGAAAGTCTGCTGGGTTACGCAAAGGGCATTTGTTAATAGAGAAATGATCGGTGACCGTGGGTGCGATCAGTGGGCAGCGCGCATAACGGTTCGCGGCCTCATAATGTCTTTATCAGTGTACTATATCAGCACTTTCTGATCGGAGCCGAGGCCACTGCGACAGCGAGCGGCTGGCTCACGTGATCGACGTTCGTCCCGACGGAAACCGACAGAGGAAAAAAGAATCAAGCATACGATATCACAGATATTGCGCGTGCAAGACATTGGAGATTGTGTACAATAAGAACGTAATTGTACGCAAAGAACCCGTGCCGAGCACATCCGCGGTATGGCATGGGTGCGCGTTGCAGTCATCACTGTTAGCATGACTTGCACATTGTTTTTTATGCACATTCGACGCAGCAGGTTTGTAAACAAACAGTAACACGAGTCCCTATAGTGTTTTCTGATCGTTATGAGACCAGACAGTCGTTGTATAAAAACAATATCTTAATGTTAAATATCGGATTAGCACAAGCTCATAACTTCCGTTTGTATTACTGTTTGATAATTAAAGCTCGCTCACCGTGCAAAAATACTGAATTCAACTCATTATGTTTTAGATATGCGACGCTGCAATAAGTACTACATGGGCGGTAGACGTGTCCGGGTTCCGTATTTTCATAAAATAGGCGATATTAATCGGTCAGCGCCCTTCCAGTTCAGTGATGTGGCCACTAGATCTCGTTAATCGCGTGATAATCGCATACCTGTTGCGTATAAATACCTGACCACATCATTTTACAGCAAAAACATCTGTGTCAATCTTACTGTTGTCCTTTAACAATAGGAAAACGTTCTCTGTCGATCAAAACCCAAGCCTACGACATCTACAGGTATTGCGCGCGTATACAGCGGAAGTGGTGCACATCAAGAGTTGTACGCAAGGAACTCGGCCGAGCACCTCGAGGGATGAAATCTGAAAATTAGGAGGCAAGTACTGGACTGGAGCGTCGCAATAAAGGAACGGTTGCACGAACAACGGGAGAGGCATTCGTCCTGCAGTGCACACTAACAGGCTTATGATGATAAAAAGGTTCTGTACCTTTTTTCTTTCTTTTCAAATGTGCGTACGTAACGCGCCTGAAAGGCCGAAAGCATTGTCGTTGAGCACGAAGAGGTACTTGATGACCATGTGCCTAATGAGGAAAGTGCGGCTCGAGGCACCGGTTGTTGTTCCTCAGTTCGGAAATGAAGGAAGGTGCTTTGTTCACGCGCAGATGTGAGCCGAGGTTGGCGCGCTTCGAGGCCAGCCCTCGTGCGGTTTACTCGTGGGAGTTTTCTTCCGTGCGCTCAACCCTAAACGACTGCAGAAGCGCCGCACGCTTGGTTTATTTTGAAGGACGGCCGGGCGTGTAAATAACGATCATACCCGAAAACGAGCTTCTCGCGTCAGTTTTGCGGCTTGTTCACTGCCGATGGAGGTGCGGCGAAAATGCCAGGCTTTTCTGCATGATTACGTCGCGTGCATGGGAAGTCTGTGCGAACGCCCAAGTTTGCGCTTTGGTTTCTCGAGCGCGCCGCCGCGGGGGTCTTTACAAAAAGTAACACCACTGTCAAGTTTAAGTGCCCTCCTCAAGTGACACTTCGGACGCCGCAGCGAAGCGACACTGCAGAATAAAGGGCCACTTGGCCGCGATGGCAGTGCCGATAGCTGGTACGAGCATTTCTAAAACGCAAGTAAATATGTCCAAAGGTTTGAATAAAAGTTTGTCTGCGTACTGAACCGAGGAAGAAAAAAAAAACGGCCAATGTTTGTATCAACCGAACGTGGAGTCATGCACGAATGAAACGCGAATACGAAAATATGAACCAGAACACAAAAATAGGGCGATTTCTTTCCATGCAAGGTAAAATGGCGCGTGGCTTATTTACAAAAACAAAGTTGGAAAATGTCGCTTTCCAAATACACCGATGCGTGCCATTATTGGACCTTCACGAGCAGTGTTTTTCAATTTTTCGTGTTCTGGGTCATATTCTCGTGTTCGCATCTCATTTGTCTGACTGTACGTAGGTTTTGGTGGACAGTAACGTACTGCAAATCGGGACGGAATACGTAGCACATCTAAACCACAAGCTTTTCAAGCAAGCCATACGTGGCGGGCTGGAGCACCGGACTAGACTGAACGCATGCGCGCTCCAGTCGCGCATTTAGACGTGTGAGCACATCGCCTGAGCGAATAACTACGTTATGGAAACGACATGTAACGAAGCACGGGCTTTTACGCCGAGAAACAGTGACGACTAGTTTTGTGCAGATTATAGTTGACGCGCACTTCATCGGGGACGAATGACACAAACTCTGGCTGGAGTAGCCTCATATAAATTAGGGGTTCTCCCGCTCCGGATTTATGCGCTTTACGTAGCGCTGTGTTCGCCCCAGTGCGATTTTCCCACGCCTGAACGCGCGTTTCGTCATCTATTCGTGTCGTACACTGTTTCGAGTTCCATGAATTTCAAGTTCTCCGCGCTCATCTTCGATTCATAAGGCTCTTACAACAGTCCGTGCTAACCTTGCTGTACAGGGCGAGGATACGCAAATAAGTACTCGAAGAATCAAGTGCAACCCGCAGGACACATACAAAGCAATCGGTGCATTGCAGAAGTCAACAAAAAACATGATTGCGAAGGCGGCAACTAAATGAACGGCAGTGATTTCCTGTTTCTGATTCGCTGCGCAGCGAATCGCAGTATCACGAACACCAAAGGAAAAAAAGCAGGGCCGGAGCTTGGATTTATAAAACAAAAAAGGTGAAACGGGAATACAACCGCGCAGAGCGAGGACAAATAGCGGCGCGAACGTAAGGTCACCGATAATGGCCGCCGTACATCAGCGCCCAACTCTGACTTGACAGGGTTGTTGGACGAGAGATTTTTTTCTTGCTTTTCATCGCTACTTCACTGTTTGGTAAAGCGAAATAGACACGAGATGCTCTACACAGCTTAAAATGAATTACAGCCATCTACGCTCTCTGTCTTCTATACTTCGCAATTTTTGGACCACTGTTGACGGGGCTACTCACTCGTCGTCCAACCGCTGAAAAAAAAACGTGTTCGCTCGGTCAGAGTGCGTTCTGTGGAGAGTGCCATTCGCGCTTGCCGTGTGACTAGATCTTCCCGAATGACACTTTGAGTGCGCGCTTCAACTTCAGCGCTTTGCAGGGGTAAATATCACATGATATAAAAGGGGCGTCTTGGCGGGTGGAGTGTCGCACGCTGTGTGGGTCCTGCTTCTATTCTCGGTGCTCAAACAGGAAACTGAAGCGAATTTCTGGAAATGTTATTTACAGCGGCATTCTGGAGCATAATTCGTGTATTCCTTTGATTCACTTCTTGGTCGACATCGGAAATCCTATCGTTTATTTATAGTGCTCGGAAGGGGAAGCGCCGTGCACCCTTGGTGGCTGCTTTGCGAACTAGTATATACAGCGACGTCACACATGTTTGAAAAGTCGTTTTGGCTGATGTCTCGGTGTTCAAAAGCTTAATTTTCTCCGATTTAACCGTAGATATCAACATTTTGCTTGTGCACGCGCCAAGCTCGGGAAACAGGCGTGACATCTCAGTGGGGACTTGCGCATGCGTCGTCATGTATGGCTAGGAGGTTTTGGCGCAATGAACACGGTACTTTTGAACGCGTCAATCTCGCTTTAAAAATGCGCGTAAGTCGGCCGGGAGAACTACGAACATTGCGTATGCGTGTCCGGAACATAATGGGGTAATTAAGCAACGATTCTAACTTTCACGAGTGTCCCGTTAATCTGTCACGTAACGCCGATTCACCACGACAAGGCTTCGACAGACCCACGCGTGTCAGTGTCAGTCGTTCAAACCATGTCAGTAAGGGTGCATACTGCCTTGTGTTAAAAGTAGGTAGTTGGTAAGGGGCTAGTTGGTTCATAGTATTCGCATTAGAAGCTAGCGCAGGACAGACAAAGCACTGGTGCCGTACCTCTATCGTGTGTTGTCTGTTGTGCGCCAACTTTTACTGCGAATACCTTCTGTTCGAATGGCAGACCCGCTTATGCTTTGGGACCCCGGATGAGGAACAGTACTTCCCCTTTTCCAGGTCCTCAAGCGCTCTTGGTATACTGTTAACAACTGCAGTTGGCGTTCCTTCTGTCACATCGCAGGGGATTTTTTAAGCGAGCTGTCTGTGTACAGTAGGTATGGAGTTGTCAGGTGCGTGCGCTAACGTTGTCGCTTTGTAAGCAGCGACGCAGATATGCGCATTTGTTTGTCAGTGCGTGGTTCCTGGTGTGTTGCGAATCCTCTTGTAACGGCTTTGGGTTCTGCTAATCATACAAAACAAACAAAGACGGATTTACTGCAACGCCGGCAAGCCGTGCACAAATGACAATGCACTTTGAACATCGATTGTTCGCCGTCTTATGCCGTGTGATCTCTGCATAAAATATGAAGCAGAGAAAGAAAGGGGGGGGAGGGGAGGAGGAGGGAAAATGCAATACATCACAGAATCTTTGCCGCAAGGGCCGCTGTTGTCTGAAAAATTATTGTAGGACTTGAAATTTGATCGTTGAAAGAGGGCGAAGCTCTCAGATTCAAATTTTCCAACTCGTATGGTATTGTTTAGTTTCAAAATTTTAAAATACTTTCTTCATGCCTGTAAAAAAGAGGTCTAGTAAAGAAAGCCTGAGCATAAACTTATTTCATTACTTGCACTTTTTTCTGTGGATTTTCTTAACATTTCCTCTTAACCCTCAGCAGAGAAGCATTCTCGGACCACGAATGGCGCTAAACCTACTTGAGGCCTGGCAATTACCGCTGGAAAATTTGGCTGTCCGATCGTCGCGGCGGATCCCCAGATTAGACCACGCTAGGACTATAGTGCCTAGAATATACTGGCTAGTGTGCCGAGGGCGGGCTCCAGGCGGGCGCCGGGAGCGATGTACGCGGCCGGCTGCCGCTTGGGGCGCTGCCGTGCGGGAGTGTGCGCGTTCGTCTGTCCCGAGCAGATCGCGCGGTTACCTCCGCGCTGCGTAGCAGACGGCAGCGGCAGAACTTTCCATACCTGCTTGCGACGAAAGCGAGCGAAAGCGACGGGAATTCTGTCGCGCGAAGAAAATTTGTCCCGACCATTCGACAAAAACGATCGTCGCGCGACAAAGTGACGGAATTCCTGTCGCTTTCGTCGCAAGTGCGAACGGGCATTTATGCGCAATATCCGTCCCACATAAAATAAGCTCTTGCTTGTCGCCTGAGCATACGGTTGATATCTGACTACGTTACACTGTGCTTGCTAGTGTATTTAAACGATGTCACTAGGTTTGAAACGTAAGCGCTCGGCGTGCAGCTTTGTAATCATTGTGCCTGGTTGATAAATAATAAATACAATTCAACAACATCTCATAGTTTAGGCCATCATACAACGGTAGTTGAACATCGTACAAATGATAAGTACCATTCTCTCAATAAAAAGATGAGAGAAGTCGTTCGCCTGGATCTCACATCTCACGTAAGTTAACGTGTCAGCTAGCTAGTGCTAGCTGTTGCGAGCTTCATCTACGAATCGAAAGGATGACGACCCTCACTAAGTCTCGGTGGTTGCGGTGCTGCCTGATTTTCTCCTAGGGGTTCGGGAAGATCGAGCCTCTGTAGTTTTCTTCAGGTGCGGCCACGTTTTCAGTCGTCTCCTCGTCCAGCGTCTCGGTGGTCACCCTGCGGCGTTTCGCAACCGGCTCCTTCTTACAAAGGTGTCTGATCTGTCTTTTCGATACAAGTTTCGGATAAGGTGCATCGGGTATGCCTCGAATACTGTATAGGGACAGCATCCGGCTTGAGCCGCACTTTGTCGCGAGGGATTTCGTTCACAACGCCGTTCACCGTGTTATCTCGAACGAACGCTGAATGCAGTTATTGTCTAAGTGCTTTCCCCATATACTACCGCATTTGGCGTCAGCTTCCTGTCCGCTCTCTTGATCCGCTTATCCCACTCTGACAACCGTGAAGGGTCAGTCGGTGCTTTAATTGATTGATTGATTGCAGGGTTTAACGCGCCGACGCAACGCAGGCGATGAGGCGCGCCGTAGTGGAGGACTCCGGATTAATTTTGACCACCTGGGGATCTTTAACGTGCGTCGAAATCTCGTACAACAGGGCGTGTTTGCTTTTCGCCTCCATCGAAAAGCGTCCGCCGCGGCCAGGAATCGAGCCCGCGACCTTGTGCTCAGCAGCGCAACGTCTTAGCCACTGAGCCATTGCGCCGAGTTCAGTCGGCGCTTTAAAGAGCGACACATTTTCCCTGTTGGAACGGTACCCGGCCGCTAGTGCACAGCGGAACAAAATGCGCGTGCTTTTATTTCGCTGCTTCTTGACGCTTGCCATAATCTGGAGCTGAAGTTGGCACAAGCGGAATCAATAAACAGCTGCACAACGGCATCGGCGGCACGCTCCGTATAAGCAGCGCTATAGTGCGTAGAACATATATAAGCATTTGCTCGGTACAACTGCTCTGAACAAACTTTTCGCAAACAACTGCAGCCTCCGTCACCCTTCTGTATTTTCTTCTGATGCTTCGTTCCTATTCCGAAAGCCGCGTAGCATCCGCTGAATTGGTAAACATGCCCCTTGTTTGCGCGGTATACCGCTTTTACACAGCGGCGCAATTAGCATGTTGTCGATTTGCACCATCACTTTGGCATTGTCAACTTGGTTTACAGTTAAACAAAGCGGTTTCAGTGACAGGCACGGAAAAACAACAACTCAGAACACAGCCCGCGATTTGGCGTGGCACGGATACTCGTGCACGCCCGCAGAACCCGTGCAATATCAACCCGAAACTGCTGGGAGGGGCTGACGGAATGGCTTGCATGTCCAAGCACCCACGCAGAACAATAAACAGTGCATCTCGGCGGAGAAAAAATACGTCCACAAGCTCTTTAATCACGCACGCACAAGGCCACCTTTCCGCCTTCCGAAGCGAAAAAACTGCATCGTCTGCTGAAGCAGCACGATGATGATGATGATGATGATGATGATGATGATGATGATGATGATGATGATTAAAGGCCTCCCCTTTGAATCGGGGTGATGGCGTGCGCCATCTAGCCTATCTTAGTAGTTTGAATTTAAATTTAGTCCCTCAACTCGGATTTCTTTTTACTTCTGCCCTGCCGCTACCCTTGGCTGCGGTGTTATTTTATCGACTTCCCTGCTTTTTTTCCACCAATACTCTAGCCGCTGCTTAGTAATACCTACTGCTGACCAGTTAATGTTTCCATCTATTGCGAAGCCCAGTGCCTCAGGAAGTAGGACTTTTCCCCCAATTCTATCCGGCTGAATCTTTTGGCATCCTATTACTATGTGGTCGATTGTTTCTTTATCCCTGCCACATACAACACATGTCTCATCCTGGGACGAATATTTGCTCATGTAAGTTCGAGTTCTCAAGCAGCCAGCCCGCGCCTCAGAGAGCAACGCACTACCTTTATTGTTGTCATAAAAGTTCTCTTTCCGGATCTCTTCTTTGCTTGCTTTGTAGATTCCCAGCGATCCCTTCTTTTCCATCCTTTCTTTCCACATGAGCGTCTCTGTTTCCTTCGCTTGCTTTTTAACTGCCCCCCCCTTGTTTATTTGCCGCGGTCAAGGTATATTTAGTCGCCAGCTTTCGCGTCCTCTTCCGCCATTGGGTGTCCACACTTTTAAGGTACACGTACCTGTGCACTTTGGCTGCCCAGTTCTTCTCATCTAAATGTCTAAGCCGCTCCTCAAAACGTATCTTACTTTGCGCTTCCCTCGCCTCAAATGAAGCCCAACCCATATCGCCTTGTACCGCCTCATTTGTAGTCTTACTGTGAGCTCCCAGTGCTAATCTGCCGACTGCCTTTTGGTTAACCTCCAGTCCCGACAGGATATCGGACTTTAGGCATAATACGGCATTAGAGAACGTGAGCGCCGGCACCATTACCCCTTTCCAGATGCCTCGCACTACCTCGTACTTATTGTAACCCCAAAGTGCTCTATGTTTCATTACTGCTGCATTTCGTCTCCCTTTCAGTTTGAGGTGTTCTTCATGGGCATTCAGGTAGCTTTTTCCGTCATTAAGCCAGATCCCCAAGTATTTGTACTTATTTACTAATGGTATGGCCTCCTGTTGAATTCTTATTGGTGCTGTATGATCTTCCTCGTTGAACACCATGACTGCAGATTTCTGTGGGTTAAAATGTAGGTCTAGGTACGTTGCCTCATCACCACAAATGTCGGCCAGTTTTTGAAGGTCTTCCGCATTATCTGCCAGCAACACTATATCGTCCGCGTACATCAATCCCGGAATCCGTTGCTCCACCAACTCTCCATTGCTTCGGTACGACAAGTCAAAGCCTAATCCACTCTCCTCTAATCGTCTTTCCATTCCTCTAATGTACAGTGTGAACAGCAATGGCGAAAGGGGGCACCCCTGCTTTAAACCTCTTCTAATGTATACGGGCTCTGTGCCGCCATCTGGCGGCAGCGGTGGGCTTACATTGCAAACGGCGCCACGCTCTCCCATAGCGAAGCGCTCCGCTCGAGACACTAGCCAGTATATTCTAGAGGACTGTGCATGGCTTGCGGCGATGGCGCCCAGAGTTGTTTGTCCGCTCGCGTTTGTGTACGCTGTTCTTCAACCAACGGGCTCCCAAGTCGCTTTTGTCCGCACTTTTTTTTTTTTTCTCGCTGCCCGCGCGTTAGCGACTTGGCCGCCCGCGGCGTCCGATGGCGCATCGAGGCTGTAAATTACGGCTGTGTAACACACTGCCTTGCGTGCACTCATGGCTCTCCCTGTCCCCCCTCTCTCTCTTACCACCGTGTTGCCTATGAACCTGCCGCTCTACTTCGTATACCTCTTTCCTCACCTACCTCATCACGTTGTTGCATTTGTTTACGCGCTAGACCTGTTTAAGTAGGGTAGCAGTAATAGAACTACCCGCGCCTCGTCCGCCGTTCAGCGACACTCTGTAACCCAGTTTGTTCATTGTGGAAGGTTGCAAAGGAAGCTTAGAACATCGAAGCTCCACTTGGACTATGAGACACACGCACCGAGCTCTAACTGGTTCATTTCGAATGCGCTGGTGTTGAGCGTTTTTATTTTTGCCGTGTTTACGCAAGAGTAACAGGCGACCGACTGGTTTTCAACTGTGCGCGTAGTGTACTAGCGAGTGTACGGTGGGTGCTTCACGCTCTTACAGTATGTTAGTGGCGGGTGAGAGAGTCCAAACCGTTACGCGCGTCCTCGCGGAAGGCGCTCGGAACCTGTACCACGTGCTTGAGCTACTAAGAGAGGTTTGACACTAGGATGAAGCCAGGAGCAGGACATGATTCCTCACCCACCGCCTCCCTTTCCGGTTTGCCTCCTCACTCGTGCAGCCCTCTTCTTTGGCTCGACAGGAGCAATTCCAGTGCTGCTCGCCTCGTAGTGCACCACACACATGTCGAGCTTGATTCGTAGGAAATGCCGCACATTTTTCTTGCCCGAAGAAGAAATAATAAAAAAAAAAAACTCGGCAACGCAGTCCATGCAGGTTGTGCCGTGTACTCGCGTTTCGAGAACGATTCCACCAACGAGCACCTAGAAAAATACGAACGCGGATGTCGAACGTACACTACACTTTTGCTTGCTTGCGTTCTCAACCTTTTTTTTTTTTTTTTGAACTTTGTTGCGTTCGTTGAACCAGCGGAAACGTCTTCCTTTTCTCAAAGGTTCGCTGTGCAACAAGGTGCTTGTACGATGAAGGAAAAGGAAAAGACGGTAATCGTCCGGCGAGAAAGTTCCACGTAAAAAAGAGCAAAATCTCCCCTCTCCGCCGGGGGAGAGCATGGGTTTCGAGGGAAAGTGCAGAGTCCACCTGGGCTGGCCATTACAGCCTTTGTCGTCGCAGCGGGCGAAGGCCGCGTGCACGCAGGACGTTGCTCGCAGCGCGCAATGGCCCATTGTCATTTGTCGCCACCGCGTGCTCCTCCGCCCGGGACGAAAGACGCGCCTTTATTATTTTTATCTCCACATGCAGAGGGGGACGCACCGCACAGGGCCGGACGTTCCGAGACGTTGGAGGGGACTGCTCATCATTCGGGCCAATCTCATTAGCGAGCCCTGCAGCGAGGGGTGTCAATGGCACGTTAAGCACTCTCGGAGCCTCTTGGCTCTTTGCCGTGCCTCGAGCCGAGGCGAGAAGATTCGCAACTTTGTGGCCGGCAGCTCATAATGCGTCCGCCTCATGAGAGGACTGGCATTCACGTGCGGCGGGCCAGCTTTCCGGGAACTTTTTCGCCTGGTACGCACGAGGGAAGCGGTGGCCGTTATTTTATCCAGTGCTCTAGCTTTTTCCCCGTCTGTCTGCGCTGCCACTTTAGAGCACATCGAAGCACCTTACATAACTTCAGGTTCTCTGGATATAGTTCTAGCGCACCGCGTGACTATTACTTCAAAGTGCAGCGTGATGAATGCCCCCTCCCTCAGGATCTTTCGGCCCGCCTGTGACTGCGTAGCTATAAGTAGTAAGACCCGGATTGGCATCTTCAAATCCGTTTTCCAAAAATCCGTTGTCTCAGTCGTTTACAAGGAAGCGCATGGATCAGTACCCAATTCTGCTGAGTGGACGAGCCCTCCCGTACGCCCGGACCCACAAGTATCTTGGCGTAATCATCGACCGTAATCTCTCCTGGTCGCCTGAGATAAAAAGACTGTGTGCCCGCATCTCTGCGACGTCTCAGGTTCTGAGATACCTTGCCGGTTCCCGCTGGGGCAGCAACTGCGGGTCGATGCTACAGCTTCACAAAGTTTACGTCGATGGCCTCATACGCTATAGCCTTCCCTTACTACACCATGCAGCGCCTACTAACAAAATGAAGCTAGATGCGGCTCGACGGAACAGCCTGCGCATTTGTCTTGGTCTACCCAGAGGTTCTTCGGGTGCCGGGACCATCGCTGAAGCTCGTTGCTTGCCTCTGGACGCACTCATGTTACAGGAGTCGCTCCGTGTCCACTACCGGCATTTACTTCAACCTACACCCCACTGTCTGAGCAGGATCACTGCGGCCCAGAGTTCTGGGTTCGGAGATGCTATTAGAGCTTTGTGCCTTCCCAAAACGACGCAACCACCGCGAGCAATGCCATCTCAGTTTCCGCCCTGGACATTAGCGTCTACTCGTATAGGTTTAGGCATCCCAGGGATGACATCTAAGAAGATAACGCCTCAGGCTGAACTGCTCCAACTGGCGTTGGACTACATGCACAGGTTGCATTCCACTAGGGTTCATCTTTTCACTGATGGGTCTTCGCTGCCGCAAAGTTCTTCCTCTGGACTATTCGTCCCGTCGACTGGTAAACTCTTTTCCTACCGTTTAGACAGACCAACGTCCTCGACATCAGCTGAACTACACTCCCTCAAAGAGGCAATCCGCTACATCCTACGTCAAGAGCCCAACGAATGGACCATATTCACTGACTCTAAACCTGCCCTTCAGTGCCTCCTTAAGAGCGGCAAGCACTTCACATATGAACTTGCAGTTCAAGATATTCTCTACCTACATCACCTTGCAGTAGGCGCTGGGCACAATATTGTTTTTCAGTGGGTGCCTGGTCACTGTGGGATAACGGGAAACCAAAAAGCTGATGACGCTGCCTCTGCAGGCCACACCCGCCGAAATATACGAAGAACATTTTTTACCAAACACGACGCTTCCACCATGGCCACACGTTACGCCCTTTCAGAGAGAAACAGAATGTGGTCAGATCCTACCCACCACCACAAGTTTCTCTACTCCCTTGACCCTCAGCTGTGGTCAAGACTTCCTCACCAGCTCCCCCGTCATCTAGAAACATTATTTCATCGGCTCCGACTTAATGCAGCTTACACCAACAGCTACCGTTTCCGCATTGGACTATCTACCACCCCCAGGTGCAACAACTGTGCATCGGAAGACACTATTGAGCATCTTTTACTCCATTGTCCTGCCTACAAGGACTCTAGATCAACTTTGCTACAGAACATTGCACGCATAGGTTATACGCAAGCAGTGACCTTAAAAACCATTTTAGGGCCCTGGCCGTCTTCTTCTGAGCAACGCCTAGCCCTAAAATTTCTGTTTTCGTACCTCAGCGACACTGGCTTAATTCAAAAACTTTAAATCTCTTCACTCTGAGACTTTCGCTCTTGCCCTTTTACTTAATTTCGTTGGTCCCTCTCTGAGCTTGCATCTCTTTTCTGCCCTCCTCTCCTCTCTCTTGGGCCTTTCTTCCTTTTCCCCCTCCCCTAACAGAGTAGCATGAAGGCGATTTTGTACGCCGGCTAAACACTCTGTTTTCTAATAAAGAGCTCCTCTCTCTCCTCCTCGTTGTCTCAGTCACGTACCCCGCCTTATATTCATATATATATATATATATATATATATATATATATATATATATATATATATATATATATATATATATATATATATATAACGATATTTTTGTACTCTCCAAACTGCACCCTCATCATATAATCGTGACCGCCTTATAATCGAATAAACACTTTAAACGGATACGGACAGGAGAGGCCCTTGTCCTGTCTATCTGTGTCTACCTACGACGCGTGGGTAGCCTAGGTGCGCAGTATCTCCAATTTTAATTATTCACCTGAAGTGCAATTTCATGCACCGCGAACTGCTCCCGTTCTTGCGTATAAGTCGAGCCGGTCTTTGCCCCTAGAAATGCAGGATGCCCTCGCTGAGGGTAGCTGAGAAAGGCGAGTAATGAGCGTGAATGACGGCCAAGGCAGAGGGGGCGGAGGCCCAACACTTCATGATGCCTGACTGGAGTATACGCTTGTAAAACAAAAAAAAAAGGGTATTGGTGGTGGGGGGGGGGGGGGGGGGGCGCAGTTAAGCCAAATGTCAGGTCATTGCTGTCTCGCAGCTCAGTACCGCTTCGTGAAGTGTTATTGTGGCCCTAAAAGCAACTGTGAGGCGAAAACACAGTCCTTGAGTGCTCCTACGTATTACGGCGGTGGCGATTATAGTGTACCGCGCACTTCTCCGTGCGAACACGCGCGGACCAGTAGGCGTTGCCTATTGTTTTCGTTGTGCTTTCACCCGCGTGCTTCGCTCGCGTCTGCCGCACTGCTTACCTGCACTTGTCGACTCCTCTAGACAGCCACCGCAGCTGTCATTCCCGGTACGCTGCCCTCGTGGCGATAGCTTTGTGTGCGCTTGACGCATCGCGGAGATAGCGCCAAATACGACCCGCCGTGCCCGCACGAGTGCGTTGAGTTTGCGCGATCGTAGAAATGCCACCACGTGGAAGGTGCGATACGATTGCCCTGCTGGGGCGTTTACATTTGCAGATCTCGTAGTCAAGTGGAGCGCGCGTTTCGACTGAAGCAAGTCGTAGAACGTGCGCCCGTGAACGGGGATCCTGCCTATTCCTTGCAGCCATGAAGTGCAAGCTGAAGCGGCCGTGAAGACAATACAAGTTCGTTTCATTACAAGGACTGTTTTGTTCCTATAATAATAATAATACCAATGATGTCGCGAACATCGAATCACATACCAAGGAAAACAGATGAGGCAGTATAGTGAATCGCCGACAATTTTCTCGCAGGGTCTGTATGACGTCACTGTACGTGGTTTGTGGTGGCAGTAGGTAGTGGTTTGTGTGGCAGTGGCAGTGGGGCCTCCACTTCCGTTTGATCGTGCCACTTGGATGCTATCGTGCAGCTGATAACCATGTGTGTAGTGTTCCCTTTGTTGCGTCACTGCTGGCATCGTGTAGACGGAAATCTGACCGTTTTAAAGTTTTTCCATATTTTCCGCGCTTTTCTTTGTTAAAAAGACGTCTTTCATGGCTGCAGTGAAGCTCAGTGAGTTACCAGAGTTCAATGATTTTCACATTTCACTAGGCTGTACTTCGTTTTTGCCCCGTGGCCGCTTTGACGAAAGTTTGTCCGTCTGCCTTCTGTGCATACAGCTATGTCAGATGACGCTGGTATCTGTTGCGTTTCGAAAGCGACTAAAGTTCATTTTTTTAAAGGTGACTTTTCCGGGGACGGAAAATGTGTGGTATCATTTGTTTAAAGGGAAAAAAAAATGGGGGCGCTTTCCGAACGGGAAGCAGCTTTCGAAATGATTAAACACCCTCCGTAGGACGGCTGGCGGCCGCCCAGATGCGTTGCGACGTCCTGCTGCCGGCTGTGCGTAATATAAAAATGAGGAGTGACCGAGTTCTCGCTGTCCCCACTCCCTTCCTTTCAGGCCGGCGCGCGGCCTAGTGAGTGATGTGCACTAACTCCGAGCCGTTCGTCAGCCGCACTGGACGCCCGTCTCGTAAAAGTTGTAGATGACCTTACTTGGTACACTTAGACCACATTGCGCTGTCACGCGAAAGCTTGACCGCAAATGACAGCGCCGAGTGTTACTTTTTGCTGGACATTGGAGGCGTGTTACATTAACGCATACCCATACCGAACAGAACACATCAGCCATAAACATCGCCATAGCGTGACCGGCCGTCCACTCGGTAAAGGGCGGGGCGTTGCAGATGGGAATGTGCCTAAAAGGGAATTGCATGCATCCTCCATCCAATGGCCGCGCGTCATTTTCTGCGTGTCACTGGCGGGATGTTTGAACAAGGAGGAGTAAACTTTATTTAGAAAAACGGTGTGGAGGTTGGAGCCGTTTCTCCTGTGGGTGAGTGGAGTATGCGCTCAGTTCGGGAACGCCTGGATCTGGCCGCTGTCCAGGCTGGCGAGACCAGAGACTTCTGGTCCTCCCGCCTGGAGCTGGTCAGCGGCCCTCCGAAGCTCAATGGTGGTGAAAGCGGGGGAGGGAAGAAATGTGCTGTTTGTGCATCCCAGTGTTGTGTGGGGCAGTAGCGCAATAGAAGCATCCGCTTTCACCGTGGCTCTTGTAGCCTTACAAATCCGTATTCGAGCTGTTCATGGCCGGGGCCATGACACGTTGATTTCTGCGTGCGTGTGGCCTGTGTCGTCGTTACATCGTGGCCGTTATTAGCACGGCTTCACCCGTTACTCGGTGTTTGGTGAACTTGCATCGGCAGTGACTCGGGCTCGAGTTGGCAACACCTACTGCACTGTACCGTGCGAGGTTGTTTTAGGTAGATATCTTTTAGAAACAGATGTTTCACGCGTAAGTCAAGAAAAGAGCTCTGAGTGGACCTGCACATGCAGCAGTTCAAGTAGAGAAATAAAAAAAGGCAAACTAGTGCAAATGTTATTTTCCCATTGTACAGGTAGGAAGTCTGGCAGCGTTGCTTTGACTTTTCACGAACCACGGCGTTCATCGTCTTCACAAATACCACTGCCCTGCTGATAATGAGCGGCCGCATTGTGTCCAGCCGTCAGCTTCGGACGGCTTGCATTTTTTTTTTCCACGGAAAAACCAACCCCTCCTCTACTGGGAACAGGGGGGCACGCGAAGCTTGTCCAACCCTGTGAAACCATAAACCAATCCTTGCGAAATCCCTGTCAAACCGGATGCCCAACCCTTGACCACAACGAGTGCGTTGGTATGTGTTTGCCTGTGTGCTCGTTCGCGTGACGCCATCTGCGGTCTTCGTGGCGAGGCACGCGGCGGTGGCCTGGCGACGGGTGTTTCAAATTTCCAATTACGTTTTTGGTAATTAGGCCCTTTTTACGCGTGATTTTATTTTCGCTGTCAATCAGCTCCGTGCCAGTTCGTTAGGGACGCTGGCTAGCCGGTTTTTGTTTACTTTAATCTACTTTTTGGCATAGTCTTCCGTCGTTCTGTCAAAAGCGGTGCGCGCAGAGCGAGCTAACCTCCATTTCCCTTCTCCGGACGGAGGGAGCGCCTGTGATTGGCTGGGAAATGGCGTGATCCGTCCGCCAGCTGCGGATGTAGAGGGAGGAGGAGGAGGTGAGGAGAACGTTTTGGAGTACTCCACCAACAGCAACACCGACGGCGACATAAGTCAGCGAATACAAGCTTCGGTCGAAAAAAAAAAAAAAAAAACTTAGCCCGATTGCTGCGGGACACACGGACAGCGCGTTATCGTGCATGCAGCGTTACTGATTTCAGGAGTGTTGTGAGTAACCAGATCATGCTCCTCCGCTTGTTATTTTGTCTGCAGTATTATCTATTTCAGGGTCCTCATTGCAGTGATGAAAATAGATTCAGAGCAGGTTGCATACGCTTCCGTTTTCATTGCATGTCTGTTGCAGCAGGCCTTCTCTGCGCAACAATGGTCACGTTCATCGTACGTTGAAAGCATGAGCGTGCTTATCTTCTATGCTGCTTTTCAAGGGACCCCGCAACACTGCCGATAAAGACACGCTTTCGCAAGTTCCTTTGTGCGTGGGGGCACTGAAAATGCCATGGACAGCGTGCAGATGCCCAGACTGAGAAGGAACGAAAAATTAGCCCAGCTTGCACTAGTGGTGCAAGGCTGGAGAAACAGCAGAGCTAGCGGCCCTTCTCCCTTCGTCGGAGACCGGGCTGTTGCACCCCACATGGATTTCCGGACTTGCCGCTGAAAGTTCTCCATGACTGGCAGACCCGGATCGTTAACCCGCGGCAACCGGCTTCGCAAACTCGGCGCCTATAGCGCGAACCCGGCGTCTTTGCTGCCCACTTCAGGCGCGAACGCTTGTGAACTGGCGAGAATAGCACGCGAGAGATCACTCCACGAATGCCGGGCAGGGCGTTCTCGAAGGTCGCGCTGGCCGACGCCGGGCGCTCCTCACGAGGCGCATGCTCACATGCGCTCGGTATTTTTCTTGGTATTTTTTTTTTTGCGAGCTCCTCACGTGGTGCAAGCAGCCCACGCGCAAGCCTGGACGACGTCGGGCGCTCTTCACTAGGCGCCCGGCCCCCACGTGCGCTGGACTGTGCTGCGTTTTCTGGTAACACTCCACGGCGGAACTAAAAGCTTAAACAGGCCTGGTGTTAAAAAATCTTTCGAGCAAGTTTCTTCTTTATCTGATGGACGTAGAGCCGCAATAGCTGGCTGGAGTACTTTGCGACCTCGTGTGCTAAGTAAAGGATGCGCTGGTTGACTACATTCTGGGAGCATTTCAGATTGAAAAGAAAAGTTAAAAAAAAAAACTGTTGCAGGGCCCTTTTCCCGAGCTCGAGTCTCGCGCTAACGTCGCCCTGGTCAGCCTTACTCGTAGCCCAGGAAAGTTTTAAGTGCAGCTTTTCCTCCATTGAGCTTTGTTCGCCTTGCGAGTGGAGAAAGACCAAATTTCGAAGCAGTCAGTGCGTTTGCCATGACCCGTTATTGCCACCGTCGATGCCTGCCTAAATGCTTTCTGTTCCCGCGCACTCGATGGGCGGGACCCGAAAGGGCCGCCGGTTGCACAGCACCCATAGAAAACTCCAGCCTGCGTGACGTTGTTGTGTAAAGCTTCGCTTTGGGGACGCTGGCATGTCGAACGCCCTCGAAGGTCGGACGGCAGCGCCCAGGGACGCTGCATGCAAGAGACTCCGCACAAAAGTCATTGTTCTTTTCGCATAATCGTTGCTGGAGCGCGTTGGGGGTGCTTTAGGTCACAGGTTGGTTCACAGGACGCATTTCGATCAAGCGTGAGAGATGCCAGGGAATCTGTGGTCTCTATTTGGCGGACCTCCGTCGTGGCGTATATCGTAATCGGTGCGTCGACGCACTGGTCAGTGCGGCATTCGCCACATACGGCCTTTTCGTCACGAGGTTGCAAGAGACGCAGGGGCAGTTGTGCGCCAATGAGCCTGACGTCGCCCCCCGAAATTGCTTCTGTAGTCTTTACGGCGTATTCTATTCTTTGTTGCTTCCCCGTGAGAAAGACCTGCTGCTATACGAACTGCTTCTGTCTCTGCAGCAGCCCGAGGTCGTGTGTTTCGTTCCCGGCCGTGGCGAGCAGTGCAGAAAAACAAGTGTTAGTATACCACGATTTCGGCGCAGGATAGAGATGCTCGTGTGGCATAAGTTAACCCACGGTGTTCTACGGCGCGCCACATAACTCAGGTGTTGCTTCGGTGCGTGAAACCTGCCATTTGATTTTTTCCTGATTGATAATTGATTGATTTCCAGTGTTTTACGAACCTTAGCTACACCGGGGCTATGAGGCGCGCCGTAGTTCCGGAATAATTTTGACCGCCTGGGGATCTTTACCATTCGCCGAAAACCCGTCTACGGACTCCCACTGTTCAATGGGTACAAGCGTCCCTTGTCTGCGCCTGGCTCTCCTCGCTTGGAAAGGGACCCTGCTAACCCAGGGGCAACCACTTGAATCCAGTTGCTTCAAAAAAAAAAATTTTTTTTTTCGGTCTTCCAAGTTTGCAGATGTACAGGGGTGCGGGTGGCCCACGTTGACATGCAACCACCGTTATGGTCGCCGTCCATCGATTCTTGACAGCGTGGACGCTTGTAGAGTCAGTTGAGACCCTTGCACCGTTGGCTGCCTTATTGGTTGGGAACAGTGCGGCTTTCGTGTGCGCCTGCGCACCGTGTCGGAAGCATTTAGGTGGCGCTACACTTTCCCCCCCGCGGAAAGCCTTCCAAGTGTCGCGGCAGAGCATCTTGGGAACAGCAAAATAAAGTGCGACAGAGGTGAATGGTGGGAGAGGTTGAGCAAGCGAGCACACAAATGGAAATCCTTTTGTTCTGCGAATTCTTTTCGTCACTCACGCGTCCACCGTTTCGACGATAGAAAGCCGGCGCCACACGCAGGGCCGTAATCTGTGGCTGCTGTGACCGATCCCATCGAACAATAGCTCGTGTTTGCCCTTCCGTTCGCGTAATGGGCCGATAGCAGTCTATCGATCGCTTCTTGGAACACGTGCGCGCCCGATGGATACGACGTATGATGTTATATGCAGGCAACTGCGGAATGCAGGACTTTGCAGGTAGGTTTCCGCCCAGCTGCCGCAAAAATAGCGTCTTTTCGCGAATGGTGTGCGCGCGCTGTTTGAGCGCTCGTCATCATAAGCGACATACGTAATTCCGCAGGTTTCTTTAGTTCATTGATTCGTTCATGACAAAATGCGCCGAGCCGCACACCGGCTATAGACCATCACTTTTATGGCGGTCTGACAGAAAAATGATTTTCCATGTTTCGCACCGTTTGGGGCACGCCGAAAAAAAAAAAAAAATAGCGAGGCTTGCACTAAGTCGCGCAATTCTACCATAGCGAAGCTGCAGGATTTATTTCTACGTGAACACTGAAGGACACATCACCACGCATTTGTAGAAGTTTGTAATTGTTTATTTGCATGTTCCGTCGTCGCCTTGCACTGTGCTTGTATCGCCGTGTTCTTCGTGCCAAGCATTACATGCGCGGTAGCGCTTGACGATAGCTGGGGCGCAGCGGCGCCGCGTACGTGCACGACGCATACGCGGCATTCCTGGAGTCGCGTCGAGGTCCCGTGGCGCAAATGGTGCGCCAGCAACGCGAGGCGCTCCTGGGGGTTTGGGCCAGTTATTTTTTTTTTTTTTTTTTGCTAACGCCACTGTGCGTACCGGGGACGGTCGGCGGTCGCCGCAAGGCACGCGCTCACGAGCGCTCGGTATTTTCTTGGTATTATTAACGCGTTACGCCCCACACATTACGGTCAGCTACAACTGCTCCGCTGTTTAAAAAAAAAAAGCGCAGTAGCTCAAGGCCTTAGCCACTGAGTCACCGCCGTGGTTCCGTGCTGATAGAGCAGGAGAGGTATGTAAAGCCTGATCTTTCATTTGATGTGCGAGTTTAGTGTTTAAGTATGGCTCAAAAAGGCTGTATTGAAGCAAAACAAGAAATATGAAATCAAACTTGCTAACCTGCTGTAATTACTCACTCATGCTGGGTTGTAATTCGCATTCAAGTACACCTTGAATCGGCGCCTGTCATTTCAGTAAGGTGCAGCGAACAAATTGCGGTGCGCTGAAAGCACCGTAAATTGAATTTTACAGGGTCCTTGTGTCGCTGTGTATAGTATACAGTAACGTGCGCGAATGAGCCCCTTAGACTTGCGAGAATGTGCGTGCGCGTGCACTGCAGCAGAATGCTGCTGTGATGACTGAATTCGAATAGTAGTAGCAGCAAAGTCATCTATTGGGAAAGGGAAGGCTCGTTGGCCAGAAGGGGAGAAGGGGAATAGCAGGGAAGGAGGAATAAGCATTTCTTGAATCTTCTTCATGGGGCATGTGTGCATGCAGCTTCCAGTGAAGGAACTAACGGCTCGGTTTCAGTTGCCGAGCTGGTTGTAGACCCCGGCTCACACTACTCATGCCAGACCGCTCTCAAGGGAAAAAGCGCCTAGCGCGGGGTGGAATCGCGTGTCATGGTATGGGGGATTGTCCGGTGAAGAATCATGGGGGAGTGCACTTTCAAGAATGCATCGATGGTCCGCGAAGGCAGCATGGTTTAGGTCCGCGATAGAGGTCGCTAAACAGTGCGGGCAACGTGGGGGTGGTGACTTCCCGGGGTGAACCCATTTCGATATGATTTATGAGGGGTGAGAGCAGCATTGTCAAGAGCCTTGTTAATAAAAATGTAGGCTAGGCGTGGTTGAGGAGGAACGCCGTTGAGATAGCCAACCGGGGCGTTTGGTGCTAGGCGGCATCGGCGCGCGCGGCGAGCGCGGTCTAGTCGCAGGCGAAAGGAGCTGGGCGAGACAGCAGCGGGGGGTTCGTCATCCAGCGGAGGGGTTACGTGGAGGCTCTCCCTAGCCTCGGAGTGCGCGGTCTGGTCGCCATGTCTCTGCATCATGTGTCCCGGTATCCATGCCAGGCGAGTTTTAGTTTTAGCGCGAGTATGTTGACCATAGCTTGAATTTGGTGGGCATTAGGATGGTCAGAGGAGGCCTCGTTGACCTCAAAGAAGAAAAAAAAAAAACACTGCATATCTGCCCACTTCGCTGCAAATGTCGTCGAGAGACGGTAGTCTTCTGCCACGCCTTCCCGCCTCTCACGTCCTTCCCCTCCCGTCTCGCTCCTCCCACGATAAACACGGTGGAGCTTTGCTAAAGTCAATTCAATTTTCCCACGTTCCACTTGCCGCGCGCCGTCTACTTTAACCTCTCATTACTGTAGGACTTTTTGAAATGCCACCACGAGGGACCAGGGTCGGGCGCGAGCGCTTTTTCTATTTCTGGTTCAAAGCACTTTTCTCAAGGCGTATTTCTTTATTTGCTATCGCAAAAATCGAGCATCTGCGTATTTTTTTATCAAAAGAACATTGCAAATGCCGTTAATGTATTGCTGTCAATTGCCTCAAATATGTCTAATGTTTTCATTTTGCTTAGCAACGTTGACAAGTATAACGTGTTTCTAGGTTTACCGTTTTGCAAAAGCTTTGCCTGTATAAACTTCTCGTTCAAGAATTCATTTTAACTTTCGGCCGGATTGCTGAATCGAAGGACAGACACAAAGACAGACAGACCGACAGGCAGCCCAACATAGGTCGCGCCACCGAAGGTTCACGCTCGCCGGTGCGACAATCCGTAGCTTCTGCACGTCCTCCCCTTCGGAACGGGGAATAGTGCGGGATGCACCGGGGCCATTTTGCGAGGCGTTCTTCTTCCATTCGCAATACTCACCGCAGTGTGCGGGAGAAGCGAACACACAGGCGCCACGCATCGCTTCTTATTAACGCCAATATATATGCACCATGTGTGCGCGGCACGAGTGCTGCCGCCACCGAGACCGCCTCAGCCGAACCGAGCGCCATCTGTAGCAACGGATACTCGCGGACCCTGTTCTGACCTTCTTTAATCGCCAATTTTGAGGGATCTCGAACGTCCACCTTTATTTAGGGCAGTACAAAAAAACGTCTTCCTTTGTCGACGGTTTGGCTGCGCGGTGGGGGGCCTCATTTTTGTTCCACCTGCAGGCAAAAGGCCCGTGCAGATTTGCGGCTCAGTGGCTCTTCGGCTGGGGGTCCCTGCCGATTTCGTCGCGAGCTGCGTCCGGAGATGCCAGTGTGTGAGCGGCGCGTGGGCGTCACCGCGAAGGCCGATCTTTGTGTGGCGTCGGATCGATGCCGCGCCTCGCGGTCTCCGCGTGCCGTGGCCGCAAACATCCGCATTTGGCCGCGCGTACTGCCCGCCTCCCATTCATGTTTCGCCCCCCGGCAGACCCTCGCGTCACATTCCCGGTTTCTCGTGGCGCTCGAAACGTGCCGCAGCTGAACGGATTGGAGGCGCTGTGGCGGCGTTTGAAACCGGGGCAACGCACTCGCTTCCTTTCCGTTGCATGCATTGGAGGAGCTGTTGTGCTGACAACCGGTGAATGCAAATGCAGGCACCCTGCGTTCAGCTGTTTACACAATGTGTGCTTTTTTTTTTTTTTTTTTCGTGTACCCGTGCTCTTCCCTATGTAATGCACATATGGGGACAAAATGTGACGTAAAGAGTATATATCCATTCAACTTACTCTATCGTCTTTCTTGGTGTCTTGAAAATCCCTTTGAGGGCTGTTACTTGCGGTGAGATAAATGCTTTTTTGCGCTTAACTTTGTTTTCGTCTCCGTAAGGTACGCGTAAAATACTTTTTTTCCCCCAGTTGTCTAAACGAGGATTTAGTAAACGTGTCTCTTGATATATCCGTACGTTTCTTCTTGGATAGTTGTATAGGCCAAAGGTTGTTTTGAGGCTCTTAGGAATAATAGAGGCTGCAACTGACTGATCGTGGGAAACGGTCACGAGAGCCTAGCCCGTTGGCAGAGTGGTTGAATCGCTACGACTGGCAGCTGTGTGTCCTCCATCGCAAAGGGAATCTGACATTGAATTACAATAATACCTGCTTCAGACGCCGGACATATAAAAGCGTAATTAACAGAGAGAGAGAAAATTCTTTAGTGAGACCGAAGAGGTCAGCCCTGCATAATGCTGGGCTTGCTACTTCAGATGGTTGGTGAACATGTGATGAGGGTTATATGCTTACATGACTAATACAAATAAGAAAAAGAAAAAAAAAACGAAAGAAACTCCACCGGACAGACACACATTGTATCTGAGATGTGGTGGAAAGCCCGAAAGAGTCTTCATCCTCAGAAAATAACCTTTGAAAAGCCATGTAAACAGCGGTAATTTCTTAACAAATCTCTCGAAATGGGAATTCATCTATTGTACCACTCATTTCCCTAGTGACGCAGTTAACTAGGCTGTGGCGTTGCTGTCTGGGGACGTATCCAGAGGGAGGGGTTTGAACCCGCTCCGATTTTTCTTCCTAGGAAGCGCGTAAGCGAGTGTTCCTTTCTGCAAAACTCCCTTCGGATAACCCATAACTTCATCCCCCCAAAAATTCTGGCTACGACCCTGTTGCGATCTGCAACAATGATGGGATAATGCCGTTGTAAATGTCAACAAAATGACTGCCGGTCCCATCGCTTCATAAAAAAAAAAAAGCATGAAGCGACGGTACAACAGGAAGGCGGAACGAGAGAGGGATTTTGTGCCGCGTTTTGTGCTACGCAAGAGTCTCCGGAAAGACGCGAAGCTTGGCTTTTGTGTCATCGTCACCTGTGAGCATTCCGGTGAAAACAGTGCGAACGGGAATGTATACCCGAGGGATGGGAGAGCGTGGAGGGGGGGGGGGGGGGGGGGCGAATTCACAAGACTCGCGTAGACATCGCGGGCGTGCTGCCCTGGCACACAACAACATGCCGAGGGAGCTTCGCGGCCCCGAAGTCCGAAGAGCGCAAACGGGCTTTGTGTGACCCGACCGGCAAAGTGCGCGACGGCTCGCGGCGTGAATAGCGGTGGAGCATTCTTCGTCGCCTCTTTCGGTGGTCTGGATGAACTTGGATTTAGTCGCTGGCATTGCGCGGACTTTCCCCGAGGTGCCGATTCAAAGGGCGATTTATGTATGGCGTGCTCGGCATAAAATTAAACGATGCTTTGCGAATAAGATGCAGTCGATAGTACAGTCACAGTATGTCTCAATGTGCATGGTGTAAATATATGTTTTCCTTATTTCTGGTACACAACAGTGGTTCTGCGGTATAGCGTATGGTCCAATTACTTCATCACCGTGTCTGTGAGCCTAACTTAAGAATAGGGATAGGGAGATCTCGGCGCGCATATATTAAAGAAGCACAGCTTATTTAAGTTATTCCGTGGCCACCACAATGGCGTCCTGTTGTATGGCTTCGGAGCGTAAACAGCCATTTTCTTAGTGTGGAAATTGAGTCGCGCCAGGCTACGTTAGCGCCATTTCTGTTAGATTGTGATGCTACTTGTATGCGCTGGACGGTGTGGCAGTCTTCCTAACGTATGCAATCTGTTTCCTTTTCGATTACCACACGGTCAGTTTGCATTTGCAGCGAGAGGACGACGGAGAGAAGACCTGCCATTTTCACGCAGTTTATCACAAGTGCGAACCGTCCTATTCACTCTTTGTATACACACATGGGCGCCCTGCACGGCTGGGTCCGCATTCACTGCTCGTCCAGCCGAGCAGACCTCTAAATACGGCGCGCAGATGCACGATCTGCAACCGCCTTGTGCCCGCGCGAGGTCCGTCCGCGAACGCTCTGCTCGCAGTGGATGTGCCTCGGCGTATACAACGTGTTCCTATTCTGGTCGAGGTCCAGACTATTAGTATGTTTCTAGCGCATGCAGCGGTCCCCGTTGAAAGGCATATGTGAACGAGCTGCTCTCGCGCTGGCGCCCCTATTTTTGTTTGTCCTTCGGCGATCGAAGCCCGTTGCTTTCCGCCCAGACAATGGCCACTCGTTGTGACACTGTGCCGTCCGCTTTGTCTCAAGTCCAACTGAGCGCGTTTTCTCTCTGTTCTCTCAAATAGACGTGCCGAAACTATTGCCCACCGGCCTTTGTATTGCGAGTATGGCGCCCTAATTTGTATGTACATCGCATGCAGTGCGTCGCGCACCGGGAGCATTTGCGAAGCGGTGTCCACGATTAGGAGTAAAACGTCCGTTCTAACCGACCTTTGTGGCGAGTTCAGAACTCGCAGCGTTCATTGTTCAGTCGTGCGCAGCGCACTGGAACCTGTTCGCGTCGAACAGCACAATTTCGTGTGCGTGTTCAAGGTATGCCTTCTGCCTCGAGAAACTATCAGTTTTAAAAAAATATATAACAGTTTCACTCTTCCCTACAGTTTAAACCCGCACTGTCTGACGAAGTTCGGCGTGCGATCTCTGTGGCGCTATAGGGGCTCGGTACGCAACCGTTCTTGGGTACGAAAATTGGGCTCATGTTGAAGAACTCCGGATGGCCCTTAGTCTGAAGTCATTCCGTATACGGCACACTATATAGCCTCGAGGCGTAAAAGCCCGAAATCCGTTATTCTTGTTTTTGTTAGGGCCCAAGGGAACAATCGGCTGTCCTCTCTGCATGTAACAGACGCGGTACGGTGGTTATGTTTTCTCGTTACCAATAAATCATGCGCTTATACAAAAGTAAAATAATAATGAGCAATACGGGAATAATCAGGTGCTGTACGGGGAGATGGGGAAAACGGCCTACCACTGCGCCGTCGTCTTTGTCCCACCCTCAATACTTCCTCGCGTGCTTCAAACCTACTCAACGGCGTAGTATTGCTTGCCGTGTATAAAAACCGGTGAGTGCGCCCCATTTGAGACGTACTTAAAGACTCGAGTAGACGTCTGAAGAGGTCTGCGAGGCCTCTTCGAATGGCGAACTTGTGTTGAGTGGCGCCGACGTGTGCCTGCCTGCAGAACGGCTACCGTGTGCGTCGTCCTGCGAGAATGTTGTGTATTGATCGGCTTCTCCCCGCGGCACGAGCGCGGGCGGCGATCGGGTATACATACCGGAGGCACGTTAATCCCCCTGTGCGCCGACGTATATAGCGGACACGGTGCACACGTGCGTCTGTGCTGATTTTTCGACAGGTTGAGCAGGAGCGACAGTGACTGTCTTTGAAAGGTAGCGTCTGGCCACCGTCAAGTGCCGACAGGTCACTGAATGCTATTGCTCTGCGACTGGAGGCATCCGCAAGCAACGTTGTGAATGGCAGCTTTCCCGTTGAACATTTCACGTTGCGGGCGGGAGTATCGTGAAGACCGAAATATTTTCGACGTGATGGAGGTTCTAAAGGAGGTTCTAGAGGTTCTAAACGCGCGTCAGTAAAAAGGTTCGAAAGCCAAGCCAAATTCAATATTTGCGTGCGTATGCATGTAAACTGTCGCATTTTTTGGCACATTGCGTAGCGAGCGTTTTTGAAAGGAAGGGGGGAGGGGTTGATAGTATGCGTTTCTTCCTTGCTTCATTTTTCTTACTCTTTCCTTCTTTTTGTCCTTAATCATTTCTTCCTTCCTCTTTCTTTCTTTCTTTCTTTCCTTCTTCCTTTCTTTCTTTCTTTGTGACTGACTGAGTGAGCGAATGATAATGGTCACACTCCCAAATTCGTGCAGCGTCTGGAAAGCTACAACGGTATTCAGCAAATTGGGAGAAGACAGCGCGTCTGTAAGCACTGGCTGATGGTTGGCACAGGTTCACCGTCAACAGTGGTATATCGCAAAAACGATGCGCGCCGCGACTGCTAGTTACGTCCATTTAACAAAAAAAAAATTGGCGCAGCTTGCACTAATAATGCAAGGCCGAAGAAATAGCAGAGCTGGCTGCCCTTCATCGGATGCGCGGCTGTTGCACCTCACATTTATTTCCCAACTTGCCGCCCGGAATGCGACGATAGCTCAATCGGATAGGCGCTGGTTCGCTTCCAACCACGGGAAGCGTTTTTTTAAATGCGGAGCATTTTTTAGGCTCGCGATGTCACTCGTCGATGTTGTCGGCGCCGTCCACACGCTCACTGCGCATGCGCGTCGCGTCGAGGCGCAGGTGCGCGTCTCTCCCCCGTACCCTCCTCGCTCTCAACAACAGGTGCGGTGGTGCGGAAGGAGCGCGTGTACCCCGTGCGCTCTGTCGCTCTCAACAACCGCTGCGGCGGTGCGGGGGGAGCGCGTCTGTGCGCGCATGCGTCGTAGCTACCCGTGCGCTGCGTCGCGCTCAACAGTAACGGCGGCAGGGCGTGTACACGTGATAACGGCGTGGTGGGTGCGTGGAAAGTTCGCGCGCTTGTGTACGGAAGTGTGCGCATGCGCGTCTCTCCCCCGTACTCCTCTCCCTCGAACGCGGGTGGTGTGTATATAAGCGGCGGAGCGCGCGTTCGAAATTCAGTCAAGGGCGTCTTTGCTTGGCTTTCGCTTGACTTGACGCTTTGCTTGACGGCACCAAGCAATAAAGACAGACTTTAACTTTACACTCCTTGCCTTCGCTTCTCCTTCATTCAATAAATAAGAATAATAAAGACGAAATAACAATTCAGCATTCCCAAACCATACCCAATTACGCAACATTCACGCGATACCCCCACCACTCTGCGACGCATTTACTCGAGTTCCCCCCGTGGGAAGATGCGGGCGTTTTTTTTTTTTTTTTCTGATTGGTTGCACATATTATTGGTTCCCGCTGCTGCTAACCCCGTACCCCCCGGGACTTTGGGAGCCCAGTGGTTGGGGCCGGTTTCACTGCGTAAAGGTTCCGGGTTCGATTCCCAGGACCTCCCTAACCACATTTTTTTTCTTGAGGCTTTGAGGCTTTTTAATGCGGCGGACGGACAAAGCTCTGCCCAAACAGCCCATCTGTTAAAAGAAGCTGTCGCCGCTGCTCCGCTGGCTCTTCGGCTATTGTGACATTCCAGGGGGTTAGGACGAGGACGGTGAGGATGTCGCTTCGTGAATCAAGTTCGACAGCGATGGCTTTGTGGCGGCGGTAGAACTGGCGTCGGTATAGCGGGTGGCACGTGAGCCTCTCGACACTTGCGGCGTGTTGGGCTTTGTTGAAGATTGGATTAACGTTTCGACTTATTGGAGAGATGTTAAATTGTTGTTCTGCGGGGGATTCATTGTATGGTTGGTTGTGCGGGGGAAGGAGTAGCGCAGTGTGTGTGCGAGGTATGCAGTCCGTGGTGGTTATAGTTCCAGTTGGCTTACTTCGTGGGCTTCAACGATTCCTAGTGGTGTAAGTGTACCGACTAGTTTGTAATCCATAATGCTAACAGCCCGGACCGTGGACAAAGGAAAGGACAACAAACGAGCGCTTGTTTATTGTCCGTTTGTCTTGGTCTTTTAGCATCAACAGTTTGTTCCAGATGTTTTGAACCCGTAACCATGAGAAGGCGTTTCGTGAGGGCATGCGTTCGGAAACATTTGTCTAGCTTAGGGGCCAGCTAGCTTTCATCGCGCTTTGGCTGCCCATCCGCTGTGAAGCCCGTGCAGTCCGCATTTTCGCCATTAGCTGGTAGTTGCAACTGGTTAAAAATCAGCCGAAGACGCCTCGGCAACCAGATGCATTGCTGCCCTCATCGGGCAACATGTGGGCTCAGGTACGGCTACTTTTCAGTCCTGCTCGTGGGAGGTTTCCCCTTCTGACGGTGCTCCTAAGGGCAAGTGCTGGCTACCTGAGGTGACTGGACCCATGATCTATGATCTATACTTCCGGGAAGACCATGACCGAATTGCTCCTTGTGCCTTCTTTTGGCATGACCCTTTCCGCGGGGTACTCCACTCTGTAGAAGAAGAAACGGTGCCGTAGTGCCTGGCGAAAACATCGTAATTTTATTTAATATGGATTGTTTCCTAATTATTTCCAGCGAAGGCGCCAATATCTCTCACGATTCGAGTCACGGAGGGGGAGGTGAGAGTAGCGTGCAGTGCGCATGCGTCATTCTTCCAAGCGAGTCTACATGGGAGGCACCATAGTTCGAAAACAAGTGGTGGTGGGGATGTCGCTATATAATCCACTCTCGTATGAGCGTGAGGTGCAATAATTTTTCCCGTTACCCTTGTGCCAATGCCACCGCAGAAGCACACGCTCCGTGTAAACATCGCCGCCCCTGAATCGTGAATGGCCCGGAATCCGTGTCCTTGTCCAGGTCGATGCCTGTTTGAGGATTCGCTGGGCGTTCGCCCTTTCACGCTGTGTGGGCCGTGAGGAACGCGCCTCGACAGCAGGGCCGGCGATTTCGCGTGACTTCGTGGCACGCCTCTCTGCCGCCGACGGTCTGCTGTTGTTGGCATGCCCCTGCTCATTACCTGGATGCACTCTACCCCGCAATCTCGTGCCGTGTGACATTCCCTTCCCCGAGCTGTCCCGACAAGGCTTGAAGTAGCGCCAACGCAGTAGCGCCCCGCGTGCGATGGTCCTGAGCGCGATTGTGCATTTATTGTGGGCACTGTACTTTTGGTCCGTCTGCCTGTTTGCTAGCAGCGGCTGATTTATTGATTCATGTGGCGTTGAGTTCCGTGTCTTGCATAATAGAAGCGAGAGTGAAGGCTAAGATTGAAGCTACTGGTTGGGACGTTGATGGTAGGAACAGCTATGGAGTGTGCGACAAGAAATAGGGAAAAATGTCATAATCGAATTCTGCTAAGAAAACATTCCGTTTCATTCCAAGTGACTTATGCCTGCGCCGTCGGTGACGTGCGTTCGGAGTTCTGGGTAGCGGTGTCGTCAGCTCAGTGTGCTGCCCATGCAGCATGGGTTCGGGCTAACCTCGCGACCGTGTTTTGCCGTTAGTCGAGTCGAACGCACAAAGGACGCTGCTGAGCGTGTCCGATCGATACGCGTGCCCCGACTGTGCGTGGGAGTCACCCACATGCGGACGGGAAATCGCAGCGCCGTCCTTCCCCCATCCGCGTTGACCTTGGGGCGTGATGTTTCTGCAGAGAACGCGCTGGTGCCGTGCACTGTCGCGAGAGGAAATGAGCGGGCCGGTTGCATAATGCATGGCTGGTCGTGCACCGCCGTGCCGAACCGCCGCCGTGGCACGCGTCGCATGCGAGCCGGCGGCGGCGCCCATGGGTGACGGCGCGTAGAGTTCCTGTATATAGCTCCCGCAGGGAGCTAAGAGTTGCGCGACCAACCGCCATCTTGGTTATCCGGATTGCTGCGGGAAAGCCGCCCATCGCGAGTGAAGGAGCCTCGCCGCCACGCTTCCGACGGCGGCCGACGCGCGGTGGGGGCGCTTCGGTCGGCGGCGCCTTACGGCGGCTACGCTGGATTCCTGCGGTGCCGCCCGCGTCGGCGGCTGCGGCGCAGCCGTAGTGGGGGCTTCTCTGCGCGGCATGGATAACCGGAGTGTCGCAATCACGGCGGCGCGTGGAAAAGGGTCGCGCAACTCTTAGCTCCCTGCGGGAGCTATATACAGGAACTCTAACGGCGCGAGACCGCTTGCCGCCGCTTGACCTGCTTGGCGGCAGCGGGCAAGACGTAACCCTGCAGGGGCTCCCTCCGGAACTCCGTGGACCTCTTTGTTGCTCGCAGCGCTGAGCTGTAGTCGAGTCGTACTTCGTGTAGTGCTTGGCACAGGTGACTACTCGTTCGCACGGAGGCGTGTAAGCGGGGGACTGACGAAACATGCTCGCGTCGCTGCATAATTTGAAATCGTATCGCTTGTTTGTTTTCCAACCTTAGCTCTTCCGGGAGGGCTTTGGTAGGCTGTTTGTTCGTTCCGACGGTATACGGTTGTGGTAAGCGCTGAAGCGACCACAGTGCTACAGTCGAAAATATTCTCGCAGCGAAACGCGCACGCGTCAGTGCTATTCCTCGTGCGCGTAAGCTTTTTTTCACCACAAATGAAACCTTCCGGACCCCGCGGAGACAGTGCACGGTGGGGGCGAGCGAACGGCTGGTAATTACAAACACAGGTTGCATTACCTTTGACGAAAGAAATCTGTCTAGCTTTCACAGAGCCGTTCCCTTTATTAAAATTTGTACGAAACGGGAGGCGTGTAGTTTCGGAAAGTTTCACCACCTTCGGGTGACGAATGTTGTGCGCTTCCATGGTCGTCGTACGTGTGGCCGCTTCTGTTACATCCCCCCACCCCCGTCGCGTTTTTTTTTTGTCGCCATGGTTGTTTCGAAGCAAAACGACTGTGGGTTCGGTTATCAGTGTTATCTAGTCCTTATTGTTGCCACTAATTACTACGAGCCTGTCGGGATCAGACATCTTCCCGGTATTTCCGGAGGTGCCGGACAGTGTTGCGAATGTTGCGAGCATAACATTCTGCAACTTTTTCAATTGTCAAATGGTGCTCGATGCACGAAATACAACCCTGCGTAGTTATCCCCGATAATTCTAAGTTGCTCTCGGTATTCCAGTCCCTCGGCGGTACCATTGTTAGCAACGTTACTAGAATAGTAACGTTGATTGTTAGTGTGCCCTTGCGGGACGACTGCATGCCCGGCGCACGACGGGCACGCGTGTTCGCGAACGAGGCTGTTCCACTGTTCCTGGGGCTTCCTGCGATACATCTGGGGTGCAGGCTGGGCTCTCTTGCCCATCTCACACTCTGTTCCTGGGGCTATAACTTGGCAGTGCAAGCTCAGCGCTTGCACCATCCGTTCACACGGCCTACCGTGTCTTTGCAAGCACTTTTCGAACGAGCGTCTGTCCTCTTTGTGTGAGAAGCGACGAGCTTCGGTACCGACTCTGAATATCCGGGCCCTTTGGTGGAATATGAACTGTCTGTCAGTCTTTATAAAAGTAATACTAGTAACGAGCAGAATTCATGATCTTGTTGCCGTGTCGCGGTGAACTTTTGCTCCGGTCACTCTCTCAAGTCACCCTTCCCTTTTCTCACTGCTTACAGTTGGACTCAACTTGTGCACACAGCAAGGTGAATTGAATAACAGTGGGAACTCAAGTTTTCGTAAAGCACCCTCGTTACCCATCCCATTCTGCCGCTGTAGCAGAGCTGGCGCGCATTTTCATCGTGCGCCATCAATGGTTACGAAGGCGGGTTCCTGCCCCTTCCTCGGAAGCGGGCCAAGGTTGTTGCATCCCAAGCCGCGCTTCTGTGCTCGCGTAACTTAGCGTGGCCTCTGCGGGGACCGCGGAGAAGAGCGTTGCACGATCGTTTTGCGCGTCGTCGTCATGCGGTCAGCGTTTAGTTTCGGCCGTCCGCAGTGCTGAGTCACGCGAGCGGCGATCCTTCCGCCTGCGTGCAGCGGGCATTGCTGAGCGCGAACAATGGAGCATTCCGGACGGCTATTCTTGCACGGCGGACACGATTGCGCGCTGGCCGGACTCCGCAACGACGGCGGCCGCGAGAGGCGAGGCACGAACAACGCATGCGCCGAGCGGAAGGCCCTGGTGCTCATACACCACCACGCACGCTGGAGGCTCGACGTTTGCACGCTGGCCCGTGAGTAATAACACTTGTCGCTCGCGCCATCTCGCCAAGGAGGGGACTAAATTGCGCGAAATGAGTGCTTTGAACGGCACTGCCCTTTGTTTCCGATAAAGTGACTGCAGAGTCATGCCAGCAACGCGTTCTTTGTGCCACTCGCATTCTGCGGCACATCAGCAGCTCCAGTAACGGTGGCTTAATTGCTGTCAACAGCGAGGAAGCGGCTGGCCGCTCATTTGTACGCGCTTAGCGCGCTGCTTAGCGGTCGCTTCGTCCGCCTTCCAAGCGAGGCGTGGTGACCTGACGAGTTCGCTTGCTGCCTGGTCAGTGACTTTTCGAGCATTCTGGCTATTAGGTGTTGTTGTCAAGGGGTGAAAAATGCATGCGAGGGCCATACCAGAAGCAATGAGAAACCATCTCCCACACGCAGGCCTTCGACAACAGAGAATTGTGGTGGGGTGGTGAAAGGGGCCATTTCTTGTGCAACCATTGATTGCCACTTGCGTCGACAAATTCCACCATTATTCCAAGCAAAGTGGCTGCTAAAATGGCAGAATGTTGGACGAAGATTCCTTTTGGGCGGCAACATCACTGTCGTAAAACACTATTTGTGTTCATTTCCGAACTTCTGAAATGTTTCGTTTCGTCGACGTGGTGTGAAAAACGGCGAACAGCACGTCGACAGCACGGCGACGTGCTGTCCGAATCGTACACGTACAGAAGGTTATCCTGGCTGGGAAAATTGGTCGCACAATGCAGAATGGACCCTTCGTCATCTACCGAGCAGCGTTCGTGCCTTCTTTTCCTTACTCGTTGTGTTCCGTCCTTTATTAGACACGTTTGCCAAGTGAACCTGTTCCTTATAGTGGTGCGCAAGTTCCTTCACAACCTGCCACTCCGTGGTAAATAATCCACCGGAAAGGCACGCATGTGTGCGCTTGCAGCATGACAATGTACCCGCCTTCAATCCTCACTCGTTCGACAAAATCTGATCGGCAAAATCAGGCAATCGACAAAATCTCCGGTGTAGGAGATATATATATATATTGAAAGGCGAAGATTCGAGGCAGCCTTTTATTCAGGCGATCGGGCCGAAGAACACCAGATCACACGATGATGATGATAATCTACAAAATAAAGAAGTGGCGGAGGCCACTGTGTGATGATGGGGATTTACAGGTGATGCATAGAAATGCGCCCTTGTGAGGGGATTGGCCCTCACATTAGTTCGTCCCTGCAAGCGATGCAGCCACCTGACTCAATGCGTCCCCACACTATTTCCTCCCTTCCCTCTTCGCGAAGGCAGGCGCCCGTCGCCATCAGTCCTCACATATATATATATATATATATATATATATATATATATAGAGAGAGAGAGAGAGAGAGAGAGAGAGAGACCACCCATAATCACATTGATGAGCTCGCCCCTTCTCACGTTCACTTATTTGCACTTGTGAAAGATCAGGGGAGGAGCCAAAGCAACGAGACGTAGTTAATCCAGGTACCACTGCATTACTGTATTTGGAGGACTTCAGCACAGTCATTCTACTGGAAGAGAATTTTTGCAGCTGCCGGAGTTGTCGGAAGGTTGCTTTAATAGTGGGAACTTACGGCACAAAAGTGGCCGAAATCTGCAGAATGAGTGGCACGCAATCGCTTCTGTCAGGTTGCATAATTTATTTAGAATGATTCCGCGTTAATTTTCGGTATTTACTTCGCACGTGAGAAAGTTACATAAAAACAGTCCAAAAGGACGTAACACAAGTGCACCAAGGTTCCACATTATTTTATTTTATTTTTATTTTTTGGGCTCATGGATTAGAAGACAGTGTGGCGGAAGTGCATGGTCGGATGGAAGAGAACAGACTGTTCCCCTCCACAGGGCATATTTGGCACGGAAAGCTTTCGTTTTGTGTTAAGATGAATCGTGGTTTGTTGACATCGCTGATTGAGGGCAAAACAACTTTTTGGTTGGTCGTCGGCTTTGACGTTCGACGGGTGATTGAGTGGCAGTTTGGTTTCACGTCTGACATGTGCTTCGTTTTCTGACACATACGCAGTTATTTCCGCCAAACGTTGCGCGTCTAGACGGCAATTTTGTTGTGCTGTACTTGCCCTTCGTTACAGTTTTGTGTTTGAAGATTTTACTTTGCGAGGAAAAAGTCTGTAGAAACCAGCGGAGACTTTTCTGGGGAAATTTCAGCGAAAAAAAAAATCTAATTTTCGGTCTCCCCCTCCAAACGCAGTCTAACCAAACCTTACGCTCAACAAAGCGACAAGCGGACGAAATGCCTTGTGCCCGTACAATTCTTCTGCTCTTTAGCGTTTCTTTCTCATAACTCGGCGCTGAATTCAAACCATATCATATGAGCCGTCGACGTGTGTACACGGGGTAGGGTCCTCGTCAAGCCAGCGCCTGTGCTGGCTTTTTTACCCCTCTCTTTGTAACGGGACATGTAACTACATAAATGAATAAATTTGAATTTGAGTATCGTATGTTGCCGGCAGCTCCTTTAGTTTTCAGGGGCTTTAGGCTGCGCTACCAACTCGGCCGTGCATGTATTGTGTATGTTTCTAACCGCATACGTAACCGGTACTTTCATCTGTTGCCTTGTTGGGAAGATTGTATACGGTTGCGTGATGCCGAAAGGCACTCGGGTAGCGAGCTGAAGCGTTGGAGAGAGGACTTCTCTGTACGTATTCCAGTATGCAGTCGTCCCTTCAGGCCAGTGGACCTAAGTTTGCTTGATGCGCAATTCTGAGACGGCGAGTCCGGTTTTGGATACCGTATCGAATGGACAATGTGTGTGTGTGTGTGTAACACACACACACACACACGCACGCACGCACGCACGCACGCACGCACGCACGCACGCACACGCACGCACGCACTTCGCGTACCACTTAAATACACACGACACAGCAGGACGGCGTGTACAGTATTATCGCCCGCCGCTGTAATCCATCAAGGCCTTCTGAAATTTTTACAGAACACCAGCAAACAATTCTAAAATGTCGCTGTCAATTCTTGCACCGAGAATGAAAATACCGCCAACGTCACACGGCTACTTGACAAAACGAAAGACAATGGCCACTGAGTCCCAAGCGCTAGTACTCCATCCAAGAAGACAATGCCATAGTTTGTGTGTGTGTGTGTGTGTGTGTGTGTGTGTGTGTGTGTGTGTGTGTGTTAGCCTTGTGTCGTTGGCGGTATTTTCATTCTCAGTGCAAGAATTGACAGCAACATTTTAGAATTGTTTGCTGGTGTTCTGTAAAAATTTCAGAAGGCCTTGATGGATTACAGCGGCGGGCGATAATACTGTACACGCCGTCCTGCTGTGTCGTGTGTATTTAAGTGGTACGCGAAGTACCGATGCGAGGTACCGATGTCGTTTTACGGACAGTTTGCGAGAATCGTTAAAACAATTACTGCAAAACTAGTGTGAGAAGTGTTCGCTACATTACGCATCCGGACTCTCTGTTACCCTCTGGGATTGTTTACTGTATTTTATCGCTGAGATCCGTCGTTCAGCCGAACATGTAGTGCCTTCTCAGCATGCAACTCTCGTCTGCAGGATTCATCCTACTCCGAGCCTGTGTCCGAATGGGCCCCCTTATCTCGCCTCTACTCGGCCGCATAACTTGCAAAATAAAAGGCGCGCGTAATTATTTCCGTGCGCTGCTTTCGACATCGCTAGCCTTTGTCTCCGTGGGCCCATGCACGTCCGTTCGGGTTCCGCGATTCCTTCGCCCCTCTAACTCCCGCTTCCAGCGCCTGTGCTAACGGCTGTTATCAACCGGAAGCCCGCGCGCTGGTGCCGCGCGGTGTATACGCTAGCGTCCCTCCCGCGGGGAAATGCACTCGCTCTCCTTGCCGTCAACGCCGATGCACAATGGCGGCTCGGCACTCTTTATACGGGAAGCAATATCTCGCAAAACTTCTCGCCGTCCCTTTCTGCGGGCAAGATTATTCGGCTCGGGGGTTTTCCCACACATTCAGCATTCAGTGGCGCCAGTGGTATCCGTCCAGGCCTCCGCCACGTTGCGTACGCAGCGCCGTCTAGTAACGGACCGATTGCGCGGCCATGTTGTGGGTGAATTCGCCACGCGGAGTTCGCTCGCCGACCGCCACTCGCTGCACTTTTGAGGCTGGGGTGCACGTTCTGCGTTCTGTTCTGCCGTATATTTTCTGTGCGAAAGTTGTCGCTTGTGTCAAATCGAAGTGTACACTTAAAGCGGCGACGGTTTGGCCGCGTCGGCGGAAGGTGAAGGTCTACCGCGGAGAAGCGTGATACGCCGCGGTTGAAGCGTCCATCCACATTGCAGGCGAATCAAACACATGTGCGAACTGTCCTGCACGCCGCGTTTGTGCTATAGCGAGCGTGCGCGACAGTTATCCTGATGGTTACAGTGTACGCAAATGAGTACGTTTATGGAAAAAGCCCACCAACCGTAAGAACAAGAACTATCTTTAAAAAAATACGGCCGTGGGTCCGCTTCCCCTCTATGCTTACAGCAATCGTAGAAATATCCGTCACCAGAAGGTGCCTGAGTGACCAGTCATTCCATTCCATTTTTTTATTGCGTCGTTTTACCACAGGGCATAAGTAACACGGAAACAATGGACAAAAAAGGACAGAAGTAAAGTCGCAGCGTCAGTGGTGAAGGCAAGAGAAGTTGGTAAGTGATTCCAGTGCACGCTTGTCTTAATTTGGAACAAGAGAGTTAAGACGGAGCGAGAGTTCAGTTTGGCAGACCAACTTTTAGGTGATAATCAGTGCGTGGGAACACGTATCTAGGAGCTGCAAAAATGGGTCGTTTCAAGGGGGACTCGCCTGATCACATTCCTATGGGATCTAGTAATTCATGACCCACGGGCTCAAAAAGCATCGTGTGCCATCGGATCCGAAAGGTTTTACAAATCCATAGAATAGTTCCTCATGGCCTAGGTTGCTTCTTGTATAAACATAACACTTCTTTACTGTGGCAAAAAATACTCATTTTGGTTTATCCAGTTTCATCAGGTGGCGCTAGCTGTCTTGCAAGCAAAAGTTTTATTTTTATTTCAGTACGGAAGGGATATGCAGCCGATCTCTGATATATCGAATTATTGCAGATATAGGACAGTCCAAACATCCCCTTGGAAATCCTGTGCAAAAGTACACACTTCTGTACGCGTGTGTCGAACTCTCGTTCACCGTTCCATTCGATATATCGAACGTCGCGCCGCAAGTGCCCCTGCAAGTGCTCTTCTCCTGATGGAGTTGTGGGCGATGATGATGACTTCTTGCGTGTCGCGTCGCTCGGGTGGCCTTCAATACTTACTCTCTCTGCCTTCAACACCTGCTCGACGTCTTCGATGCACTAGCTTGGGGATAGTATCGTGACAAAGAAGAACGCAGGGTGGGATGGGATGCTAAAGCGGAAGAGAAAACCGACGGGAAGCTCTGCTGGTGTATAGAGACCGGTGCGACGTGGTGCGTTTTTGTTCGCGGCGGCGCGTCTTCGGAACATGCATGGTCGCGAAATGAACGGAAGAATGTGGATACGCTACGAAGGCGGACATCATTAGACGGGTGGAGGCCAGTGAAAAGTAGTCGTCGATTGCAGAGGCAAATGTCTCGCAGCACGTTTGAGCACGGCACTGCGAAGCAAGCTGACGTAAGCCGAAGGCAGCGCAGCCCGGCCGTTCTTGAGCGTGTCGTGTGCGTCTTCCTGCATCTGGTTCAGCAAGGCGGCCTCGTTGCGGCTCCAGTCGAGAGGTGGTCGGGTACAGAAGTGACGACGTTGAGTGCCTTGAGAGGGAATTAGACAGCTGTCAGCATTCCCCGGATCGCAACGATGCGGCCATCGGGGCGGGGATCAACGTTACCGAAGAAGCAGACCTTATATATTTAGCTACCCTGACGATGTTCCCAACCGCCTCGGCGGCCGAGCGAGCGTCAGCATTAGCGTAATTCGCGCTCGTGGCGGTGCAGTGAACGGTGCCGGGCTTTCTCATTTGAAATGCGTTAGTAAGCTTGAACACAATTTGGTGTTTTGCATGACGCAGAAGATGCTCAGAGACTTTCTTCGTGCTAAAGAGGGCGGGGGTCGTAGCGCCGTAGGTCGCATTTTCCGTGCTTTGAGGAACAAATGGGCAATCGGCCGCTTGTCGCGGTCCCGCGGAAAGCTCTGTGATGTGCGGAGTTTTCAGATAAGCTTCAGGTAGGCATATTTTATATTTCGAATTATCAATATACCGAACTATTACGCGATCTCCTTGGAGTTCGATATATCCGGGATCGACTATTTTTAAAAGAAGCACATTATGCCGTTCAGGATGTTTATTTGCATGTGTAAAGCTTTTCGTATAGGTGCGCGATGGTTTTTAAGTCCGCGGGTCATGAAGTACTAGTAACTCTCATAGGAATGTTAACTGGTGAGCCCCCTTAAAGTATCATTGGTGGGAAATATTTTCTGAAGAACACAAAAGCGAGATATAGCGCAACGGCTTCCAAAAATTGGTTCCACAGGCGCAAAATTTAAGTTATGTTTAACAGGAAGCGAAGTCGAGGTTGTTTAGGTATAAATGATAAAGAGAACACGTTACTTCGCAGCACGCAGCGCTGTTCGCGGGAGACAAGTACCCCCAGTTTGGCGCTTTTAGTTTCGCATCTTTCGTTCGGCGCATATTAAACACATTTCAGAACTTGCGGTGATAGGTCGATAACAGGGATGGGAGTGTCTGGTGGTAGAAAATAGTTTTTGTGCGCGAAAGGGCTTTTCCTTTTCTTTTTATAACTTCGATACGGCACGCGCATGATCCCACCAGCTGTCAGCAGATCTTGCAGTGGCGGAAAATGCGCTGTTTTTTATTAAGCAGTAGTTTAATTGAATGAATGAATGAACACACGTTTATTGAAAAAAAAAAGGGGGGGGGGGGGGAGAGAAGTCCCCTTGACATGACCGGAGGCCTCGGTCAAGAGTCGGAAAAGGGATGGGAAGTAAGGCGTTGGGAGAACAGGGAGGTAAGTAACGTTTGGCGTTAGAACGGGATAATCATCTGTGGGGTATGCACTTATCAATGCACGATTGAACCATACTATAGGCACAAATGTCTTAACAAACAATCTCATCAGATACAGCAGTACCACCCGTCCGCCCTTACCGGCTGTTGTATATGTAGTAATCATTTTTGCCATCGAGCATTTCCTTATTGTCCACGGTATCGCACAGTCAAGCACTAAAGCACGTGTCAGTGGTAGAAGATAACGCATCGCGCTTATTGCGCGCACTTCTAATTGGTGAATGAAAGTCGCGTTTAGATCTCGCCTGCAGGGCTGTGGGCAGTGCTAAGGGGCTGACGAGCGGAAGCAGAGTCAGCTGCAAGCTTCGGTATGTTAGTAAAAAAAAAAAAAATAAAGGCAATATATATACGGTCCCATCTTCGCAGACACCATTTGCAAGGTAAATATAAATAGTAGCGAAGCTTCGGGCAAAAAGCGGTTCAGAACCTATTGCCAGCGACATCAGCATGGGGGCTTATGGGAGTGGCGATTGAAGCGCGACTAGGTGAGGAGGGAACAAACACTAGTAACAAAAAACCAAGTTTTGTTCAACAATAAAATAACATTTATATTTTACGAAAGATATTTATTTCTGAATCACATTTATTTGGGCACAGTGCGTAAAAAATTTATGAAAATGCTGTTCATTCTCAAAAACCTTTTTTGTAGCGCCCTTTGAAGAATGGCACATGTCATTGCTCTGTGATGCAGTCCTTGTAATGTACGGAAAGGCGCTCCTAAAGTTCGTCTGCTAGGAAACGCCCCTCGCGTGTTTTGGTGGTGCGCATTTGCATTCGTTTTTCCTTGTTAATTTGGTGCACTTAATTTTTGCTGTGCGTGGAGTTGCGAGGTGCGTTGTATCGTCGGTGAACACGTTTAGTACCGTGCCCGGCGGGCACGGTGAACTACGGGACGATGCTGCCAACGGTTGGAGCGGAGCGCTTCCCTCGGACCTACGGAAACGATGTGCTGTAGGCTACAAGGTTGCAACAGCAACTCTCGTACGCCTGGCGTTTTACTGCACCATCTTCCTCTCATTTCCACAGGTAAAGCGAAACTATAATACTGTTAATACGTGCACGGAGGTTGTAAGGGGACGTGGTGGTGTTCAAAAAAAATTGAGTCTAAAGCTAGCTTTGTTATGTCAGTTATCTCTTGATTTCACCTCAGCTTGGCTCGGAGCAAGTGGTGTCAATTACTACAGGACTTCTCAGCGTAGTACTACTCGAATTTAAACGAGTCGCTCTAATTGTCTATCTCAGTGTCTTCTCTATTGCATTACAACGCTTGTAGTGCTCGTTGCTTCTCGCACTTGTATGCGCAGACATTATTCCATAGCAGTACTGTGTTGTGCTGCTCCGTGCTGCGCTGCTGCCAGATCTTTCCTGCTATGTGATTTTACATACTGCCGTCGCTTTCGTTTGCATTGATCCATTTTTTCTCTTTTTACTTATCTGTTGCGACACTTGCCTAATAATGCAACCAGGAAATTGCGGGCGTGAATGCTGAGTGAACTTCTGTAGAAACCCTTGTCTACTTGATAAGACGCCGGGACAGCTGCGGTGTGCTCGCTGCACTTTCGTGAATCGGCATTCCCGCGGCCCGGTTTTCTGCGTCAAGATGCAGTGCCTAGTTCTTTTCTCTTGTTTCGAAGTAGTTCTGCTGTTGACGCTTTCATTGCTCATAATGCTATGTGTTACGGGTAAAGTCAATTTTTCGGCGCGTAAGGAAAATCATAATGCATGTAGTGCCCACGAACATTTTGTACTTATTGTATACGTGCTGATTTTGTGCAGTGTGGTAAATTTGTTTTATCTTTATCCTGGAATAAAATTCATATGTCTTGATTATAGCATGACTATGCGTTATTTGTTCTCTTAGAACAGAAGTACACAAACTGAGCAAGCATTATATAACCTTGATCCATACTTAAGGCACGCACGCAACCTGCGTATGTGCGACGCAATTAAACCCGGCCAGCAGTGTCGTTGGTAGAAATTGGTATCGGGGTGAGGAGTGGGCACGTTTTTTTATATGAAAGGGGGGCCGGGGAGAGTGGGTAAGTGTCGTTTTGTGCTCTGTATATATCCCAAGGCAGAAAAAAAATTCCGGTGGGGGGGTACGTTTGCCACCCACTGCAATCAAAATAAACAACTGATTGCTTTTATACAGCAGTGGAAGGCATAAATACAGAATAAAGGTGCACAGAAGATACAAGATGTTTTTATAAACACCGAGGCGAATCATACGACAGTATGCTAAAGTACGTTTCTCTAGTCACGAGTATAAGCTGGCGTTGACTTGAAGCACACACGCCAAGGGCTCGCCAACTTGCGTCAGATGGCAATGACATGAGCCCTCAGCGATCAGAGGCCTGCTAAGGCTATTTCGAAGTCAAATTTTCCCGCTAATGCCACCAAAATGACGTCACTTTCTGACCGGATCTTGCGTCACATCCTGTTTATTTTTTGTTCCGCCGGAAGTGTTCCCCCCTCACACAGATGGCGCTAAGCCCCATGAGCAGCTAAAGCTTTATGAGCAGCTTAAGAGCCGCCATTTTCTGTACGTATGGGCTTCTATGGAAGCTTCGCTACCAGTTATATATACCTTGCCATTTGTTTCACCGCAGTATACGTACCTCTTATTCAAGCGCTGTACTGCGTGCTGGCAGCCTTGCCGAAATCAAGGTTTTTCTTTTTTTCTTTTGCGAGTGGCTTTACAAAAAATCTTCCTGCATTGTAATACGACTTTGAAAGTTTAAAAGTTTCTTTGAAAAATATAGTTTGTACATTTAAATACATTAATTGGGTATACATACCTCGGTAGGTATACGATCCCTCGTTGAGGACAACTGACTACCCTTATTACGCTTAGCTTATTGAGATGAAGTGAGCTCTTTCATTTTGGAGGACGCAAACGTGGCAGTAATGGGTCGTTGCTTGTTCTCAACGAGGGGTCGTAATCTAAATGCCGTCAGCCGGCAGCTTCTCGGAAGAAGTTGTGACCAAGAGCGCCCGACTGGACGACTGAAGGGGCAAATAGGCCAGTGACGGGGCTAGTCGTACGATTTGACGCGAAAAATTCGGTCTGTGCTGGGACATTACCTAATGCAAGACAGAACTCTTGCATCATGGGTTGTTACAGCACTGATCGAGTTTTAGAGTCAAATAGTACATCGGACCACGGTATTATTCAATTTTCCGTCTTGTGCAGCGCGATTGGTCATTGGTGCTCTGTAAAGCAGAAGGGTGCAGTGTATAATGGACTGTTTAATGTAGATTTTCTCTGGGTGTAATATATGAGGTTATTGGTAACCTGAGCTAGTGTGTGGGAACTATGTGGGTTTCTTTAAATCTCCATGGGTTAGTATGTCAGCCTAGTTTGTTTTTTTTTTCGTTACATGTTCGCGTGCAGAGGTGTTTCTTTTTCTTTTTTTACTCCCGTCCATCTACTGGCATTTTCCCATCCACGCTCGGGCCACCCTGTAAGAATAGATTTTAAAAAGACGGCACAGGGAATTCTGCGCTGCCTATAGATTAAGCCACACTATGTCGTTCTTGTACGGAAAGCGTTATAAAGGACAATTTTCCCCCTTAAGAGTCGCCGCTGCTCTTACAGCAGGAAACTCCAGTGAACAGTGATAAACTAATAAATAAAGCAATTAATAAATAAGTAAAAAAATCTCCCACCTCCCCTCGCGGGAACCCCTGTGTAGATGCGACGCATAGGGGGTTCACGTTGCAGCGTTGGACAGCGGCGGAACGGCGCTGGAACGATGGAGCGGAGCGGCGCAGGCACCGCGTTTTATAGCGCGCATAACGTGAGGGGACGCGCCGGCGCCAGTGCGTCTGCCGCGGCTATGACGCAACACAATCCAACACAATCCACTTTAATCCAATCCAAATCCAAGCCAATTCAATCGAATCCAATCCAATGCCCCTCGCGAGAGAGTGTTCGCGACAGAGGTCGGCGAACTCACCCATGAGTCCACTCACTCAGACTTATTTGGACTCAAACTTTGAGTTTGAGTCTGAGTTTGAGTGAGCGCGAGGCTAGTGTGGCATGCTGAGTTTGAGCTTGAGTGAGTTTGAGCCGAGTGATCCCGACTGAGTTTGAGTCCGATTGAGTTTGAGTACGCCTGAGACCTAGTGAATTCTGAGTACACTTTGAGTTCTGAGTACACTTTGAGTTCTGAGTACACTTTGAGTTTGAGTCCATTTTGAGTTCTGAGTCCATTTTGAGTTCTGAGTCCATTTTGAGTTTGAGTACATATGAGTAGCCTAGCAGGCAGCTATGGTTGGCTGTTAAGTTTCATGCGTCACTGTGGGCTCGGAATTCAGGTTACCTGCGGGTACGGCACCAATCGCGATCTGCATGATCGGTTGGGAGGGAGGGGGTGTCTGATTTTTTTAGTTTCTTGTTGAATTTTCATGGCCATAAGCACTTGCTGCATACCTAATTTTCGCGGCTGGGCGCGTGAGTGATAATTGACTGGTGAGGTCATAAAAAAGGGTTGTCTTAACTTGTCCTCCTGACGGATCCACAAGAGCGTGGGAAAGGGTGGTGGGAAAGCACACGGCGGCGCTGGCGTGCTGGTTGTTCGCCTGCTACTGTTAACGGCTTGATATACTAGGGGTCACAAAGGAAGAGGTGAGAGCCGGGTGGAAACGGGCCGGGGGCTGTCTTTTCTGCTGTTTCAAATGAATTAGCTGAATTGACTGGGTAGCACTCCTAAAGACAGAATAATGACCACATTAGACTGTGTGAAAAGTGAAACTGATGAGGCTAAGGCGTGTAAGATATCAAATGAAAGGTCCGGATTAACGGAATCACGTGGGGTAAATAAAAAAATGCTTCCTGATTGTAGTCATCAGGCAATCATAATGAGTGATAGATTGGGTTAAAATTCAAGATGGCGCTTCGAGGGCATGTGGGGAATCAAATTCAAGGTCTCGATGTGGGGAATCATTCGGGACGAAAATGCGTTATGGATATGTCATGACGTAGTCATGGTAAGTCATAGATTCGGTTAAAATTCAAGTTCATGACGCTAGGGCGTGTGGCGTATCAAATTAAAGGTCTCGATGAGGGTAATCACGTGCTTCCTGATTATTATCATGACACAGTCAAAATGGGTCATAAATTAGGTTAAAATTCACAATGATGCCACTGGGTGTCCGGGGCATCAAATTGAAGGTTCCGATAAGGGAAATCACGTGGGACAAAAATGTGGTAGGGCTATATCATGAGACAGTCATGGTTAGTCATTGATTCGTTTAACATTCAAATTGAATCCGCTAGGATGTTATGGGTACCAATTTAACGGTCTTGATGAGCGGAATCACGTGGGAGAAATACAAAAATGCTTCCTGGTTATACCCATGAGATTGTCATGGCGAGTCTTATATTGGGGAAAAATTCAAAGTGCCCGCTAGGGCGTGTAGGGTATCAAATTTACGGTCTTGACGAGGGGAATCACGTGGTACAAATAAAAAAAGGCTTCTTAGTTCGAATCATGAGATAGTCATTATGAGTCATAGATTGGGTTAAATTCAAGGTGAGGCCGCTGAAGCATGTGGGGCGTCAAATTGGAGGTTCCAGTTAGGGGAATCACGTCGGACACTTAAATAATGCGTCCTGGTTACGGTCATGAGAGTCATGGTTAGTTTGACTGGTATGAATTCCATATGACCCTGATAGGGTGTGTGGGGTATCAAATTAAAGGTCTCATCGAGGGGGATCACGTGGGACAAATATAAAAATGCTTTCTGGTTATAATTATGAAGATATAGCAAAAGGTACACATTCACGCTCACACTCACACGCTCACTCACTCACTCACACTCACGCTCTCACTCTCTCATCTCTCACTCTCACTCACGCTCTCGCTTTCTCACACTCACTACACTCTCACTCCACTCACACTCTCACTCGCCCTCACTCATACTCACCTCACACTCTCACTCACTCTCGCTCTCACTCACAATCACGCTCACGCTCACACCCTCACTCTCACACTCACTCTCTCTCACACTCACTATCACACTCACACTCTCACACACTCACACTCTCACACACTCACACTCTCACACACTCACACTCTCAATCCACTCACACTCAACTCACACTCTCCCTCTCACTCTCACTCACACTCTAACTCACACTCTAACTCACACTCACACTCTAACTCACACTCACACTCTAACTCACACTCACACTCTCACTCTCACTCTCACTCTCACTCACACTCTAACTCTCACTCACACTCTCACTCACTCACACTCACACGCTCACTCTCACTAACACTCACTCTCTCACACTCACTCTCACAGTCTCAATCTCTCACTCTCTCAATCTCACACTCTCTCACTCTCACACTCTCTCTCACTCTCACTCACTCTCTGTCACTCACTCTCGCTCACTGTCTCTCTCACACACTCTCTCACTCACACACTCTCTCAAACACACACACACACACACACACACACTCACACACGCGTGCATGCTGGAAGTTAACAGCTGGGTACGGTGGCGGTCATTGCTTACGACAGCGTGGTGTTTTTCCGAGCTACGAGAGCTCATCCCACCTAGCAAATGCTAATAAAAACTAATACAAATGCCTCAGCAAACAACAAGGCACTTTTTTGTTTGTCCCACGTGATTTCCCTCCTCGAGACCCTCAATTTGATACCCCACATTCTTTAGCGCCACACCTCTCTGCATTTTCACCCAATCTGAGACGATCTATGACTCCCGTGTTACACGGTTCGCCATTTTCGATATTTTTCTTATTTCTTTTTTAGATTTTTAACATTTAGTTTTATCAATTCTCTACATTTACGCTTTTATAATGATTACAGGTTGAACATCCGCGATATCTGCATTTTTGTGTATATGCAGGGCGTTACAAGATCATGGCGGGGATAGGGGGAGAGGTGTACTCGGCAAAGAATGCTACGCAATAAAACAGCAAAGGTATATCCATGAACGCCTGGCGCTTCAGAGATTCGCGGGGACAGTTCGCTTTGACACAAAGCGTTTTTTCAGGATGCAGAGCAAGAATGCACGGAACCGTAACCCTAAACAGCTTCGACATAAATGAACGGAGCAGTGAGCGCACGTCCCCTCACCCAATCTTGCTTGTTTCGACCTGGGGACCCAGCACACCATCGAGCCTGGACCGCCTCTGTCATGAACACGAACACGGAGCCTACATCAAGAGTTTGGTATCCCATATATACGTACAATATTGCTTCCAACCAGCGCTACTCTTCATGGGCAGCAGGTATAGCTGTATTACATCTGCAACGAAAATTGTTTCCGACCTCACAGGAGCTAGGGTGTCAGGTCCAGTGATGCCAATTTAGCGGATTTTCCGCTAAATTTGGCGGATTTCATTTTATTCTGACGGGGAAAAAATTAGTCTAGTGGCTAGTGGATTTTTTGACGGGCCATTTTCATACACAGTGGATTTCTGGCGGATACCTCGCGCAGTGCACCGATTCAAAATCGCCCTGCAAGAAACCATTTCCGTGTCCTCTAAAAATGCAGAAATTGCTTACTTTCAGAGGTTAGGAGGGCTCCTGTTCACTTGCTCCGCCTATCTCAGACGAACAAATCCGTGAGGTTTCAAACGGCTGTGAGACAATCGAAAAAATTCAAAACCAGTGGAGCCAAATCACCCTCCTGGACTGGAAGCAAATATCGTCCACGCAGTCGTTCTGGTGTGAAGTTCACTCCTATAAGGACGCCTGCGGCGAAAACCCGTTCGCCGAGCTGGCCGGATTTGCCATGTCGATGCTCGTGCTGCCGTAATCGAATGCCGAAGTAGAGATGAGGTTTAGTCAGCTTAACATAGTAAAATCCAAGATGAGGAACAAGCTGAAGCCTGAAACAACAAACGCCATCCTCGTCGTAAGAGCGGGACTGAAGTGACACCAGAAAAGTTGTTTTGATTACGAACTTCCCGCAGCAGTTGTTAGTGCAATCGGGTCATCTGCAAAGTATGTGCAACCAAGTCTCCTTTCTGGTCCCTCAACAAGTACCAGCGGTCCCGTGGAGATGGTCTCAGACGACGACAGCGGCGACGAAGACCTCGATGTGTTTTTAGTGGACCTGTGAGTTCCCTTTTTTCATCAATGTGAACATTTATAACTTTTATCTTCTGTGATGAGGTTGACCAATGACGACCCCCGCAGCACTGCAACCTGAAGTGTTCTGTTAGACTCCTTGGAAGACTCTTTTATATATTATTTCAGCTCTCGTAGTTTTCCGGAGCTTTTAGGAATGATAAAGGTATTTATCATACGAAATTGCACTGTTATTTTAAATAAAATAGGCCCTAGCGGGAAATTTAGCGGATATGTTTTAGAATCTAGCGGAATCTGGCGGATTTCTCATTGCTCTTAAAGGGGTATTCACACGACGGAGCGTTTGAGCGGAGAAATCCGAGGGAGGTCGTGACGTCACCGCAGGCGGAGTTCCACTCGGCCAGCTCCTTCGCTCACACGGAGGATGCGACTTTCGGACGGACATCACTGTTTGCAGTCGCCTATCTCTAAAGCAGAGCTGCCGTAGCACCGCCGATTCCGCGACGGCGGTAATTTCTGTTAAGCTCATACGTACAGTGCGCAACACCCTTGTCTATAACACTGAGTTCGACTTGAACTGGTTATCTCTCAAAACCGCGTACTCAGACTTGTCACAAAAAACGTTGAGGTCAAAATATATGGTCGATACTTCAGAATGGTACAATAGTTTTCTTCGAATGTTTTTCGGCCGAGGCAAGATAAGGCTATAAGTGCGAAACCTGTGTTATAGACGACGTGGTAGCAGCCGGCCGGCCCACCTACAGCCCCGCATACTGATGTTAGGCTTAACACTGCGGCGAATATTCGATCGGCGCTCTGGCAAGCGGCTCAGGTGACGGTTTTTAAAGTAACTGCCCTCTGTACTGATCTTGTCAACCGACCAAAAATTGGTTGTCGACGCGATGCAGGTGCTGCCGCGTGCAGAGAACGGCGCGCGACGTGGTAGCAGCCGGCCGGCCCACCTACAGCCCCGCATACTGATGTTAGGCTTAACACTGCGGCGAATATTCGATCGGCGCTCTGGCAAGCGGCTCAGGTGACGGTTTTTAAAGTAACTTTCTATTACATCATTACGCTATTTCTCGTATACGCAGCTTTGTTTGCGCCTTGGGGAGCAATAACAAGCTGTCGCTCGAGCTACCGGCGCCGGCCTGCGTCACTTCGCAGCCGCGGCCGCCGCTCGCCCAGCGCCCGTGCTGGTGGTATTGGCGGTGAGATCTTTGAGTGGCGCCCCCTGGCTCTGACGTCGGCTTAGGGATTCGCGCCGCTGTCGTCTGCTACACTCCGCTTGTGAGGGGCAACAGTGCCTGGGCTAGAAATCGCCCGCTTCGTTGCTGTAGTGCGTTAAAAAGCGTATTTCTAGCGACTCAGTTATTTTGCCAGCTTCTGACGCATCTGAATAATTTGAAGCTGCATCCCCCACAACTTTGCAACACACGAAGAGATAGAGAACAACTTTCTTCAGAGTGTCGGTCAGAAGATCGTGTGTAACTCGTCCTTTCTTGCTTATTCGCGAGGATCAGCGATCAGAGCTTCTCGATAAGTATTCAAAATGCGTATGCTTCCCACCAGTATTTTTGAGATGCTCCTATGAAGACTCGACAGTCTAATACTACGTACCAAGCAGCGGCCTCTACACGCTCATCGCACAGCAGGAAATAAAGCGGCTTTCTTCTGTTTCTTTCGTTGCTGTCTTGTATCAGATTAATGTTTATTGCTTTTTTTTTCTGCCCAACACATTAATTTTTCTGCGCCGTCACCAACTTCTTATTAGGAGGTTTCGGGATGTTTGGGAGCCTCACAAAGGTCGTGTGGATATTTCCTTCATTTTGTATGGCATACATTCCCTTCTTCACAAATTGGCTTTCATTACGGCTGCGTGCAAGAAGGTGCATATCCGCAGCGTGCTTTGTTTATACACATGCAAATACAATGAGAAGGTTTGTGCTACGCCACCGCGATCGCGTCCTAAATAACGTGGTCCACAGTACTCGAAGGCGGCTTTTGTGCTCCGAATTTCTATCGTAATTATATCGTTATCATAACGAACTGACTCTCAACTCGAACAATGATGACAAGAGTACGGTAGGCATGATATACTCGCTAACTAACGTAATAAATAGTATACCTGCATATATTACAAGACTCGAAACCGAAGAAGAATTCCAAGTAGCTCTTTATTGCTTTTCAACCCTTCCAGGCGCGAAGAACAAATCGTATTCTACTCGGGATGGCGTTCTATGATTTGAAGAAAATTACTTTTACTCTCTTGTCCTGGACTGAGGACCCGGCCCACTAACCAGATCAATTTAATTGTTAAACAAAGTTTTCCCCTCCTCCTCCTCTTGAGTGCAGTTTTCCTATAACGCATATCCGAATATCGGGAAGATATGGCTGTGCAAAATGTTCCGAAATATCCCTCCAGGTCTTAACAGACATATATGTGTTACTATAAATTTAACGAAGACGTGACTCGTTTTGCTCAATAAACCTCCATACTGGTTAGATGCCTGGTATAGAATCAGCACGCGCGTATATACACACTGGGTTGTTTGGAACTCAACCTACAGTTCTTGCAGTCTATAGTGCATGGCGGCAAACTTTCATACCTCGACAACGTAAAGTGATGTGACAAAACGCGTTCGAGCGTTCGGCAAGGTTGCAAAAACTGTTTTACCTTACATATGATTACCGGGAATCGTGATGCCTTCTGCCAAAGCCGACAGCCCTGAAGGCCTAGAATTTGTTTTGGTCTTCCATTTTTGCTGTTGTCGGTTATTAGCAGCTGACTGTTCCTTTTGTTCGAATGCTTACATGAGAAGCTGACGCCTAGCTCCGACTCTTCGTGCTCTGAACAGGACCGGCTTCGCAAGGAATGCGGTGGCGCCGGCAATGTTTCTGCCGTAGCGGTATCCAAAACTATACTTTAATTGACATCATGAGGTAGTGTATGCAATTTAAGCCTATTATCATGATAAAAAGTTACCCACACGCCAATTCTGGTGCGGACAAGCATCAGACGTTGACCGAGAGCAAAGAAACAGCAGGGAGAGCGATCCTGAGTGAAGCAGACGACAAATGCGAGAATCCCTAAGCTGACGTCACGGAGGCGCGCTTCGCAGCGCCGCCTGTGTTCGCGCTCACCGCCAATACGCGGCTCCCTCAGTGCGCCTGTCATGTGCGCCACGCATTTTCGCGTCCGAAGAAGCGATAAAAATAGAGTGCCTGCAACCGCTCTAGAACTTCAGCCGCGGCCAGCTGCCCGACGAGCAGACGAAATCCCGCCTCCTCCGCCGCGGAGCGTCGGAGGGTTTGTAGCTCGCGAGCAGAAGCTCCGATCTCCCATCGGAGGCGGTGCGCCGGAGAGAAACCGTGACGTAGGGGTCACGTGGCGCGCACTCCTAGGAGCGAAACGGCGGATTTCTCTCTCGTGTGAATACCCCTTTAGCGGATGTCTGACGCCCAGCGATGGCAACACTGGTCAGGTCGTGGCGAATGCAAGAGCTTGAGCTCACGAATTTGCAACCGTAATATTTTTACCACGCGTGAATTTGAAAACACTGACTGCTAATGAAATCAGAGTCCATCTGACCCCGAGTTAATTCCTAGCATGAGGGAGTTGTGAGGCCATTTGAGTTCTGAAATCATTTTGAGTTCTCAGCCATTTTGAGTTCTGAGTTCATTTTGAGTTTTGAGTCCATTTTGAGTTTGAGTACATTTTGAGTTTTGAGATCATTTTGAGTTTTGAGTACATTTTGAGTTCATTTTGAGCTTGAGTCCATTTTGAGTTTGAGTACACTTTGAGTTTGAGTACACTTTGAGTTTGAGTACATTTTGAGTTTGAGTACATTTTGAGTTTTGAGTACATTTTGAGTTTGAGTACATTTTGAGTTTGAGTACATTTTGAGTTCTGAGTACATTTTGAGTTTTGAGTCCGAGTGAGTTCTGAGTTTTGCGCTCACTGTGAGTTTGAGTTTGAGTGAGCGCAGATGTGCTGCTCAGCATTGAGTCTGAGTTTGAGTGAGTGGTGATTCGAAAAAAAAATTGTGAGTGAGTTTGAGTGAGCCGCGCCAACTTTGCCGAGGTATGGTTCGCTATCGGAGAGGAGAGGAGGTGAGTGGCGGAGAGCGCAGCTCACGCGGCGAGGAGAATGTGGGAGGGGCGGACGCCGACAACAACGCCGACGCCGGATGCAGGGACAAGGCGAGTGAATGAGATGCAGTCGCATCTAATGAACAGCCAACTCGCCAAACCCTCGCCCTGTGTGCTTCTCCGGGGCATGGAATGAGCCAGCAAGTACATGCTGGCCTGAAAGTTTAAAGTGGACACGATTACTAAGGAGTTCGTCTACATTGGCTGTCACTTAAGGAGCTTTTGATGCACGGTACCACCGGCTTTCATTTCGATGCCTGTGCCGATTCCCGAAGTCTGCATGGACGGGAGTTGTGCGACAGAAAAACGAAACTGTCAATACTTATCGGGAAAATGCTTTACATTCAGAATGCGGCTAACAGCCGCTTCAGATACTCCGCATAACCGTCAGATTGCGTGCTAGGCCCCCGTGGCCCAACTCCCGCGGGGAGGAGCTGCAAGCCAAAGAAAGAGCTTCAGGAACCCTTGGAGTGGCGCGGAGAACGGTAGAGCCAAGGCGACCGGCCGTGCTCGGACAGGCGGAAAAGTGCCGCCTTCTGGAACATGGCCAAGCCGCTCGACGCGCCCGGATGCCAGTGACGTGGCTCGTGTACTATACTAGTAGCTCGCGTAATATCGTCTTTGCACTGCTCTGTCACGGTCTGCTCATTTGCATGGCCTCATTAGCATGGGCGGCCCGTCGTAACCCTATCGCGCGCGTCGCTTCCGCAGGCCAGCAGGGCCTGCGAGTGCGCGTGAAAGTGCACGCATACTGACCGCGAAATTCGCGACATACGAACTGCGTTTACGCGGGCGGAGCGGGGGCGGGCTTGTGTATACGTTGCCGATGTATCTGTAGAGGCTAATGGAAAGATTGCAAGACGTGACGCGAATGTCTGGAGGCGTTAGGTGTGTGTGCACTGCGGCGTGCTTATATTTAAAGGCAGCGTTTAAAAGCCAGGCGGCCAGTCCTTATCCTGTACGGCTTGGCAGGAGACTAGAAGCAGGAAATGCCTGCATCTTATTCCCGGCCTTGTAGACTGGCGTTTGGAAACATTGTCAGGTATTTATAATCGGGCCACACCGGGCAGCTTGGCGGCGTACGGAGAGATGGAGGAGAGATAGAAATGGGCGTACGACTAGAGGGGCATGTACACAAATCTATTTGCATTCATTTCTGTCCTCAACGTGGGGCGAAGTTTTATTGCCTGGCTGGTTCTCTCACCAGCCGACGCCTTGCCACCGCCAGTCGCTATAAATGACACTTTGCATAGACTTTATTCTCTAATTAAACGCTAGGCTTATTTATTCAATTGGAATCGCTAGTGCCGTACTAGGTCAACATTTGGGGGATGTTTTATCGACCATTTAGAGAATTCAGGGTCCAGTGGCATCGTATTTGGAAGGGTTGGGTGCGGGAATGGGGTCACAAACAGAAGTCCCGTGTCGTTCTTATCACCATGAAAGCTGCTTGTCCCCTTCCTGCTCCTTCTCCTCCTCCTCCTCCTCCCTCCCCTGTCCTCAATGTGTCTCGTTGAATGAAGGTCGCTACATAGGAATCGGAGACGTTCATCAACCCGGCTCGAAGAGAAATTCATCCTCAAATGTCTGCTTGTACAGCAAAAATACAGTACTGCACCCACACTGTAGTTTCAAGCGTTCTTGCTGAGTTATTTTGTTCTTACTTGAGAATTTCTTCCGCATCACTTACCTAGGCCTCACCTGTTGGAGTTCTCGAAACTCGAGTGAAATTAGGACTACAGACTATGCACATGTGGCGTATGCATTAGGGGAACGAAAGGAAGAAGCAACAGAAAATATGCGCTGTATGCTCTGACTTTATCTTCATTTGTCCACGTTGGGATAAACCGTGGAGCGCCGGACGGCAGCACCTGTATACGGACAACTGCGCACCTAACCGCGCCCGACAAATGTTCCCTCGATTAGAAGTCTTCTCCCCCTCTCCATCATAGATGAGGCCCTGCGCCTGTATGTGTGACTAAAGAGAAGACGACGAGTGCAATTTCATTTAAGTAGTCCTTGGATGCTCCTTTCCGCGCCAACGAAGCTGTCGCGCTTTCTGCCTGCGCGCACTGCGGCGGCCGGCATGGGCCTCTGACAAGCGCACGCGTGACGTGCACGGCGCGCGCAGGGGCTTTTATAAAGGCCGTGGGACGTGGACGTGCGTGAGCGCATGCCGTTCCCAGTGGCCGTGTACCCACGCCTCTGCCGCGGGTGTCGCCGACGCACGGTCATTTAACCACTGGACGCTGCGGGTAGGCGCTGGCCGAGGGCCCCATTTTCAAGGTTTCCCACCCCTGCTCGGCCGGCCCCCGTGCAACAGGTGTGGGGGTTAACTCTGCGCGCCGAGCGGCCGTTTCTCGCAAGGTGCTGACGCCCGCCAGCCAAGTCTCTCAGCAGCGTTTAAAAAAAAAAAGCGCTGGAGGGCACTTCAGTGCCTGAGAACGGTAGAGAACTCGGGACGTAGTCACCAAAACTGTCGTTGTCGCCACCAGACGTCCTATGCACGACCGAGGCCTCTGCCTATATTATTTCGGCAACATATATAGCATATAGTATACCTCTCCGAGCTCCGTTCACGTGTACCGTGTCAGCCCAATGATATTCTTTGCCACTCTTTGCCACCGAAATGCCTAATCCCATCCTTACTGACCTAAATTAAGTTTGCGTTCTGTCTCGTATAGCACCCACTCGGGGGCGGGATTGAGCGGGGGCGCTGATGTATTTGACTGCAATTTGACGGTTCATATCTGAAGCCACAAGCGGGTGCTGATTTTTTCACTGAGCTAGCTTCATTCTTCTCGCGTTGTAAACGCGTGCTTAATAAAGTCCTTAATTTAGTGCCTTTTGTTACGAAACGCCATGCGTGGCTAGCTCCGTGTTCCATTTTTTCTTTATTTTTAAGGACACGCATACGTTCGGACGTCTGCATCTCAAATCACTAGCATTTGTGTGGTGTTGTACACATACCCGCTGGGGTGGCGTGTACTGCTACAGACGATGTTGCGGGTTAGATTTACAGCTGCGGAAGATGAAGCGAAAGGCAGGGGAAGTTGCTCTTTATAATTTGATGGCAGGGGCACTAGTAAACTTTCGCACATAGAGACACGCACAGGCGCACATATTGTGTGTGTGTGTGTGTGGGGGGGGGGAGTGTAGCTTTGCGTGCGCATGTATGGGGACACCCGTCTGTCACAGTATTGCGCGAGGTAATTAAGTGGCCAATGTCCCGGACGGAGGAGCGACAAACAACTCCCCCCTGGATACGAATAGAGGATGTGGTTCGGACCTGCTAACCGGCGATAGGTCCACGCCTGATTGGCCGCTGGCGTGATCGAGGCACGAGACGGGGCACGGGATAACAGTCTCAAAACAAGGCACATTTACTTTATCCACATACACATGAATTCCAGAACAGACAGACAGAGGGTTTGACAACTTAATAACACACGGCAGTTGACACCCCGTCGGGGTCAGAGCTGCCAAGAGACCGACATTGAGCACATTGATGAGAATGAATGAAACAGTACTCGCCGTTACGAGCCCAAGAAGGAGGCGACAGTAAATGAAGGGGATAGTAGAGTGTACAATAGGCGGTGTTGGAGGCTTCCCCCAACTGCTAACAAAGGCCTCGAAGAACACATACAGCGTGGTGCACTGCAGGAGGCGGATAAGAAGCCCGTGCAGTCCACTTAGAGAAATACAACAGAGAAGACGAGTAGAAAGAGTCCGAAGAAGGGTGGAGAAGGGAAGAACATCTTAGCTGCGGTCCGGCTGATGGTCTCGCCGGGGTTGCTGTCGGTCGTCTGTGGTGGGGCACCGCTCATCAGCGACGCAATTTGGGCGAACCTCGGCCGCGCATTTTCACCTCCTCGAGGAGATCTTCGGGGGCCCGGAGCTCACCGCCGTCGTCGCTCGGCCTCCCCAGCACAGCCCTCAAGGCCGACGCCGCCTCCCGGCCGTCCGTCCAGCCACCGCCAGTTCCCCGCAAACCCCGCGCTGCACCACGCACACAGTCCACCGGGCCGCGCGTCTTCCAAGAATTCGCGGGGCGCAGCCTTCCGTAGGCCGCGGCAGTCTCGCCCACCTCTCTCCCCAAAACACATGGCCAGCCGACCCGGGTGCGTCAATGGCGGCGAAAACATTATTTCGCTACGCGGTACGACTCCTTTCGGCCCAAAAATGGCGAGCGGCAAGAAAACCCGTCAAGGAGAGGGACATGAATTTCGCGACACCGTCACATGGGTCCACATTCAGTGTTCTTATCAGTTTCTTCGAAAGGAGGATTAACCGTTAATTTATGGTTCCGTGAATTTATGCTCCGCCTACCTGCAAAAATGGTATTTATTTTGCAGCGTGAGCTACACTGGCCGAGGTTGAGCAGTTTCGCGTGGCTCTTGGACAGCCGTGCTGCGCATGCGCGAGGAGCAGTGACGTCACACGGGGCACAGAAGGTTGCTCGCTTCCCGGCGTCTCTCACACACCCCACGCGCCCAGCGTCTTCGCCGACCTCCGTGCCGCACGTGGCGGCCCGGTCCATTTGATGATCATGCGAGGGGTGGCCGGGTGAGGAACCGATGGCTCGTGCGTCGCAGCAACACCGGCGTGCGCCTGTGGAACCAGCTTAGCTCTGGGGTGGTTGGTGACGCTGCGCCGGAGCCGCTTGATAAATATACATGTCACATAATGCGTATACCGTGTGTGTGTCATTGAAGCAACAGTAAGCATGATAATCAAGCTAATCCTAGACAACCAGGAAAGCTAAGAATAACCAGCTGAACCCTAGCTCACGCTCGTATATCCTGGCATAACCGAGTTAAGCCACTGCTAATTTTTTTTCTCCTTCTCTCTTTATTTTTCTCTTTCTCTTTTTCTTTGGAAAACTTTGTCAAAAGAAACGAGAAACACCCTATCAATTTTAGTGCCAAGTGCGTCTCTCTCTCTCTCTCTCTCTCTCTCTCTCTCTCTCTCTCTCTCTCTCTCTCTCTCTCTCTCTCTCTCTCTCTCTCTCTCTCTCTCTCTCTCTCTCTCTCGCGCGCGCGCGCGCGCACGCACTCACGCACTGTTTCGAAATGTATTAAAACCCTACCTGGCAACTACGAACTAGCCTACGCTGTAATTATCGATTCAACAGCCAAGTTGTTTGCACAAAACTGCTCGAGAAGGACACGGTGGAGGAGCTTACAGCAAATGTACTCCTCGTATGGCTTTTCTTTTTTATTTCTTTCTGAGGGGGGAGGTATCCATCCGCGTATCGGTCAAGTAGTCCACGGTATTTAGCTGCAGGGACCCTGTGTTCGATACCCGGCCGTTGTGAAGGTATTTAAGTGGGCAGGCGAAATACACGCATGTCCTTGTGCAAGATGTTCGTTCTCCGCGAAGAACTCTGGGTGCAGCATCAACGACCAACCAATCGAAATGTTTGGCGTGTCCCCCGTCCACATCCGGCGAATATTCCCTCATCGTGTAGCCGCTGGATCACGCTACTACGAGCGTTCGCGCTGAGAAATGACTGCTCCGCCATGGGCCGCTCGGCTCGGCCTGCAGCGACCCAGAAAGGCGCGCCGCCCCTCTCTGCTCCACATTGCCGCTTGCACGCCACGTGGTTCTCCCTGTGTGCCGACACTCGCGTCTCGCCGGCTCCTTGTCTTGCGCGCATGCTTGGCTTCGTACGCAGTGGGCCGTACGTATCCCAACCCCGCTCTGCGCTGACTGTGCCCCGCCGTTTACCGCAGGCGTGGGCGCGCGGAGTGTGCGCGATACGCGTTTCTCACTACTACGCCGCGGGGAGGGTAGCGCGCTGTCCGTTTGCAATCGCGCTGCTGTACTGCACGAAACAAGAAAAGTATGCGAAGGATTTGGGGCAGCATCCGCGATATTAACACGAAAGTGTTTTATTCCGGGAGACAAGAAGATTTCGCTGACGTCATATCCGTCACGGAAGTGACGCCAGTACAACGAAGCAAGCGGCCTGTAAAGGGTGCACACCCCTGCCCACAGGGTCTTCTTGCGGGAAAGCAACCTTTAGTACTAAAGAGTACGTTATACTTCGGGTTCATTTTCGGGTTTTATATTTTAACACGAAAGGGTTCTATGCCGGGGTATACACCGCGATTTCTCTGACGTCATATCCGTCACGGAAATGACGCCAGTGAACCTTTTCGGAAGCGACCCGCTAGCAGGACGTCGCTCACCAAGCACACCCACAGGACAGCCGCCTACCCGCAAGTCATGCTCAACTGCAGATTTCGCTGCATATTTCACTTTCGTGTTTTACCGATTCCTATGACAGAGGAATCAACCACAGTTTTTTTCTCCTGTTCGCCAGCGAGTAGGGAAAAGAGTTTTAAATGTGAAAGCGTCAAATGCCTCGTTTATGGAAAATCCGGCGTCCGGCCTGAGCGAGCGATGTCTACAAAAAATGACTGACGGCGCAGAGACGATAAAAGAAAAGAAAATTGGGTCCATTTGGTATGAAAATTCGCATTATCGCGTACTATAGCGCTTTCCACGAGGAATTTCGTCGGATAAATTCACAAAAAAATGTGCTTGAAATAGCACAGTTGCGTATTCAGGGACTCACTTCAAGTCTCGGTGACTTCGTTGTTACGTTGGAATCAAAGCGAACTGTACAGAAACTTCGGGACAGTTTGAGCGGGGAAAGTTATTCTTCTGACACTAGCAGCACGGCTACTGCTGAACTTAATCGACGGCATCGGACATGCGTCGGCGTGACCCAAGTTACGAGGACACTCAGGCTGAGCAACTGCTGGAGATATGTACGAGGCTAGTGCCGCAGCGAGGTACACGTCTTAGCAACAGCCCGCTAGGGCTCTGCATGCTTGTTGACGTGAACGGCGACCTTTGCAGTGAGTGGCGGATGCCGGGATTCGAGGCACCGTTGGCTCAGAGGCAGGTAAAAGCCCCCTTCCCCCTTGGCCCGCTGGCCCAGTTGACGGGCCCTTTGTGTGTCCACCGGAAGGGCTGCGCTCGGAGGATCGCATGGCAGTATACCTGTATACAACGCCCGCCTTCCCGCTCCTCCGCACGCGTTCTTCCCATTCGGATCCGCGTGTCGGAGCCGCCACGCCAAGCAGCCCTTCTTCTCGGGCTCTTCTCCCAGCCACCGGCGGTGCAATCAGCGTGGCATCAAAGCCGCGAATTATTTCCGCGCCGTTCCGCGGGTTCACGCGCTCTTGACTCCCGTGAAAGAGCGCCGACGCTCTGCGCCCGCAGCATCATTGTGTGCGCGCCCCTCTCCGCGCACCGCCTCTCGGCACCTGCACCCAACCATTTTGGGTATTAGCTCTCCCCCCACCACCCTCGTTATAGTACTTTATCTTCTCCCTGTTGCTCGCTTACTTTGATGCATACACGTTGGGACACTTCTCGCTCCGCCTTGCGCGCGTGAGTCCAAGCGTTCGCTCCCGCGACCTTGTTCGGGCACGAGACCGGGGTGGTGCTGCTTGCGTCCCTCTCGCCCTTTGGGTGGCCGAGCGAGCAGCGTCGCTCCGGACCTCCACGCTGAGCCCAACAAGACAAAGTAGAGCGCTGTGGGAGCGCCACGAGTATGGAGAGCCTGGAGATAGCGGTACTCCAGGACGAACTTTACCACGTGCAGCACTGCGTGTGAAGTCGGAAAGGAAATCGCGCCTGGAAGCAAACCTGAGGATGGTACGTAGGGGTTGGCTCTAGCGGCCCACAGTAAAACGGAAGGATGGCCACTCCGTGTCCTCCCTCTTGTACTGCTTCATTCGTAAAGAATGTGTAGAGCAGGCCCAGAGACGTGCATAACAAACATTTATCGGGACACTTGTCTTCCTACGTACGTGCTTTGAAGGCGAAAGCTTGTCGTAATATTGTGACGGGTCCCTTTTGTATACGCGTCGACACAGCACCCACGCTATTTTGCCCTCCTTTATCCATCCTAACATACCTTAATCCACCTTATTCTATCTTTATCCATCTTAATTCTCCATAATCCGTCGTAATCTGCCTTACTCTCCCAAATTAATATTGTTTCACCGCAATCCACCTTAATCCGTTTTAATTCATCTTAATCCACCTTAATCCAAGTTCCTACTTTATTTGAATGAGTTTACCTTATTTCATCCTGACTTACAAATCATTACTATCAATCACTAATCAATTATTCCATTCTATTTCATTTCAATCCACTGTAATCCATCCTAATCCTGTTCCACCTTAATCCCACTTCACTGGTCACTACTCTCAATCACTAATCAATCATTAATTAGCTTTGGTAACCCCTAATCATCTCGAACACACGGTTAGCATGCTTTAGTTCGCTTCTGGCCTTCCTTGGCTCACTTCGGTTTTTACATAATTTGGGTCGACTCCGGGGTCATTGCGGGCCATGGAAGGCTTTCGCCTGAATAAGTTGGGAGCGGGAGTACTTTAACACCTTTGTATGAAAAGCGGGGGCACGCATTCAGGGCAAGAGGGCTTGTCACAAGATATAGGGCGACTGATGAGAAGGATCAATTTTCAGTATTGTTGAGCAAGTAAAGGATACAGGCATGGGCTATTCGCTGGAACCTCGCAGAATACCACGGCTCGGAAAACACGGAACGCGAAAAAGTCTTACCTTCCTTCCTTCCGCAATGCTAACAACTCTGCGCATACACGTATACATTGCGGCTTGGGAAGCTCCGCGTTGAAGAACCATTCCGGAAAAAAGAATCGTAAGGAAACTCCTGTTCGGAATTCTCCGACAGTGCGTAAGCATTCTGGCCGCATCCGTCGCAACAGGGGTGACTTACGCGGCTCATTTACTTTCGTGGGACTTCACTGCAATACACAAAATAATGTGAGAAAGCAAACTTTACCATGTACCAAGTCGTTAGTGGGCTTGACTGATTTGCACCGGGATCTCATCTGCTATACACAAATGCATTGCTGGGAAATGATCTTCAACAGGCATTGTAAGCGCTGTTAACGCAGATCTGTAAGTTTTTAGTCGTTTTTGGTAAACAGTTTTCCCTTGAGGTAAACACGCGCGCGCGTATTACGTCGAGCCTATGCGAAAAAGCTCCGGGTGGGTGGGGAAATAGAGGGCAAAATTTTTTGGACGGATTAAAATTTTCTTAACGTGAGTGAAAGCTGTGGATTTAACTCGAATTAAACCGGTATACCTAGAAATTTGACTTTTTTTTGCACCTATAAAAAACAAGCGGGAAAGAATTGGCACATAGGAACTCTTTACCTGAGCTTTACCCGCCGCGGTGGCTCAGTGGCTAAGGCGTTGCGCTGCTGAGCACGAGGTCGCGGGTTCGATTCCCGGCCGCGGCGGCCGCTTTTCTGATGGAGGCGAAAAGCAAAAACGCTCGTGCGTACGAGATTTAGGCGCACGTTAAAGATCCCCCCAGATGGTCGAAATTAATCCGTAGCCCCCCACTACGGCGCGCCTCTTCGCCTGCGTTGCGTCGGCGCGTTAAACCCTACAATTAACCTGAGCTTTGACAGCCTGCGGGTTCCTTTTCATGCATGTGCCTAAACTGAAGCTTAAAGCTATTTAAGGAAGGAAAAAACGCAGCACTTACAGAAAAAAAAAAAAAAACACTTGCTCAATAACTAAGAAAACTTAGTTACCCAATGAAGCGTGTGTCGAGTCCTCTATCCTGGGGAGGCCCTGTTAGCCTGGATTGGAAAATAGGTGCTCTCAATCACTGAAAGCACATATGTTTGTGTTGTAGCATGCCGTAAGTACAATTTGAGTAAATTGTGATCTTTTTTGAAATGTTTGGTGTGTGTTCACTGGTCGCGGAATTAATGCCAAATGGCCAGCGAAAACTGGGGAGACGCCAGGGAATCAGGGTAGTCAATTGCCACATACCCTGAATTATATTTCAGAAAATGTGCTTAACCCATACCAGTTTCTTGCCCTTGAAAAAAAAAAAAAACCCAGCAGCAGGCGCCACCGTCACAATACAAGCGCCAGGCATATTCATCAAAATCATGTTCATAGACCTTGTCTCTACTGTTTCATTCTCTCAAGCGTAATTGTGGGACACAGGCCCAGTTACAGGAATGATTTGTAACGTGGCTGTAGGCGGTGACATGGCTTCGGCCTGGAGGCAACGCGCAAAAGGTGCGCAGGCGTGACTGCGTTGCTCGTGTGTACGCCTCGTGCCTTCTGCTTGCGGGATTTTTGTCGGCGGCAGAAAAACTTCACGAGAAAGGCTCGGTTCATTTGAGAATGAGGTGAGGGCAATCGGCTTCGCCCCACAGCCCTTAACTGTGAGAAACACTTATCAAGCCGAGATGAGCGTGCTTTGCACTCGGGAGCGCACGCGTGCCAGTATCGATTGGCAGTGCTCGATATTCACTTTGGCGGACCTATATGCACAGAGCGTATACGTTAAGTGAAGTGAGAGTATACAGTGGCGGCTGATGGCGTGCCACCCTTCTTGAAGTTCCGAGTCCGATGGTGCTTTTACGTTGTCCTGGCTTCTATCCCGTCAGCCTTGCGCACCAAGTTTGGGTGACAGTGAAACGTACACCCGTCTCTCTGTGTGCCGCCTGGCGCTCAGATATTCGTTAACCAAAGTTTAAATGTAGAAGTAATTCGCCTAACGCAGTACCACTGGCTCGCATGGAGGAGAAAATAAAACTATACTTGTGTGCATTGCTTTGCTTGGGGTCGTTACGACTTCTACGTTAGCCGCCTGGGTGGCTCCCTGCAGGCTTTTAGTGAAAGCCTGTTCTCTGTCCGCGCTGCGAGAGCGGCCTCTGACAGAAGGGGTTCCGTTCTCGACGGAAGAGAAGGCGGAATCTTTTCCGTTGGAACCCGTTTTTGAAGCACGGGGAGAGAAGAAAACAGTCTGAGCACGAGGGGTCAGGACGCAGGTTCGACTCCGTCGGCCGTTTTATTGCGAAAGCAATCCTTCCTCCTCACCCTCCCGCACGCGCAGGCGCAGTCGGGTCCCGGTCAACACGGTAACTACGTACACGACGGAACAGACTGACTGCCAAAACTCGGTTCGCCAGTTAGCGAGTTTCGCCGTGCGTGAGAGTTTGACCTTGAAGTGATACCACGTTACTCGCTCCTTGCTGAGGGGCGAGTTCCGCCACCCCGGCGCGAAGGAGGGCGTGAAAGAGGCGGAGGGTGAGCGCAGCCGCGGCGTTAAGAAGGGAGCGAAGACACTGGTCCACCTGTGCCGAAGTTATGCTGTCTGCGGGTCCCAGTGGCGAAAGCGGCAAGCTGCTTCGAACGATCTTGCCGACGTCGCTCGGCTTGCTAATGAGTTAAAGTGGACGGAAACGTGAGTACGAGCGCGAAAAGCGGCAGGCAGAAGCGAATGAAGAACGGGAACTTCGGCGAGCTCGGTGTCGGGAGAAGGCTGCAGAAAGACGACAGCGACAAGCTTTAGAGGCGGCAATGGAAGCCTCGCCTTGGACTTCGGAAACTGACGAAACGAGGGTAGTGAGTGCTCGCAGTACGGAACGTTCGACTAGCCATATCGCTCGGTTGGCAAACTGTGCTTCGGCTGCTTTCGCTTGCATAACCGGCCTAGCCGAGCTAAGCCGAAGCCATTTTTGTTTATCAGACGGAGGCGAAAAACGAAAACGCCCTTGAGCGCAATATTTCTGCGTATGCTAGAGATCTCCAGGTGGGCTAAATTAACCCGGAGCCCACAACTACGGCGCTCTCAGCCCAGGTGCTACCTGCAGCTTTGTCGCGTGAAGCACTAAATTGGGGAAAATTTTCTACTGACGCGTTATTAACGCCTCGGGCGCGAAACACGAACTGCATGGCCCGCTTCGTGAAGTGGGTGTGGGCGCGTACTTCCTCGTTTCTGGCTGTCTCGCGTCCTTTTTTTCTTTCTGTCACGCCGTCGCTGGTCGCGTGTGCGTGCGACGATTCGCACTGGGCAGCGTCGCGCGGGGGGGCCTCCTCGCGCCGCTTGTCGCGGTCCTGTTTCCGGACTGCGCCGCTCGCGTGCGCTCTTTTGAGAATTCCGACGTGGCGGTGGTGACGAGGTTCTGAACGGCGCGCGGACGCGGAAGGAGCCTCCCACGCTCTCTCCCCGCATGGACGCCGTCGTCGACCTCCTCATCCTATTTCTCACGTCGACCCCGATCAAGGGGGCTGCACTTCCTGTGCCCGCGAAAAAAAAAAAAAAAATCGCTCCTTTGCCCTGCCTGGTCTTGTGTGCACTATAAGCACGCGTGCGCACGCAAGTGTACGAAAAGTGCTTTTTTTCTCTTTTTGCTCTACTAACGACTTGTGACTCCGATTCTGTCCATAGCTCGTTCGGCTTGACGGTCAATACTTAAAGTGTCAGCCGTACTGATTAATCACTTGAAGCGTCCTCGATGAATTGCGGTACTTAAACGCTGCAAGTCAGTTCCTCAAAATGTATTCAGTGTTTTCCCCACTGCGTGCTCGTTATTGATGTTTACGTGGGCGTTCTTGTTTTTCGAGGTGGGCGTGTACCCGGCTCCGTCTTTGGCGCGCTGTCGTTACGTTTTGCTGCAATCGCATTTGCTCCGTGATAGAGCCGCGACGGTCACGATCAGGCAGAGGCGTGCCGTTCTCTGTATAAGCTTGCTGCCTGTTTATCAGCGGCACTGTGCGAGCGCAGGAATGATAACGCGTTTTGAAGCGAAGCTTTATATGGCTAGGCGAAGGAAAAACCCGGTACGCAAAAAAAAAAAAAAAAAATCCTTTGGCGCGGTGCAACCCCGTGCGCATGCGAGAAAACACAGGTAGAAGCCAGGCGTAAGGGGAGAGAGATTGGGTGGGTTTATAGATGACAGCCTCGCATCCACTGGTAAGTGTGCACGGCGCATCGGAGGGAAGAAAAAGTCTCTCTCGCTGCAGAGTGCGCGTGAAGCAAGCTTGCGCATATATACTATGCTTAACGAAGTGCCATATATTTCTTTTTATGGCAGAAGGCATTGCCTGCGCTTATTTTCAGCGTTTGATGTATGTGCGGATTCCCGTGTTTAGCGGTGCAAAATTACGCTCCACCTTCATAAACATGTTTAAAAAATTACAGTAAAGTGGCGCAAAACTATAGCTTCGTATCCTTTTCACTGCCATTCTGTCCCCTTTCTGAATCACCCAATCGATAGTAAAACTTCGCGGAAGGTTTCGCTCTGCAGTCCTCGTGGGCTCGTGAGCGCTGATCGTAGCGGATACCTGCGTGCGCGGCCATGCGACGTGGAGTTTCTTTCACCTTGCCGACAGCCCTGTTTACAGCGCGGCGAAGAGAGGCGTCGCGCGTGGACTTTTTCTCGTGCAGAAAGCGAGCACGCAATGCGCTCGTGCCGCGGGGCTGCCGATGTGGCGGGTCGCCAGAGCGTCCGTCTGTGCGTGCGGGCTTGGCCGGCTCGGCCCGGTGCCGCTTTAGCGCGTGGGAATGACCTCGATCCTGCAGGGTGTCGTTCACCCGCTCGTATCATCGGGGGTCTGCCTGCACGCGTGCGCGTTGTGCTGGTGTAAGCCGAGCGCTCGCCTCGCGCGCAAAATGAGCGCGCCTTTTTGTGTGTGTGTGTGTGTGTGTGTGTGTGTGTGTGTGTGTGTGTGTGTGTGTGTGTGTGTGCGTGTGCGTGTGCGTGTGCGTGTGCGTGTGCGTGTGTGTGTGTGTGGGGGGGGGGGGGGGGGATAATATATTGGGACACTTCGGGGCCGGGTGGTTGGTACACACACTGATCTGAAACGCCTCTTTTCTACGCGCCTGGAAGTGCGCGCGGGGACTGGAGTTTAATTACCGAAGGGTCGTATAGAGTTTTTCTTTTGTATTCAAGCCGTATTTTGGTGAACCCCAGCAAAATTCGTGGCCTCACTTTTCTCAAGCTTATTTCAGCTCACGGAAAGCGTACAGTTAATTGCATAAAAAGCGCTTCAACAACAGTGTATGGCAGGATGACATATAGTGGCTACCAAATTGTCCTGCTACTAACGCCTGCAAGGGGGAAGCTCGCACGTGCCTGGATATTTTTCCCCGCAACAAAAAGCAAACCTAGGGCGTATTTCAGGCAAACCGTAAATGCATGAGTGGTGTGCACACATCCCTTGATTTTCGAAGCACGCGTTGCTTCGGCTTAAAGGAGCCATGAAGACAAAATTGATTGATTGATTGTGGGGTTTAACGCGCCGACGCAACGCAGGCGATGAGGCGCGCCGTAGTGGAGGGCTGCGGTTTAATTTTGACCACCTGGGGATCTTTAACGTGCGCCGAAATCTCGTACACACGGGCGTTTTTGCTTTTCGCCTCCATCAGAAAAGCGGCCGCCGCGGCCGGGTATCGAACCCGCGACCCATGAAGACAAAATACAAGTTAGGTTTATTCGAAAGACCCGCCGCGGTGGCTCAGTGGCTAAGGCGTTGCGCTGCTGAGCACGAGGTCGCGGGTTCGATTCCCGGCCGCGGCGGCCGCTTTTCTGATGGAGGCGAAAAGCAAAAACGCCCGTGTGTGCGAGATTTCGGCGCACGTTAAAGATCCCCAGGTGGCCAAAATTAATCCGGAGCCCTCCACTACGGCGCGCCTCATCGCCTGCGTTGCGTCGGCGCGTTAAACCCCACAATCAATCAATCAGGTTTATTCGAAAGACTGCTTAGTCCCGATAACAATGATACCAATATCATCGCAATCTCCGAACAAATAACGGAGATATTAAAGAGAACGTGTGAAGCCGTGGCGACCCCCTAGCCAATTTTCCGCAACTTTTCTATGACGTAACGGAACCTTGTTTGTGCGATTGGCGGCCGCCTAACTGAGCTGTCGCGAAGACACATGACTGAACTAGTTCCATTTGACCGCATCACTTGAATGCTAACACTGAAAATTATCTTTTATTGTTGGCCCGTATGACGTCAGTCTTGCTCATAACACGTCACTGTGGCACAAAATTTGAAAGTTTAAATACTTCTTGCTTTTTTTCGTTAAAAAATATTTATTGTGGCCCTAATGGAGCTGAGTGAGATACTGAATCCTAGTTCTTTCAAATTAAACGAAGTTGTATTTTCTCTTCATGGCTCCTTTAACAAGAGACGACGCTCGCTTCACTGCCGGCCGACCGCTTCATCCCGCTTGCCGTGGACGAATGCCACCTGAACAGCCACCGTATCAAGGTCAACGAACGTTCGAAAAGCGAGCGGGCGCCCAGAGTGAGGCGTCGAAAGCGAAGCCCGTAGAGCGAGGCAGCGAAAGTGGTATGCTTTGAAACGAGTGCGTAGCGCGAGGAATACGCGGGAATGAATGGCGCTGCGGTAGTCCGCGGCGTTACCGTTACCGAAATAAAAGTATCGGCGCAGGCGGTTGCGGAAAATAGTTCTAACGCATGTAGCTTTTGACGTGATTGAGCCAACACAGCTGCTTCCCATCCCCTGAGCAACCGTCCCCGACGGGAGTACATTTTGGACACTTTATAGTATAGTAAACATTGTAGTGTCGCCTTCGCCGGGATTTTTCGTGGCCCTCGTCTCCCTTACCGCTCGCGAAGAAAAAGAAAAAGAAGCAATAGGGATGGCTGCCACCATCAGAAGTTAATGGAGTCACCGGAAAAATTTGCGTGCGAAATTCGCTGAGGACATCTTCGTCCCAATGACCCCTTCTCAATTCTAGTATATATTCACTCGGGGGGAATATTGGAAAATGACAATGAAAGCTCACCATGAAACAATGGTTAGCTTCGCGGGACCATCAATCAATCGGTGATCATTTTTCCCTTTTCGCTTAATATACCGTAACCATTTTCAAGGATAACGAAAATGCAACGTGTGTCACTGTTGGAGAAACAGACGCGCACTCTCCCTGTGTTGCCCAGCTCGGCAGGCAGCCGATGGAGATCACCGCGGCCACTTTACCCCCTCACCCGCCGTGGTGGCTCAGTGGCTAAGGCGTTGCGCTGCTGAGCACGAGGTCGCGGGTTCGATTCCCTGCCGCGGCAGCCGCTTTTCTGATGGAGGTGAAAGGCAAAAACGCCCGCGTGTACCAGATTTCTGCGCGCGTTAAAGATCCCCAGGTGGTCAAAATTAATCCGGGGCCCTCCACTACGGGGCGCCTCATCGCCTGCGTTGCGTCGGCGCGTTAAACCCTACAATCAATCAATCGATCAGTCGATCGATTGATCAATCAATCGATCAGTCGATCGATTGATCAATCAATCGATCAGTCGATCGATTGATCAATCAATCGATCAGTCGATCGATTGATCAATCAATCAATCAATCGATCGATCGATCGATCAATCACTTTACCGCTCTCGCCCAGCCGCGTTGGGGCCCATGTTTTGGCGCCGAATCAAAGCATTCACGCTTGCAGATATGTCCATCAGGCCTTTCAAATCACGCCATCTGTTGCACGCACGCGCGGAGATCGTATACCCACACACTGCGGCCGCCGGGGAGCACGCGTGCGCACTATGGTATTCCTCGCAGGTTCAGATGGAGTCAGGCTCGCGGCTTCTCCTGGACTGGCTGAAAAGAAATGGCTCCAACAATAACCTGTCCCCAGCCAGCGGAAAGGCGTCGCTGACACGAGTGCTCATCAATTTGTTAGTCTTTGAACTCGGCGTTTCCACCATCGCGGAATATGTCGGCAGCTGTATACCCTGTAGCTTCCGTATTCGAATCTCGAAAGAAACGGCTGTCCTCTGACGCCCGCCGTGGATTGATTTGCATTATCTCAGTTCTTCCCAAGTCTGCGTCGTGTAAACGAGCGTCTTTTTATTTAGCCTCGTGAAAAGAACGTATCGGTCTGTGTCTTGAATCACACCAGCGTGCCGAGTTCGATCACCCGCCTGCGGCGACTGTTTTTCCGACGGAGGCGAAAAATAAAACAAGCAACAATCCCTGCTTGCGAGATTTAGGCGTGCGTTAAAAGTCCTCAGGGGGCCTAAATTATTCTGCATCCGCCTCTGCTGCGCACCTAGCTCATAGCCCATGGGCAAATGAAATGCGATCACGAAAATACAGCCAGAACACGCATAATGTATGTATGTAGGTATTTATTGAACTATAGAAGGAAAGGAAGGTCCACCAGCAGGCGTAAATTCTCTCGCCTAGGGGCGGACACCGGAACGCCTGCTGGTGTAGGGGAGGTGGGATAGGGCGGAAAGAGTACATAGGAATAGGGGGATAGGGTAGAGGGCTTACATCAATCACATGTAACATATAGACAAGATTAAGAAGGAACATATATACAACCTATAGGTAAAAAAACGGAGTTAAACAAGAGCAAAGGACAAATACATATAAACACTAGACATATAAACAAACATCAAGGTATAAGACACAATGGTGTAGCAGTAAAGTCAACTGCACACATACACACGCACACCCACACAAACAGGAAAGCTTAGCCTGCAGCAGCACTCCACTACAAGCTGGGCGGTTACATGATGTTGTAGCGGAGTGCACTGGGGAGCCCCGAGGCACCCGGGTATGCACCCAGGGCCTCGAGCACTTTGTCCCGCTCCCTGGCACTGCCTGGGGGCCGAAGCAGTTCCTCGAGCGGCCGCACTCCTCGTAGCACGGCCAGAAACTCCGCCCGCCCTGCCGCAAACACACGTAATTGGAAAATACTGTTTGTGGAAGTCAGATAATGGTGCGCTATTGGTTAATTTGGAAAGCCACATTTCCCAACTTTGTTACTGTAATTAGGTCACGCGTCAGTTTGATCGCTTGGAAAGAAGTCGCGCTACTTGTGGGCTCTGGTTCATATTTTTTGTGCTCGCAATTCGTTTGTCCGTGACTGTACATCCTAAAATTAGTTTCTACGCCTGTGCGCTCGGAAGCAGAACAGGCAAATGAGATGGATGTCTCCAGTATATGTAGTGCAGCTCTCGGGCATCGCGTCAAAAAAAATTGTTTTCGTATTTTGCACGCTCGTGGATGCCTTGCTTCGGGCGCTTAGCGCTCCTTGACGGTTCAGTTTATTGATCTATTTGTTAATTGACTGGTTGAAAAATGTCGTAGTTAACGAATTAAAAAAAAATTTAGCCCCCAGGCATGTTTTTTTTTTCGTCCCCTGCAAGAGAAGGATTAGTCTGAGAGAGTGGTGCTCTGTGCCCCGAATGAGGGAGAGCTTTGTCAATACTGACCTTACGGAACTCTGCTTTCCTGGACACGGCTTTTACGGGTTCCATATAAGCCCAGCAGGTAACAAAAAAAATCGTTTCTTTCTCTATGAGACGGTGTATGAAAACACATGTCTTCAAATTTCTCCTTGAGGGCTCTGGACATTTTATAAGCCATGTGTTCACTCTGCGCGACACCTGTTATCGCGAACAGTGCGCCAGACAGTGCAACCAACGCGGAAGCGTATAGCGCTGGCGAAATGACCTCGCGAGAGGAAGATGACGCGACCAGTAAACACGCCGCCATAAAGCGTGAAGGCGACCACTCTTCACTCCGTCTCGGATCGCTAGCTCGGACGGCCATTGCTCCCTCCCTCGCGCTCCTCTGCGAGTCGGGGCTGAGCGGAAAAAGCTATGTGACCGTGATCATCGAGCGCTCTCCAGCCTCCACCGGCCTTTGTTCCGCCACAAGAACACGACCGACAACTTTCCCTTTGGAAATGCGGCGGCGTTGGTCGGCCTCCTCCGCGGCGTCCGTCCGTTTCTCCGCAACCTGATGCCACTCTGCCGGGACAGTCGTTAATTAACCTCGCCAGATTTGTGTATAGAAGAGGTCGGTCGCTCTGACGACGTCTGCTCATTCGACTGGGAGCTTCTGCGTTCTTGGCGGCGGGCTCAGCTGAACACAGATGAATGTGCCACGAGGAAAAAGAGCACCACGCTAGAGTGGAGGCTTGCGGAAGTGCGCCAGCCAGAGCCGCTGATCGTCCCGAGCTCCTGACGCATGCGTACTTCGCAGTGCCGCAGTGGAAATACGAGTGCACGAAATGATCGACACGCTTTGCTTGCGTTTATTTTCTTGATCAGAGCAAAAAACGCTGGTTGCGATCATGGCGCGGCGAGTGCGAGAAGAGCGCCCTCCGCGTACAGGGTGTGCTCGTAGCCGCCAATTTTCGGCACCATAATGAGTTTCGCGCGTGGAAGCCCGTGTGCGGCGCGAATTGTGTATAGCTGTGGAAGGAACAGAAAAAAAAAAAAAAAAAAAAAGTTGGCGTCGCTCGGAGAAGTTTTGGTGTCGAAATTATTTTTGAAAGTTAAAAAAGAAAAGCTGACCTTTCATGTTCTCTTGATTAGTTGGACTGTGACGGTGAAAATTCGAAGCAGTAACTAGCTCTCTGTGCTGAGCAGGATTAGAAATATCGCGTGAAGAATCGTTGAATGGCATGCCGAGACAACGCTGTCTGCACTAGAAGGCGCAGGCTCGACCATCCGGCGCCTCTGAACCAACGTGTGAGTTCATTAGTACATGTAAAACATCTTGAACGAAGTATGTAGGACGTCCGATAAGGACACAGAGCCGGGGACTAAAGAAAGAAGCTGCAGAGCTGCTTGCGATTAGGCAGAGTGACTCGTTTTCATCACTGGGTCAGCGTGAACGCAGTGACCTACGCTATTGACGTCCATTCTGCATGCATGCAAGCTGACCTTACTAATGCGCACGAACCAGCAGTTGGACTTCTGAAGCAGTTGGACGTCTGTACGTGGAACATGCTTGCATAACGAGCGCGAGCGCGCGAAATACCCTCGTGCGTACTCGCGTGCGGTTAGCTATGAGGGGCGTCGTGGGGATCGTATGTATAGGAGGTGACCCTTGATATCATTAATTGGGAACCACTACTTTTGACCGGGGCGGGCAACGACGTGTTTTTTTTTTTTTACCATTCCAAAACAGCTGCTGGCTGCAAGAGCTGTCTTTCTTGCGGGTTAATTTGCAGCACCTAATCGACGGTATTTATGCAAAGGGGTGTGGCCATCTGATCCACAAATGTTGCGGGGCTTAGTTGCCCTGCTCTTGTTACAGCATTACTGCAGTCGCGCTGTTTAAGTGATCAGCTGATAAGTGACGCCAATGGGACCGCAATGGACCACTGTTGGGAAATGTGTCCGCCGCTGTTTCTGCTTGCCGCGGGCGGAGCAGGAGGAGGAGGAGTAAACATTTATTGAGCAAAAGGGCGGGAGTGAGGGGTGGTGGTCAGCTTCCTACGTCCAGGAGGCCGCGAGCCTTTGCTGAATCCAGGGCCCGTTGCACAAGCGCTTTTTGGCGCTCCGGTGCCGAGCTGGTCAGCGCAGACTCCCACTGCTCAGGGGAAGGGGAGGGGACGGGGTCAGGGTTGCGTGGGCAGGAGTAGACGAGGTGATAGGTTGTGAGAGGAGTGTCGCAATGCGGGCAGTTGTAGGGGTATGTGGATGGAGATATGTGTGCGAGGATGGTGTGGTTGTAAAAGGTGTCAGTTTGTAGTCGGCGGTAGATATATGCCTCGTAGTTAGATAACGTGTGGTGGGGGGGAGGATATGTTCTTCTCGTGTGGGTGTAATGTGACAAGAGTGAGCTGTAGCTGTTGTCGAGGGGTACCAGGTGGGTAGCTCCACTGTCCGTGCCCCTCAGGGTAGCTTGCATTGAGGATGGGAATGCCCGGGAGTGGAGTTCTCGGGCGGAAGCGTGTGCCGCTTCGTTCCCAGCAAGGCCCGAGTGACCAGGAGTCCAGACAATGGATACTTCTATGTCTTCAGGCAATCGCTGTAGGATTGGGATGGCCTGGGGTGGTGCCAGCCCAGCTTGGTACATTCGGCAGGCTTCCTGACAGTCCGAGATGATGGTAAGATAGGGTTGATTGTGGTGAGTGGTGGTTGCATGGGCTATAGCTACAGCTTCTGCCGATCTTGTGGATAAATCAAAGTACGTTGCTGCAGTGGCAATTTCTCCTTTGGAATCGACCGTGACCAGGGTGGTGCCGGGTATCTTGGGATTCTGAGCGATATCCGTGTATCGGGTATGACAGTCGTCTGCATATTTCTTCGTAAGCTGGCGGACCCTTGCCTCACGGCGGCCTCGATTAAAGGCTGGGTGCATATGCTTGGGATTGGGAGCAACCTTGAGTTTCTTGCGTATGTGTAGCGGGATTCGTTGAGGTAAGTCGTTGGTGGTTGGGCTTGGTCTTCCGATGTCATGAAGCACCTTCCTCCCTGTAGGAGTAAGTGTTAGGCGATGAAGTTGTGAATTTCGCTGGGCTTCAATTAGCTCTTGAAGAGCGTTGTGTAGCCCCAACCGGAGTAGTTTTTCATTGGAGGTGTAAGTGGGGAGGCCTAAGGCCGTTTTGTATGTTTTCCGTATGAGGACGTCCAGCTTGCTGATCTCTTGAGGTTTGAGTTCAATAAAGGGAGTCGCATATGTTATCCGGCTAAGTAGAAGGGCTTGTACCAATCGGCATGTGTCAGTTTCGGTGAGACCATGCTTTTGGCCTCTTATTCGGCGTATGAGGTGGGTAAGTTGCGTTGCGTCACGGTTCTGTGAAGTTGCGGTAACAGGGCCGAACCCGAACCATCATGGTGGAAAGGCACGCCAAGAATTCTAAGTGTTCGCACTTTGGGAACGGGCTGCCCGAAAATTGTGACGTCTGGGTCCGGAGTGCGAGGGGGTGGGCGTCCTCGCGTTCTTGCCCTGAGGATGAGGAGTGCTGATTTAGAAGGCTCACATGTCAGTCCCCTTGGTTGAAGGTATGAAATAGTTTCATCCACTGCCTGTTGGAGGGCGTCCTGCTGCTCCCCGCTGGAACCTTTGACTGTCCAGAGGGTTAAATCGTCGGCATAGAATGCATGCTTGAGATTTGCTATTGCGTTAAGTTTTTCGGGAAGTGCCAGTAGCGCAATATTAAAAAGTAGAGGGGAAATTACAGAGCCCTGGGGCGTGCCTTTGGCAGGCGCATTAAATGTAGGTGACACAAGCTGCCCAAGTTTGATGGTGGCTGTACGGTTGCCAAGGAAGGCTTTCACATAGTTGAAAGCCTTGGATCCGCAGTGAGTCTAGTTAAGATTTTCGAGGATAGCTTGATGGGTGACGTTATCGAATGCACCCTTGACGTCGAGTGCCAGTATTGCTTTAGGGGTGGTGCGGCTAAGATGATCAATGACCTGTTCCTTCAGTTGCAAGAGTACATCTTGAGCGGAGAGTTTCTGCCGAAATCCGAACATTGTTAGAGGATATAAGTTTTGTTCTTCAAGTTGACCAATCGTTGATGCACGAGGTGCTCGAAAGGAGCAGAAAAAAAAAAAGGCACAATGCCGCTTTCGCGATGCGACGTTGCAGCATACAAGGTGCGTGTGTAACAAAAGTGCCATTTTCTGCGACTGCAGAGCGACGTAACGCGTGGCACGCGGAAGTGTGCACGTCAGCGCGCTAGAATCACAGGGAACTATACAGATATACACACAGGAACACTATAAAGCTCTGTGTATACGGCTCCCCTCAAGGAGCATGCATGGAGCCGCTCTAGGGCCACCATCTAGATCTAGGAATGGCCATACCTGCGCCATTTACCGTAATGGCATTTATAGCGCAGCGCCTGCTATATAACGGAGGAACGCTGTCCGAAGCGGCCGCGGCAGAGGGCGCACAAGGGGCGTCCTTTCTTTTCTTGTTTCGCCTGGTTATGATGTGGCGGTGCGGAAGGTATTTCGCTTGCGTGCGTTCCTCCGCAACCCCCAGCTTTTCGTTTTTGTATCACCAACAGCGGGATTCTTGCTTGAGCACCATAACTGCCGTAAGCTTTTTCTTTCGAGGCCGTTGGTCGGTCTCGTTCGCTCTTCGGAGTGGGAGCCCGTGCCGTTCCTCTGCTAAGGTAAGCAAGCGGGCGCATTGCCCTTCTGGAAAGCGACTTAGCCGTTTCGTCGAACGATGCCGGGCACACGCACTCAAGAACAACGTGAGCTCGTGGCTCGGCTTGAGAGGTCGACGAGAACGGTTAGGATTGACATTGGAAGCCGGTGTTTGAGTAATTTGATTGTTTCTTAGTTATTTCGCGCGTGCTCCATACTCTATCACGTCTACTGTACGGCGAAATCTGTCGTATAATTGCTCGGGCATTGGGGATTAAAGAACGCCTTTCCTTCGTGACGAATGCCTTGCTGACGGTATACATTTTTGAACTGGAAGGGAAACAGCGCTAAAGATCGGACGGGAGGTAAGGCAACAAATGCGCTGACAACAAATGCTTAGCTGTTCATCAGCGCGTTCGTAGTGCGTGTATCTGCCTTCACCCTTGTCGGCCGTTGTTAGCGCTGTGCTCCTTCAAGTCGTCCGTGTCGTTTCATGACGCCAGCGAGTGAGGCAGCGCTGTGGTGTAGCAGCAAAACCTGAGGCATCGAACAAGTGCGGCTTCTTCGGTGATATCACGAAAACTGAGTGCGGCCGAATTAGTTGTACGTTCGCGTGGTATTTCGTAAACAATATGTGGGTGGAACGTTGCTGCTTCAGGTGTCACAGGCGTATTGTTAATTCGCACGAGAATGAATCCTCCGCCAGTTATGGGTGGCGAGGGGTTGGTCCACTTAGATGCCCAGCTTTATCCCCTAGCGCTGCTGAGAAAGAGACGGAGCACCGAATTCGACAGTAAGGCAGTAAACGGGACTGTATATAAACGGGACACCTGAGCACTCCTTATGTTGAACGCCGCTGAGTGCCTAAGGAAACGCCGCATGGTGTTCTGTGCCGCGCAGAGCAGCGTGGCGAGTGCTGCGCCGCCGGGCGAAAGGAGGTGCAGAAGCGGCCGATGCGGCGCCCTCCTCTGTATGCGTTTTATTTCTGAGGCACGCGCTTTGGACAGTGGGAATGCTTTGGCCACCTTTCTGGTTTTACCTCAGCGAGCCGCTTAATGCTTTCTCGTGAAAACATTCGATAGCTGCTTGAAAAAAAAAAAAAAAAACTCCACAAAAGAGATCGGCCGCAGGCCTATCGCTTTCGTGGAGTTTTTTTATCTGACCCTTTGTGGAGAGGAGTTTTGTGGAGTTTTTTCTTTGTGAAGAGACTGAAAAGAGCGTCAGCTGTGCCGAGCAAATCACGAATAGCCGTTCTGAGCGGGCGATAACTACGCCTTTCCAGTGCTTGCAGGCACAAAGGAAGCGTTTATCAGCATCGCTGTAAAGCCCGTTCGCCATTTCGCTCCGTGTCTTTCACTCGTGTTCAAGGAATCCGCCCTGGTAACGTCCGCTCAGTCTATCGTATTACAGCGGGATGCAGCGGATGTGGGTGCGTCTCTAATTTAAATCAAGTGTTGCCGCCGACGGCAGCGGATTATGCTGCCCGGCTGTAAACCGCATCTCCATTAGTCATTCTGTAGGCCTGTGAGGTGTGCGATGCATACACGCTGTCGCATCTGTGCTTGGTCGCTCCTCCACGAGACTGACGGTGGTCTTTAGATGCTCCATTGTTGCGTAGTCTCTCATTGAATAGTTGACATCATGGTGCGTGACGGTGTCATACGTGGCTGCGCAGTTTGTGTCGCGCTTCTGTGAGCACTCACTTGTCATCTTGACTTACTCTCTCATCTTGCGCACCTAACTAGGTGTGTTTCCCGAGTATTGGAAACAAACGAACAAACAGTCGCACTCAATTTTATTTTCAACCACCAGTGAAAAAGTAAACGACACAGTGGTGCATAATTTCATAAATTCTCATAAACACACCTCCGTACACGCTTTAACCATGTACTGCTCCATGTTGAAACTTGCATGTTTCATTTTTTTCGTTTTTCTCGTTTCAGCAGGGTTCAAGAAAGAGATCGATCTGTGGCTTAAGTTTTCTAACCTCACGGCTGCACGAAATGAGCACACGGAGGAACAGTGCAAGCAGGCAGCGCGTAGCAAGTACTTCATATTTCTACTCTCACCTTTAAAAAGCGAGGAAAAGGGAAAGTGGGTGGGTGCACGGCAAGCCCGGCAACTATTTTCCCTGCCTCGGCGGCACAGATCGAACAGGCGCAGCCTGGCTCGCCGGTGCGGCGGCGCCAAACGCGATTGATTAGGACGCCCCGAAGCAGCAGCAGCCCGCGGCTCGCTGCACGGGTCAGCAGGGCAGCCCCTTTTCCTCCGTGTGTGTCCAGCTGTCCGCTTCGTTTTCCTCCCCTCGTGGCGTTTGATGGGTCCGCGCCGCTGTCGTCCGGCAGCGTGGCTTCCTTCCCCCGCTGGGGAACGAGTGAACCGCGAAAGAACGCGGCGGCAGATAGGAGTCGTCTGCATTGCAGAAGACGACCACGACCGCTACAGCGGCCGGCCAAAGCCAATGGAGCTATGAATAGCAGCTACGCGCGCCGCTTTGCGGAGCCAATGGCCCGTGTTTCTTTGGTCTTCAGTGGCATGATAAGCACGGTTCCTGCCTCGCGTGCAACGCGCTCTTCTTTCTCGGACTACCCTTTCGCTGCGACGGGCTCGACTATCTATCTAGCGGCCACACGGTGGCGGGTGGTCTGGCCCGCAGCCCCATTTCGCGCTTTCGCAGACGCGCCCTTCTCGACGACGTTGAAACCGCTTCTATTCCGGTTTTTCTTTTCTTTTTTTTTTTTTTTTTTTTTGGGGGGGGGGGGGGGGGGCGCTAGGAAATTGGGGACAGCAGCATGCCCCATTGTGTCCTGTGCCCGCCAATCGAAGAAAAGAGAAATACCGCGTCCCCGTTCGTGCATGCTCATTTGATCGTCGAACCGAGTCGCTTTTGTCGAAATTCTTCTAATTGCAGCAGCCATTGAACTTATATCGTCGTGTCAATGAACAATAAAAACATTGCATTGCTCTTGGATGAATGACCAGTTGTATCCTCTGGAAAGGAGTGTTTTGTAACGTTACCCGCAACCTCTTTCACGTTTCGTGGTGCGAACAGATGCCCCTCCCGGAAGTTTGCGCGAGGGCAACGGGTTACCGGGAGACGCCCTGCCACGTGCCATTGTCATTTGATCTGTAACCGCCATCCCCGGGAGTCCGCAGCTGCGGCGACGCAGCGCCACAATAGAGAGTTTTAGCATAGCGGCTCCCGTACGCTACGCTAAGGTTAGCGGGTAGCGGGACCGGACTGCGCATGCGCGCGCGGGGAGTGCGAGGAGGTTGCCCCTCAGCGGAGGGGAAGAGCGGGCATGGCGAAGGCAGGCCGCGCGGAACTAATCCACCCCACCGTGACGAATTTGCTCTCCCCAGTCGCGCCCCGCTACCCGCCGCCGTAGCGTTAGCGGACGGAGCACGCTATGCTAAAACTCTCTAATGACGCGAAAGCGTCACGTGCTCTCCGTGTGTTTCCCGCCAGTTCACCTCTCCTTTTTAATTCGTGTCCTAATTTTTTAAGGCCGTTTGGTTCTTTCTTGCGACCTCCAAATAGGCTGTATGAAGAGCCCCGGATGCGATCGCAATGGACCGATGCTGCGTATACTCATCGAGTCTTCTCCTCTTTGTTGTGTAGTCGTTTGGATGTGTGGCGTTTTTTACACTTCCCACGAGCAACAACTATGCGAATGTAGTGGGCTGCCAGCTCTCGGAATACCGGTTGTGGATAAAAATGATGGATACGGGCCGCCGCAGAAAATTGTTTCCTAGAAAACGCTCTTTTTCAGTGCCAGGGATCCTTGGTACAAGGACATGAACATTTGGAAAGTATAAACATCCCTAAGGTCAGCAAAACGTAATTATTATCGCTGTTATAACCTTGCGATGCCAACGCCGAATATGCGTAACGGGGTGCTTGCTAAAGATCGGAGGTACCAGTTAACAGCTCCACTAACTGCAAACCGCAGGGTAGGCAAGATTGGTTTCGGGAGCGCGAACGCAAGTAGATCTATGTAGGAAATTAATACAAAAAAATGAAAATAAAATTATATCGGTTGGTATGCGTTGGGCGTACTCTACCCGAGATCCCCATTGTTTTGTTTGTGTTTTTCTTGTATAGGAATTGAAAAGTGACTGGTCGTTTCGGTGAGAACATGGCGTCGAATCCCCGTAAGCGTAATTGGTGCATTATTGGCTACATTATCGTACTTGTTATTGGATAGGCAGAATCAGTGCCCTCGTTGCTGCCCTTCCCCTCCCCGGACGCCCGAAATGTTGCTGGAGGTCATTGCCCCCCATGCGCCCCCCATCTGGTACGCTACATACAATCCGTAGTATAGGGACCGGGTGGCCGTTGTATGGCACCACCGTCGCTTCAGCGAATAGCGCCGCCCGTGGCGAACCGCTCGTCAGTGGAATGCCCGTGGCTGTCAGCGCATTGTTGTTGTGCATGGCTTTCTGTCGTTCTGCTGCGGCGCGGCTTGCAAAGCGTAGATAACCACAAGGACTTTTTTTCAGACCGGTAAATCTTTAGCGTGGAGGTGACCTCTACGAGGCATCCCATGTGTGGGATTTGCCCCATACTCAGTAATTACAAATAGCAGACGACGCTCAATGCGCCGAGCTGGAAGTCAAGCTGGAGGTTCAAGTCCGTTCATTCAAGCAAATTTTTCATGCCTGCATGCAGTTTGGCGTATCGAGGAATATATTGCAGCTAAATGCTCCTACAAAGCCGGTGAGTGCAGCCGATCCAGGAATGCTGCGGCGCTGGCCTTTGGCAGTTGATGACGAATGGCGTCGTGCACCAGAGAAAGACAAAGTTGGGGGGTGCCTTCTAAGAATTACCTCGAAACAGAAATTTTTATGGACGACGCTTCCGTAACTTCATTAACTGCGGTAGAAACGTGTTTAATTTCACAGAAACACGTTTACTCCAGTAATCGGGGGTCGTTTACAGAATAAATACCGCATGATAGTAGAATGTTATTTCTTGTCGTGGAAAAGCATTGATTTACAAGAATTGCAATGATTGCAGGCTAGTTGGTTAACGGTTTTTCAAAAAAAAAAATTCCTACGTGGCTGAAGGACGAGGCAACGGGAGGGTAAGGAAAACCTGTACTCAGTTTCGCATCTGAATGCTGCGGTCGTTTTACAAGCTGCCACCTACGCTTGAAAAATCATGCTTTTCTCCGTCTAACGACGGTGATGTTTTATCGCAAAGCTTTCTTGTGTGGGTTTCCTTGGTTGCCTTCTGGATTTAAACTTTGACTTGCTGAGCTTTGAATTTGACCAGCATGCTGTTTGGTCTTTTGATCGGAGCATCTTTGTCTTTGCGCATTTCCCATTCGATTTCGCAGGAAGAAAGCTTCGCGTTCAACCATCGTCGTCGTTAATGGAGGGCTGGATGATTTTGCTGTTTAATTTTGCCCTTCCACGCACCCCTCTCCAAATTCTAAGTGCTTACAGCGTGTCGGAAATGCGACTGTGCTGGACAATCCGGGCTGGTGCACCCCTATTTGAGGCGACTAGTCGCGCGTTTTTGGTTTCTTCACTAGGCATTAGAAGATTTTTTTAGGTCCTCGGTAAAGGATCCTATAACGTTGGCTGTTGATAAAATGACCACTACAAAACGTGAGAGCTCCTCTTCGGCTCTCAGGCCCCCATGCTGTCACGAACACCAAAACCGAAAGCACAAAGCTCACGGTTACAGAAAATGTAAACTACCACGACGTTTCCGCGGCCACACGGTAATATATCTCGTGTGTAAGTGCCTTTCTCTTCAAAGCACAAGTATCGAAGTATCCCAGCGTTAAGGCAGGCGTGGAAACCCTAGTCAGGAAACCAGTGAAGATAATTTAAAGATGTAGAAATGAATACTAATATTAATAGTTTAATCATATTCAGATCGCGCGGAGCCAGGTGCAGTGCGCTGCAAAAGCGCTCATATTAATGTATCCCATTCCCAAACTTATAAGCGTCAGATAGGTTTACGTTGCCGTTAGGGCGTTTAAGAAGAAATGAATACTAATAATATTAGTTTTATTTGTACTCAGGATGGGTGGAGCCAAGCGTAGAGCGCTGCAAAAAGCGCTCATGTCATTGTAGCACATACCCAACTTTAGAAGCGTCCGACAAGTTTACGTAGCCGTTATTGCATCTAATAACCGAACACATCTGTCCAGACTTCGTTTCACCGCACATATCCACTCACAACACCGTCAAGACATTCAAAGCCCCGAAGCAAACACGGCTTACAGATTTTAATCTTCACCAGGCCATAACCTGTCCTACCAGGGGTAATAAAAATACTAATAATATCCTAGACCTCCTGCTAACTTCGTGCCCTGACGACATAAAATCAATTAACACGCTCCCTGGTCTTAGTGACCACAAACTAATCCATATTTGCATCTCTTCCCCGCTGAAAAAGAGATCACCCACACAGAAGATAATAACAGATTACAAGAGAGGAAATTTTAACGCCATTAATCACGAACTCACAAAATTCTTAGGTAACTTCAGGATTACGCACCTAACTCGTAGTGTCAACGCTAACTGGGAACTTTTTAAGACAACAATGCTTAACCTTAAAAATAAATACATTCCTACTACCCTCATTAAATCAGATTCCAACTGTCAGTGGTTTAACAAACAGCTAAAATCACTCTGCAACCGGAAGAAACGCTTGTACAGATCGGCTCACCTAAGCCGAAGTCCAACTGCATGGGAGCGCTATCGCTCATGCGCGAAAGAGTACTTAACCGAACTCAAAGCTGCAAAAATTAAATTCTTTTCCGATGACCTATTATCGATTCTTCAATCAAACCCTAACAAATTTTGGCGCATGCTTTCCCCTACGTCACAATCTAATCGATTAGACCTCACTAATGCTGACGGAAAACCAATCGACGCCGCACAGTGCGCTTCTGCTTTGAATGACCACTTTTCGTCTGTGTTTTCCTCTGCTAATACCACTGATACCGTAGCATTGCCGGATCCAGAAGCTGTAGCGATGCCACGAATTGAAATCTCTCCAGAAGGAATATTTAAACTGATTAACGATCTAAAAGTTTCTTCTTCGGCCGGCTGTGACAGTATTAACAGTAAATTACTAAAAAGTACCATTTCAGTCTCTAGCCAGATACTTTACTTGATCTTCACACAATCATTACAAACAGGAAACGTACCAGACGATTGGAAGAAGGCTAAGGTTATTGCAATTTTTAAATCAGGCAACCGCGCAATCCCAGCAAACTACCGACCTATTTCCTTAACCAGTATCCCATCTAAAATGCTCGAACATATCATAGCTTCAAATATCATGACTTATCTCGAATCCATCAATTTTTTCTTTGCTCATCAACATGGGTTTCGCACGATAGTAGTTTCCGGAAACCAACTAGCGGAATTCACACATGATATACTTCACTTCATGGACGAAAATCTTCAAACTGACGCTTACTAACTCAAACTCAAACTTACTATCTAAACTATGCAACCTTGGAATCCCTCCCAACATAATTTCCTGGGTAGAAAATTTCCTAAAAAACCGGAAGCAGTTCACAAGCGCTAACGATTATGACTCACCTCTCTCTGAGGTAACGTCAGGTGTCCCCCAGGGTGCCTGCCTCTCCCCGCTTCTCTTTCTAATACACATAAACGACTTGCCCAATAATGTACTAACAAAATTAAGACTTTTTGCCGATGACTGCGTTCTGTACTCTCCAATCTATAAACCCGATGACAGAGCTAAACTTCAACATGATCTAGATATAATTGTAGCTTGGTGTGATAAATCTCTTATGCCATTAAACCTCACTAAGTGCAAAATAATGACATTCACCCGAAAAATGATCCGAGTACAGTACACCTATAGCATAAAGTCTCTTCCCATTAGCCCTACACTATCTTACAAATATCTCGGGGTGCATCTATGATCGTCGCTATCATGGTCAAACCATATTCAAATCATCTGTTCGGAGGCCTCACGCACCCTCGGATACCTGCGCCGGAACTTAAAATTAGCCTCACCAGACATTAAAAAGCTAGCTTATGAAACTTATGTCCGACCGAAATTAGAATATGCCTGCTCAATATGGCACCCCTCACAAACTTATCTTACTAATGATATAGAACGGATTCAAAACCGCGCTGCCCGTTTTATTTGCTCCCAATACTCTAACGATATTAGCGTTACTGCACTAAAAGAATCATTGAACCTGCCGTCACTTGAATCTCGTCGCATCATTTCTCGGTTGTGCCTTCTGCATGCTTTCTATTATCATCCTAAATCGCTGCACGTCCTGCTTCAACCATCACACAGAACTTCATCCCGCATAAACAACAGTCATCCTATCGCACCCATAAATGGACACACATCTGCAATGATTACCTCCTTCTTTCCCAATGGTATTACACTCTGGAATAAACTACCCGATAATTTAGTAACATGCATTAACCGCCAAGCCTTCCGCAATAAACTAAAAATTCACTTGTCACAATCTAACTAAATTTTCTATTCTCCTGCCAGATTTTACAATAATTTTGAAGTACTGTTCAAAATGTTTTATATTCCTCTGAATGTTTACCCCTGTAACTTTACGTTTACCTTGCACTTGGTAATGTTTACTGTATACTTTGCATTTTGTACCCTTTGCATTATTATTGTTCTCTGAATGTTTACCCTTGGTACCCTTTGAGTTTTTTTTTTTGCGTTGTTTCCTATACTTTGTACGCCGCCCCACCTTATGTAATGCCTTCGGGTCTTTAAGGTGGAATAAATGAAATGAAATAAATGAAAAACAACGAGAGCTAGGCTGCGTAGACCAATGCACCGGCTCATTCCACTAACGAAGGGAGCGCCGCGTGGTGGCGCCACCCGTCCAGCTGCCCGGTCCCTAGCTAGTGCTAACGAAACGGAAGACATGTCCACGTGAGAAATCTGCATAATTGTTCCGGGCGGAACGATATTCACCTCAAAAAGTCCGTCCAACACTGCGTTTTATTTATTTGAAACGAATTTTAGTGACACTTTTCACAGTCGAAATTTTTTTTTTTCCACTTCAACCTAACGACCATTCTACCCATTTTTGTTAAATACTACTCTTGTTTACTACGAGGAGGAGGTTAATTGTACCCTAGTTATGCCCTCTCTCCGACGTGGCTTTCCCGACCTGCGGCGGCGTGGTGCACAGTGCCCCGATCCTGATGCCGAGATAGTGCAACTTGCCCGCTTCAGACCTTGGGCCACTTTTCTTTCGCGTTTTGTCTCAGTCACAGGGCACCGGCGGCTGTGGCGCGGTCGTTTTCTCTATTCCAGATCACTGTCACCCTGGGCGAACTGGAGCAGCGTCCTAATCGATCGCGTGTAGCATACGCGCGTTCGCGGGCTGTCCGGATCCGTGCGGCGCGGTCGTCGGCTGGGCCCGGTGCGAGCCGCGCTATCCGCACCGAGAAGGAAAAGACTCGCGTGCCTTCGCTGCCCTGGCGCGGGGTCACTGCACGGCGGGGCCTCGCTGTTGTGTGCGGACTCGCGATGCTTCGAAGACCTGTACACATCAGTGTCAATTGGCACTTCGTGCCCCGCATGCATACGATGTCTCCCCTGTCGTGCCCGTTGCACCTGACATGGGATCAGGTGAAGAAGGGGGTTTCGAGGGCGACTGAGGCGAAACATGGAAGGAAAGCGGTTCAAGCTTGTCTGAAGCAGGAAAGTTGCCCTCGCGTCTGCGAGTGAACCCGGCAGGGTTTTGGCGCCGCCTGGGCCCCGGGCGGACGTCGTAGCCGCGTCTCGCGGTCCTTCCACCACCTTGAGCTCGGCCTCGGCAATCGCCCGCGTCGGCGAGTTCACTTCTGCGGCGCAAGTCGAGTCCACGTGGCCGAGCGGCATATATATCGGATTACTGACCCTCGCTTCGGCCGTCTTATTAATAGTTAATACTTTCGCCCTACCGGCTCACTCGATCATTCTTCATTGTTCAGTCCGGTCGTTGCTCGGTCGAGTCAAGAGAGCGGTCTACAAGTTCAAATGAAGCGATCCTTGTGAACCGCGGCGTTGAAGGCATTTTAGCATATCGCGTGCGCGCACTCAACGACGACGACGACGACGACGGCGGGTGGCTCAGTGGCTAAGGCGTTGTGCTGCTGAGCACGAGGTCGCGGGTTCGATTCCCGGCCGCGGCGGCCGCTTTTCTGATGGAGGCGAAAAGCAAAAACGCCCGTGTGTACGAGATTTCGGCGCACGATAAAGATCCCCAGGTGGTCAAAATTAATCCGGAGCCCTCCACTACGGCGCGCCTCATCGCCTGCGTTGCGTCGGCGCGTTAAACCCCACAATCATCATAGACGACGACGGCGGCGGCGGCGGAGGCGGCAAATAGGTCAAGTGCGGCCGGTGCGCTGCGGATATATAGGCCGGCCACCGTTGGGCGCGAGCGCACCGAAAAGTCACCTCGTCTCCTGGAAAAAAAGAAGAAAAAAAAAAAGCGCACAATGTTCTTCGCGAGCGAAAGAGATTCGAGGCAAAACGATGCACAGCCTCCGAGTTCCTTCGCGGCAGCTACATAGTGTGTGGTAGCCCGGAGAATGCCAGGAACGGCGTATGTAGGTTGGTTTTCGGTGCTCCTGTTTTCACCGTCGCTAAGCCGGCCCTTTTGCGGATTGCACTGCGAGTCTGCGGCCACCGTGTCGCGCCGGCCAGAGGCCGCTCAATGGAGCGCTATGCGAGCGTCGCTATGGCTGAGCTGTTGGTACGCCCTGCCGGACCTTCAGCCGTCTGTCTGAATGGGAGCCCGAGATTCGCTGCCTTCATTCTGTGCGCACTTTCTGCCATCCAACTGGCAGAGGACGCCGCCAGGGAACACGGGTTCCTGACCGCCGTCTGATGGGACGAAGACACCGGACATTCCCGCAGGGTGCATCCGTCTTTATAAGGGATGACAATAAAGTCTGTTCTCTCCCTCTGTCGGGGCGATTGCATTCGTGGCAAGGGAGAGTTCGCCAGGGGCTCCGGAACGGGGTTGGGGCTGCTTGAGCCTCCCGATTTTCAAAACGACGGGGCTCAGCCCCTCCTGGCCTTGGCATGATTACAGATCATGGCTCTGAAACAACAAAAAGAACTGGCTGGGTGGCCCAAAGCGCGAGGCTCAATACGACCGAGTCATTTAGCCAGAACGTACAACCCGTGTTCCAATGATAATCGTTACCTAATTCCCAATTCGCCATGTCTCTTTATGTAACTTCGTATACTGACACTTTAGCACCACTACAGTTTTGCTGTTTCAGTAAAGACGCGTGAATGATTTCCTTTCCATAATTTTATTCACGATGTCGGTTGTATCACGCGTGAAGGCGCGTGCAAGCATGCGGTTTGAGTGTGACGCAGAGGGTGCGATTGCTATTCCCTAACCAAACAAATAATAACGTTAATTATTAGGTCATGTATAATGTTTGAAGTGGATGAAGGGCTGTTACCTAAAATAATGCGTGTTTGGTTCAAGCTTCACTTCGAAAAGCTAGGACAGAGCTCTCTGAAAAAAGAAAAAAAAAACTATCATCTGCAGTATATATCTGAAGAAAAAAAAACGCTAAAAAAACGTGCTCTTGTTTCTACCAAAAGATCATCATCGGTTGGCTTCAGCACCCCCACATTGAATTCACTTCCGAAGCCTCTCGATTTCGCGCAGGTTTAGCGAATGTTTCAGTATTTGGACTCAAAATTACTGGCGTAAATTCCACCGCGACTAATGAACCAATCAGCCTGGTTGGTTGTGACATCCAATGCTTGTGCAGGTGTCAGACACCATGTTACCGATGTAGCCGTATTGGTCAATCCGAAAATCGCCCGCGCCTTGCCAATGTCCAGGAGCAGACGACTTACCCATGAGCCCTTGCGATAACCGCTGAGTACCCCTCACCTATTCATGATCATGGCCATGCAGCTTGTGGGATATATATCAGGGGTTCCTCGGGGCGACCTAGCCAGTCCTGGCGTAAGCCACCACGCTAGCTCCCGGCGTGTCAACCACGCGGGCTCCCATGGCTACGGCAGCCCAGCGAGGTTCGCCGATACGAGAACACAGTAGACAGTAGTGCCGAAGCACAGCCGTTTATTTGGGGAATCCCAAAGCATGCGAGCACAGGGCTCGACGGCGTTCACGAATCACGCCGTCCGGGTCGTGACCGCGAACGGGAGGCAGGCACTCACGGCGCGCGACAAACAAAGCTCCCACCTGAGACACAAGTATCCATCACCGCCGCGTTCCGCCGATCTCGCCCCGACCGGGTCTCCGACGAGACTTCCCTTCTCCCGTGCGCGCACGCTCGCGCCGCCCGCGCCCGCGCGCCTATCCCCGCACACATCGGTGGCGCCATCTCTCGGGGGACGCCGACGAACCAGCGGAGCGCCGGACCGGTTCCAGCGCACAAGCGTCTCTCCCGAAGCGCGCGCTGGCTCGGGATCGCAGGTCGCGGTTCTCCACGATTCCCACACTCCTCCCCCCTAAAACTGGACGCCACTTGAGCTCGAGTGACGCCACGGTGCACCACACTCGTCACGTCTCAAGTCAGCAAAACAGCCACCGAACGCCACTCCACACCAAAGTTCGCCACACGATGCCGCCGTCGCGATGCTCGCCTCACAAACCCGCAAACACATTGCAATGGTTCCAAGTCTCTCGCGGTTGGGCAGCACAGCAGGTTGGCAGGCACGGGGGTAGCTGCAGCCGCAGCCGACGAACGCCGGGGTCGCGCCATGATGCGACCCCCACTCCCAGCTCGAGGCGGCAACAGGAACGGCCGCGCCCACTGCGGCTGCCCGAAGGCTCGCGCCGCTCGCGTAGGTGCCAGTCACCGCTGCCACGGACAGCGAGGATGGCCTGCTGAACCACCGGCGGGGCCGAGCGCGGTTCGTGGAGCTACTTCTCCAGTTGCTGCTCCGGCCTGCCGGGCGGCAGCCAACCGTTCGGGAGGACCTGCGGCCGCTGCATCGTCCACTCCTCGGGGTTCAAGCAGTCCAACGCCGCACCTGCGCAACTGCGCTTCAGTCCACATTGCACCGCACGTCGCCGCCACATAGCACACATAGTTCGCCACAATCCGCCGATTGACCCGCTTCGTCCGTCTGCACTCAAAGCCGGCCGCGTGCGCTGTCCGCCGGCCCATGGTCCGCAGGCCCCGCCGGCGAAGTAGGCTGGGCCGTATGAAGACAGGGCCCGGGCAGCAGGCTGCTCCCAGGCGGCCACCAGCCGCAGCGGTTCGCCCCGCGCCGACGGTGCGTTTGGTTGCCGCACCGCCGGCGGCTTCCACCGCTTGCGGGGGTCAGTGGTGACGATCCCTGACGACTGGACCCGGGCAGGAGGCCGTGTTGTGGTGCTGCCACTCAGGTGGCTGGCTAGCCAAGCGCCGGCGATGGCTGCCGCTCGGCACACCTCCGGCGGGCGCCCCCGTCACCCGGGGGCGGGGCGCGATCAGCTGGCCGCAGGAGCCGGCCCGCCGCGCGGCTCGCTCGCTGTACGGGCGGCAGGGTGCTGTTTCGGCGTAAACAGCCGCTCGGCTCTCGTTCCCCCAGGATAGCGGCTGGCTGGCTCGCAGCAGGCCTGGCGTGCTGGCGTCGTGGACCCTGGGCGTGCGGGCTTGAACCCTCAGGAGATGGTGGCCCACCCGGTCAGCGGACTCGCCGATTGCGGGTGTTGTAGCGGTGCGTCGGGAGTCTTCCCTCCGCGCCTCCCTCGAGCTGGCGGTCTCGCGCGCCCGAGGTTGGAGCGTCGGCAGTATCTTCCCTCCGAAAGTACTGCTTCAGCTCGCCCACGTGAATGGGGCCGCTGATTCGACCCGAAATCGGGTCTCTCAGCTTGTAGTTAAGCCGCGAGAACTTCTCGGCGACCACGAACGGTCCGACCCATCGGGGTGCGAGACCGGCCGCGAACCCCGCGCTAGCGTTGCTTAGCGCGTGGTTCCGTTTCAAGACAGTGTCGCCCGGCTGGTACGCCACGTGTCGATGAGCTCGGTCATAGGCCGCCTTCTGGTCGGCCCTGGCTTTACCGCGACTGCGGTTTGCCTCCTTGATGGCGTCCGCCAACCGCTCGCGCAAGCGCCGTGCGTAAGCCGCGTCTGCTGCTTTCGCGGGGACTCCGTTCGGCCGTCGGGCCAGAACTGTATCCGTCGGCGTGTTCAGTTCTCTGCCGAACATCAGGAACGCTGGCGTGAAACCCGTACAGCGATTCACGCTTGTGCGCAGAGCGAAGGAGATTGAGCTCAAGTGCTAGTCCCAGTCTTTTTGCCGTCTGGCATATGCTCCGAGCAGTGGCTTCACGTCACGATTGCGGCGCTCCGTCACGTTCGACTGGGGATGATAGCACGATGTTGTTTGCTGCCTGACACCCATGGCCGCACACGCTTCACGAAACAGTCTTGATGTGAAATACGTGGCGTTGTCGGTAATCAGCCGCTCCGGGAATCCGTAGCGACAGAACACTTCGGACAGCTTTTGCAGGATCTCCTGTGCTGTCGCTTTGCGCAGCGGATAGAGTTCAGCGATCCCACTGAAGTGGCATGTCACCACGAGTACAAACTTGTACCCTCTCTTGCTGCGCGGCAGCGGGCCCATCAGATCGCACGCCAGGATCTCCCAAGGCTTTGTGCTCACGATAGGCTGTAGCAAGCCCGGCGCCTTACCGCCTCGCGGTTTGCGCTCTTGGCAGACGTGGCATGTACGTACGTAACTACATACTTGTGCCTTCATGCCGGGCCAGGTAGCATACCGACAAAGCTTCCGCCATGTCTTTGGCGCGCTACCGTGACCGTCTGCGTCGTGGTAGTGCTGCAAAACAGCACACCTGAGCTTGCGCGGGATCACGGCCTTAAAACACTCGTCTGAGTCGTTTTTGCCAGGCACGTACTTCAGCAGAGCCCCGTCGGCGTCAAGCAGGTAACTCTCCAGCTCACTCGCAGCAATACCAGCTGCATTAGAGCTCGCGCCAGCCGCAATACCAGCAGCTTCCCGGCGCCCGTCATTCTCCGGTGTTCGATTTGCCTGAGGGTCCGTCTCTTCACTAAGACTGGCGATCACCTCCCGACAAAACAAGTCCTCCTGCTGAGCCTCGAGTAGCTCCTCCCGACTGAACGCAACCTCGAGAGGAAGTCTTCCCCCGACGAGGTGCACGTGCGCTGAGCGTTCGGTGCACGGGGAGTCCCGCGCATCGCGCTCCTCCCGCGCCGAGAGAGTTTGCTGGTTCTCCGCATCCTCCTCGGCTTCTCCGGCCGGTTGGGTGTCGTTTACCGGCGCCCGTGACAGCGCGTCGGCAACCACGTTCGAGGCGCCTTTGCGATAGCGTACTTCGTACTCGAAGCGTTGCAATGTCAGGGCCCATCGCGCGAGCCTCCCGCAGGGCTCGCGGAGGCGGGAAAGCCATGTCAGGGCCATGTGATCGGTCTCGATCGTGAATTTGACCCCCTCTACGTACATCTCAAACTTGCGAAGTGCGTAGATTATGGCCAGACACTCCTTCTCGGTGACCGAGTAGTTTCGCTCTGCTGGTGTCAGCGCACGGCTCGCAAAAGCCACGGGTCGCAGTTGTTCTCCGTCCGCCTGGAGGAGAACTGCCCCTACGCCGAGGTCACTCGCATCCGTCTGGATAACGAACGGCCTGTTCAGATCCGGCAGTTTCAGCGATGCAGTGTCTGCGACAGCTTCCGCCAGCTGGCTTAGGCTGCGTTCCTGCTCCTCTCCCCACTCCCAAGGGGCGGATTTCCTCAACAGTCTTGTCAAGGGTGCTTGCAGGCGCACGCAAGCGGGGATAAACTGGCGGTAGTAGCCGATCATCCCTAGGAAGCGCCGGACTCCGGCGACATCCTTCGGCGTGGGAAACTCCAAGATCGCCCGAAGTTTCTCGGGATCGGGGGACGCCTGCCCGCGTTCGATCCGATAGCCGAGCAGGCTCACCTGAGCGCTGCATATTTGCGCCTTGGCAGGATTGATGGTGATGCCAGCCGCCCGGAGTTTTCCTAGGACGTCTTTCAGGTGGCAGAGGTGCTCTTCGAAGGTTCGGGAGTAGACGACGATGTCGTCTAAATAGGCGAGGGCGTGCTGCCACTTTGCCTCACCGAGCACCCGGTCGATCAAGCGTTGGAATGTGCTGGGACTCCCGCACAAACCGAAGGGCATGCGTACGAACTCGTACAGCCCCCGATGGCAAGTGAACGCAGTCTTGCATTCATCGCCGGGACGCATCTCGACCTGAAGGTACCCCTTGCTGGCGTCCAGTATAGAGAAATACTTCGCGCCGCCAAGATTCGTGACGATCTCGCCTACGCTCGGGAAGGGGTACGCATCCTTTTTCGTGACCGCATTCAGCCGCCGGTAGTCCACGCATAAACGCCAACTACCGTCTTTCTTTCGAACGAGCACCACTGGGAACCCCCAAGGACTCGTCGAGCGGCGGATAATGCCTGCTTTCAGCAGTTCCTCCAGCGCCTCATCAGTTGCCCGCCGTTTAGCGGGGCTGACGGGACGGGGGTTGCATTTCCATGGTTGAGCATCGCCGGTGTCTATGCAGTGCTGCACCAACTTGCTGCAGCCTGCTTGCTCAGTGAATATATCGCCGAAGTCGCCTAACAACGACAAGACGCGGTCACGCTGCGCCGCTGTCAGCTCGCTAGCGTCTGCTAGGATCGCGCGCAATTTCTCGTCCCGGCCCATAGAGTTTCATACAAATAACTAGAGGGGAAACTGGCGCTAGTGTCAACGCGAACATGGCAGCGGCGCTTACGCTTCAATGGGAATGATGGGTAGTTTTGGAACCGGATTGCGTAGGATCGAAACGGGCTTATGGCTGCGCAAATTGTGTTTTTTGACAAAAAAGCTCTTATTGCCCGGTTCTTCGTTTACAGATTACACGTCGAACAAAAAAGTTAGTGACGAAAAACTGGTTTCGTACGAAATAAACCGGCGCGTTTAAATAAAAAGCAGACGCGAAGTCGAGAAGGTTTGTGGAGCAGGTTTGCCATTTTCCGCCAACTACAGCAGGACGCGGACTTTTTTTAAAAACTACTTGTAAAAGTTTCGGCGCTGGTGGTTTGTAATAGTAAGATAATTTTTATGCTCATAAGAAAAAAGAAACCGATTACCTTTTGAGAAGTTATATAGTGACATACATCAAGCTGCGTTCCTATCAGCCGCCGGTGCTGCTGTTCTACGCAGCAGGAGCCGGCGTTCGCACGGAAGGTTTGGCTGTTCCAAGCGATTCGCAACCGTCGTCAGCTTCGACAATACATTGCTGTGCCGAATGAGGGCGCCGCAACTCCTAATTAGCAGACAACTTCGCCGCACAGAGCGCCGTCATTTGTGTTTTCGTGCTCGCTGTGCGGCAATGCATTGATAACCCACCCAATTCGCAACTCTGGTTGTAAACATTCCACTCAGGGCGGCGTCAGTGCACGCGAGGCATGCAGTTCAAGGAGAAACGTATTTTGATCACTCCTCCCAACACCCCGCCTAGGCAAATGCGTTCATGCAAATCCAAAACGAAAACGAAACTGCCTGCAATCCATAGTAAGTTTCAGGAGCCATCAAGCGCCAATCCGAATCCACAATTACCCATCACGCCCATTGAGGCGTACGATCGCAGCGCCAGTTTCCCCTCTAGTTATATTGTAAGAAACTCTATGGTCCCGGCCACGGGATAGAGAGCGTGCGGCGCAGGAGAAATCAGCCGCGGCGGCAACAACGACCGGGCTCCGGGGTTGCTGCGCGCGCCGGCTACCGGCTGCGCCCGAAACGACTGCTTCTCTCGGCGCGGGGGAGTGGGACGTTTCGGCCGCCTGCATGATCAGCGGTCTCGCTGCAAACGGCGGCTCGGCGAACGATTTGAGCGGCGAAAGCGGGTTCTCCCGATTGCCTCCGTTGCCCGTGTCTGCGACAGGCCCAGTCTTGGGCATGAAGTCTCTCCCCATCTGCTCGCATAGCGGCCTCGCTGCGAGCGGCGGCTCGGCGAACGGTTTGAGCGGCGAAAACGGGTTCTCCCGATAGCCTCCGTTGCCGATGTCGACGACAAGTCCAGTCTTGGACATGAAGTCTCTTCCCAAAATGACTGGGACCGTGAGTCCGGGCAAGTGAACGAAACGCATTCGCCGCACACGCTGGCCCCAGCGCACGACGAGGCGTACGTCACCGCCTGATGTTGCATCACCACACGCCAGCTGAAGCGGCAACTTCCGCGCGCGCAGCCGAATGGCTTTGCGCTCGAGATGGGAAACGGCCTCGTCCCCTATTAATGAAGTGCTTGCCCCGGTGTCCAGCAGTGCCTTAAACTCTCGCCCCGCGACGGCGAGGTCGAGAAAGGGCGCCGGCACATTTGTCGGGACTCCGACTCTGTACGCGGCGGGAGCGGTGGCGATGCTTGCCTCTCGGGCGCTTCGATCCGCCGCCGGTGGGCTCACCGACGGCTGAGCCCGTTTCCCTGCTCGACTGGGCAGAATCGCGCAATGTGACCGGCCTGGCGACATTTGTAGCAGCGGACGGGGCTCCGTGCTGCGTGACGCGATGATTGAGGCTGCTCGGGCGCTCCGCGACCGGCTGGCCGCATACGGTTCTCCGGGAGCGAGTTGTGAGCGGGTGCAGGCAACTGCGGCAGCGCCGATCCCGTGTAGGGACGCCTAGCGTCACTACATAAAGGCTTGCTAGGGACGCCCGAGTGGGCGCGCGTTCGCCGGCCGATCGTCCAACCGGTTTGCTCTGTGCTCTGCGCGCGGGGCTGGCAGGGAATCCGGCCGTATCGCCTCCGCGTAGCGCAACCCATACGAGTAGGGGTCCAGGGCTCTGGCCCCAAGATCGAGCGTCTCTCGCTGGCTGGGTATCAACGTAGAGCCGGGCTCGGCCCGTCCGCTGCCCGTAACGCCGCGCCAAGCACAGCTTGGTTCCAGTGTTTCCACCGGTGGCGGCGGTGGCCGATACGCGCGTGCAGCCGCGACAGCTGCTTGCACGCGGCGAGCTTCGGCCGCCAGCTCGTTGAGGTCCCTACAACTGCAGTTCCTCAAGTACAAGGCAAAGGTGGGGTGGCATTGCCTGACGACTCGATCGACCCGCTCCGGGCTCGGGGCATTTGGGTCGGCGTACTCGTAAAGTTCTTGCATCGCACGAACGTACTCGACGAGCGATTCATCCGGGGCTTGGGTGCGCATTTCCAACTCCCTACGCATTCTTGGTAGGTAGTCGATGGGCAGGAATTCTTCCCTGAACATCGTTCGAAAGTCGTCCATCGTGCGCGCCGTATGGCCTATCATCCGATACCACCGGGCGGCCTGGTCGACTAGGGCTGCGGGCAGGACTCTGCGCAGCACCGCGCTCTCGCTGATGCCGGTCGCCTGCTCGTAACGGCTCAAAGCCAGCAGGAAAGCGTTGGCGCTCGACTGATCGCCGTAACCGCTGTACGTCGGCACCGGTAGCTGCACCCTGGGCTCGGGTGAGCGCGCCGCCTGCAACGCCTGCTGCATAGCGCTTGCGAGAGCGTTCGCGATGGAAGCTGCGTCGGCAGACATTCCTCCGCTTACGGGCGTCTGCGAGCCGACTGGCACGAGAGGCGCGCTGTTTGGGGCTTCCGCGTCAGCGTAGGCCCGGCACCTGGAGTATGAACGCGCGGCGTCGTCTGACGAAGAGCGCTCGTGGAATCCGGAGCCTTCCGGGATTCCCGTTGCTGCGCAAGCCGCGGCTGCGGTTGCGTAAGGGCCGTGGAGAAGGGGGACCCGAGCCGCGTCGGCGGCTGCGGAGGACGCTGTTGATGCAGGGCATCGCGAGGGCTCCCGGGCATGACCACAAAGGTCCGCCAACAGCATCAAATCCGCCAACTCATAGTCGTGTGACATGTTCCTTTCGAGCTAGCGAACCTCGAATTCGACTGAAGACGAGTCCCACGTTGGTGCGCCAAAAATGTGGGGACCAGGGTTCCGGCCGCAAGGCTAGCTCGGCTGAACTCCGCCACGGACCGCCGACCGGCGTAGCGGCAGAGAGCAGCAAGGAACACACGAACACAACGAACGGCCAAACTCTCGTTTATTGGCGTGCCACCAAATCACGTAGCCGACTCTCGCTCGTCCCGACCCAGCCGTCCGGCGAGGATCAGGAGGCAGGCGCAAGGGGGTAGACAAAGGAAGGTGGGGAAGCCGGATCTCCGGTACTCACGTCTCTCCTCGTTGACCGCTGGAACCACAGAACAGGGAGGATTTTAGAGAAGCAAAGGTCTAGCTTTGCCTGTAGTGCCAGAAAAAGCGTAGTGGCGGCGTCGTGAACTACCCAGTACGCCCGCTTGATGGCGCTGTAAACACGGCTTTGTAAACATGGCGGATGCTTTTTGCACAGGCCGCTTGAGCTCCTTAATAACATGGCTGCCCTCGCACGGCGGCCGCCGGCTCGCTGCTCCACGGCCGGACTCGACTCTCCTCCTCCCGCGCGCGAAAGGGGCGTCGAGTACGGCCGTGGCTGCTCCTGCTGGCTCCTGGCTGGCACGCTGGTCGCGTGTTTACTTGCGCCGCGCTAGTGAAGTGATGTTACGCCAGGTGACCAGATGGCCTCGACTGGCACAGACCACAGTGAGCAGCAAGTGAGAACAAATCGTTTATTGACATCCGCGAGTTTACAGAGGCCAGGACATCATTTCATTTCGATCGCTGCAATTGTACGTCGCTTTCATGACAACATTTTTTTTTTGCCATAACAACTCGTTCACTTGCGCTAAGATTTCGAACGAAGGGCACAAATGAAGTATTGACGGCGACAACGGTTTCCTTTGCACCGTCTTTCTAGCGGAGTGCATAACACTCACCTTCTGTTTGAAGAATCGAATATTCTGGCCTCGACAGCTGCCTTCCGATGCGGAATTTCCCACATTTGTCATTCCACAAGCACTCAATTCTCGTGTTTTGCCAGTCCTCTCAACAACTGATGGACGCAAAAGCACATAACAGCAATAACAGTCACGAAACCGGTGCTCCGCGCACATTGAAACGGTCGGCCGTTGCAGCGGTTTCAATTTGAATTGGCGGCTTTGTGGTTGCGAATTCAGAAACAAGGTGGTGCACCAGTCGGCTGTTCGTAAAAAGTTGCGTACATTTTTGCTCAACGAATGTTTGATGCGGAACTTGTTAATAGTATTTTTAAATAACACATTGTAAGCGAACTGTGTGGGCTCTTTGAGTCACGGAATGAATGTTTTGTATTCTATACCAAAAGTAACATTTTGCCTGCGCCGTCTGGTGGGCTTGATGGTCGAAAACAGCGCTTTAGGTTGGTCAAGGTTGGTCACGTGGGGCGTCGATTTTTACGCCGCCTATAGGGAAGACAGGGAACGTCCAAGCTTGCGAGCCCTGCTGGAACCCAAGAGATCCTTCCATCGTCCCGCGCGCCGAGACCGGCCCACCGGGGCCCCGAAGAACCGGTCACGTGACAACGATCGCCGCGCCACGACACGCCAGCGGCGCGGCGCGAGCGACGCATCTGCCGAAGGGAGAGAAGGAGTCTTCCCCCCTCGCCTCGGCGGCCGCGGCGAGGAATGGGGAACGCGCCAGGACTCTGGGTTTCCCACAAGCTGTACCATCAGATTGCTTGTAACAGGGCCATGCCTCTGTTTTTGTCTGCCCGTAGAGTGAATCGGGCCTCCCGAAAATGCGATACATATTCCACTCACTAAGTTCCGGTACGATGCAGTGTTAGACCTGTAGATGGCGTTCGGTGCGTACAGGAAGTTGCGGTCTTGTGCCCACCAGGGAACGAGATCTCGCGCCGAAAACAAGTCCTCCTGATTCTTTTTTTTCATTAACACCCTCGAAAGTGACGTATTAATATAAATGTGCACTCATTACATCATGCGGGTTTGTGAGTTCACCTTAAATTTGTTTAGTCCTGCCGAAAGCTCTGGAAAATGGTTCTGATGACCGCAGCCATGTATGTGAAATTTTATTAAACCTCGATCCCCTCATCGTTGGGCGCCACGGCGACTGCACAACTCGCCAGCAACAACAAAATGCACCGTGCTTCCTGCATAATTTCGAGAAAGCGTTGCGTAAGCTTGTCTCCTTAAAAAGAACACTTACAATCGACTACTCGGAATGTATTTTGGGGTAAAGTCTATTGACCCAACAATATCCTCCCGCAAGAATTATGAAAATCCGTTCAATATCACCGAAACTACGCGCGGTGAGTCAGCTGTCTGGTCCTCCGTCTCCACCGCGTGTCCATGCTCCTCATGTACAGATCCATTTTCCCGCCCATTTTTCGTGCTCCATGTCACGAACTCGCTCTTCAAATGTTCCTTTGCGCTTCCCTTGCCACGCGGGAACGTCCCTTCACGGTGAGTTAATTAGGGCGCCCTCAGTGGCCAAACTGTTCACTGCAGCCTCCACAGTGCTGCATGCAGCTTCTGAAAATGAGCCCGAGCAAAGGAGCCGAGCCAGCGCGAAAGAGCAGGGGGCTCGTCTCCGTTGCTAAGCAACGCCAAGGCGCGTTCGGAGCGCGCGCTCCCTCCTCGTTTTGCCCCTTCTTCCCTCTTTCTGCCGTTGGACGCGTGTGCCTGGTAGCTTTCGCATACTGTTTCTTCCTTTGTTTCCTTCCAAGTCTACGTTTAAAGCACTTTTGCGTTTATGCATGCTTACCGCTGCATGATCGAGCTCCCGGAAACGCGTTCTTCGCGCATTGAAGGACGAAAAACCTGCAATTTCCGTTTCACGGCAGAGTTTTTTATGTAATGCATTCAGGCTGCATCGATTTTTTTGGAGCTCGACAGTCGCGACGGCAGGAGCGCGTGGTTTCCGACGTCGCGAATACATCTTGCGGTCGCGACTTCGAAACTCATCCACGCGAAATATACGTGGCACCTTTTTGTGCGGAATTTCGCTCCTCAAGTATACTTCGTTTTCGGCGCCAACGCTAGTATCACCCTAGGAAGAAAGAAGAAAGGACCAATCACGACGCGTTCCTGCGCGTGCCCTAGCTCGTGTGCGTGCAGAGCGCGCGCGCATCCCGCCGTTAACGACATCCCGCTCCCAGCAGCTCCAAAATTTGTCCAGCCAAAACAGGCCGCGCGTTGGCAGGTGTGTGATGTAAGGCTCTTCGTGAGGGTAGAAAGGCGCCGGCGAAAATTGGAGCGTCGCAGCAAGAGAGGACGCAGTAATTGACTTCGGCGCCGGCCGAGTCCAAATTGTGCCCGGCCGCCCCACTCGCGGCGGCTGTTGGGCGACCGACCGCTCCACGACGTTCGCCTCGTTGACGTGCCCCGTCCGCTGATGCCGGGTCTCGAGTAAGGTACGCCGGCACAGGCCGCGCACCGGTCTCACATCGTGCGGAGTTGACATGGCCCGCTGACGCATCCAGCCTTCCGGGAGGCGTTTCTCTTCGCCCTGTCCGTAGCCGGACGGCCGAGGTTGCGGTCATGTCGCAAGAAGGCAGCGAGAAGAGCTGCGACCTCCCGGTGGCCGAGGACAGACCCGCCGCGGCGTGGGACAAGCTGCGAAGCGCAGCCCTGAGGGCCCTGAGACTGGCCACCAAGACGGTGGCGCTGATGCAAGAGCAGAGCCGATGGCGCGAGCAGTGCGCTGAAGCCGCCCAAGTGGACACGGGCCAGGCCTCGGACCCCGTCGCGACGGCCCCGCACGGCGGCCCCGCAGGAGAGGCCGTGCCGGAGGCCGAAGCGACCGCGGTCGACACCGAGCCACAGTCGCCGCCGCTGCGCCGTTGCGCTGACCGGTGGCCGCACGCGCGGCACTGGCACAACGTGTCTCCGGAGGTTTTGAGCAAGCTGCGCATGGCGCGCTACGTCACTCGGTGAGCGGAAAGGGCTTTGGCGAGGGGAGTGGGAAATTGCGCCAGCACGTGCACCATCCCGAAACCCTGGGGGTTAGTTGCTCTTGACGAAAGTTTTCACTGGCCTGCATTTGGAGATTAACAAGAGGCGCGTATTAGAGCCTCTGTGAAAAAATAGCTGGAAGAAGGCGATTACCGGCCTGTCCCAGCCACTGTTTGTTTAGGCGCATAATCCTAAGAAGTTTTCAATTCAGACAGGATAATTAGCGACAGTTAAATTGCTCACACAAGCAGGATGCTATCCTCTCAACTATAGTCGTGGCCATGAGCTGTGTACTTATAAACAGAGAAACAAGCAGCTGGTACGATGCTTGCAGTGAAATTGTCCAGCTTTCAATGATGATAAATGCTACTGTGCGACTCTAAAACATTATTTTTGTCGCCTCACTACTGCATTCTCCTGGTGGTCTTAACCCCCCTTCCCCTTCCCCCCCGCGTGGGCGAAATATTTAATGCTGCTTTACCACACCCTCAACTGCTGTAACAATAAACATGCTCATGTGTCAGCCTGGTGCTGTTCCTATATGGGATTGTACATCTCAACAGAAATGGTTAACTCATGTGTAGATGTCAAATGCCTCCAGAAGCTTTTGATGAACCAGCTAGGGCACATGTAGTCACTATAATTTGGAGTTTTTATGTTTTATTGGCATGTATTTAGTCTCAGATCTGTTAGTATCTCACTCATAGTGACTGTAGAATACGTACAAGGCAGAATCTTGAATAGATCATACTGAAGTCACTGAGATTTTTTTCTTTTCTTTCTGATGACGATTTTCCAGACTGCATGAAACTTTGGTGTTTTTGCTGGAACTTTCTAGTGACATATTACTGCTCTTTCAGTTTAATTTTTGCTAATCTAACAGCACATTCACTTGTCTCTAGTGATGGTGCAGCAAAGCAAATGTTTGCAATCGGGAACACAAGAAAATCTTCTTTAGGTCCTGCCAACTCGTTTTCACGCACTTCTGCAGAGGTTATTAGGACCTCTGAATTGTTGGGGTTGTCTCAGAGTGTGCGCATGCTGCGCAACCGAGAAGGCGCGGAATAGATGGCTAGCATTGGTGCTCTGCTCAGTGCAGTGACTCAGTGGCTAAGGTGTTGCGTGGCTGAGCACAAAGACGCGGGTTCGATCCTGACTGCACCGGCTGTTTTCCTGATAGAGGTGAAAAACGAAGATGCCCATCTTGTCAAATGTTTAAGATCCCTGGGGGTCTAAATTAATCTGTAACACCCCACTGTGGTGCACCTCATATCCCAGGTGCCGTTTCGCCATGTAAACTACCAAATTTTAAGTTTTACATTACCATGGTTTACATTGGTTGCATTTTACATTGTATGTTTTGCCAACTATAAATGGCTGAGCACAGCCATTAGGCGAATGGCAGAGCTCTCACTTTGTCATAATGAGCTTGACATGAGGAAGATTTCTCTAGTCCCTTAACTTATTTATTATAAACCGGTGAACCTTGGACATCTCAACTTTTATTTTTGCGAACAAATTTTCATAAGGAATAGCATCCAGTACAGTTCCGTTTGAGATATCTGATCCAAAAGTTGAATGCAATTGCCAAGTGAAGCTGCTACTCCTTTGTATTGTTGATGCTTTGATTCATCTCTTTTCAGGTAACTAATAATTTATATGTACTGTGTCGCTAAACGTGCAGTTTTTTCGAAGCCGTCTTATCCCTTCTTTTTGTTTGTTTGCCTTGGTTTAGGAAAAGAGGAAAGTACAGGGCTGTCTCTGATTTACGGGAAGCTCGTAGGGCTTGTCCAGTCGTTTCTCTATACTGAGTAAGGCAATCATCTCTATATACAACTAATCTTGAAATAAGCTAAGGTGATTTAAAATAGGTAGTCAAAGTGTGCGCTAACTGTGCTTCCGATTCATCTGTGTAGCCCCCCTGTACACAACGCCAGATCAGTGAACTGTCACACAAGCAGCTCAATAGCAACATTTGAGTAGGGTTTGTCTCGTATGCTCCTTTGTGTTGTGGCTGTCCTTTTTTTTTTTTTATGTGTGTAATTTATCTCAGTGTCTGCTGAGCCAGTTGTTACTGAACTTGGAAGCGACTGGTGACGGAGACGCTCACACTGTTGTGCTCTCTGCTGCAGGGAACCCATCCTCAGCGTGGATGGGTCAGGCCACCCCGAGGGGTCTATGAGTGAGGCTGAGCTGAAGCCCTGTTCTCCGCCCGGGGGTGACGCCAACCACAACCACCCCAGCACCCTCAACCTTGCCGCAGCCACCACCAACGGCAACGGTGCCGCCACCGGGCTCTCCCCTCAAGCCCTCCCCCCCGGCGAGCCCTCGGTGACCAGTGCCACCCCGGTGGATGCGCCCACCCCAGTCGTCTCTACACCCGTCAGCAAGGCCGACATGGAGCTGCTCGCGCGGCTGGAGGAGCAGAACAGGTGGGCCGCCCCACACGCTGCTCTCTCTTTCGCCACTGGTGGGACTATCCGCCTCAGCTTTCTCTTGTTTTTTGAGTTCATCGTTGATTTGAAGCCTGGCTCTCTGCATCCACTGAAACCACCCTTGAAGGGGCCAAGAGAGGTCTCCTCCCCTTCTGTACCGCGCTGCCCTTCCTTTCTACGGTAACTTCAGCTCCTCTGGCGCACCCAGGCAGGCTACTAAGCTGGGAACTGCTTTGGTCCTTCCAAACATTACCGCCTGTTTTATTTTCTCGTGTAACTTGTAGCGTCCTTAGTAAGCGGGAAAATCGTCACAAAGCGATTTCAATTAATTGCCTTGTGGTCTCGCACCAGTACGACCTAGAATTCCTCATGATGAAACTAACCACGTCTGCAGATTGAGCTTCAAATGAACAAAATCCTCCTAGAGCTTGCATTACAGCATTTGGGATATGCTGCATTTTAATTTGTTGTTTTTGCATTTCAAATTGCTATTGATTGCTGTGGTGATTCGTGTAGGAAATAACTTGCCTGGTACCGACCCCACTTTGCTATCTGTCATGCGTAGTGAGCCAATATCAGGGATGTGCTTTTTAAAAGCAGCATACCGTATTTTCCGGTGTATAAGTCGCGGTTTTTTCTGAAAATTTCGTTGGTGCGTCTTATCCACCAGTGCGACTTATGTATGGAATAAATCTGGTTCGCGGCGGCCGCGCGTGGCCAGGGCACATTGAGACACAGCTCTATGGTGTAAATCGATCCCAAGTCCACCGGTACGGCATTTCTCATAGCCCATATGTCGCTTTGGGACATTGCACCAAAGAATTTGCAGCTTTTTCAAGTCAAAAAGAATGATAATGGCCTGCGACAACCACACACCACTTTAGGCCATGCGCAGTAACTACAGTTCAGAATAAATTCAAAGTAACATCAAACTGGGTTGCAAAAACAAAATGCAGCTCATGAATTATTACAGTTACTCTGAAGGAGGTAAACGTGCTGCTAATTTTTAAAATGACAGCTTGGAGATAAGTTTTGATTTTCGTGCCGCTTCCCGTTGCATCACTTCCGTCCGCCATGACACCTTTATTGCGTTGATTTACGACAGCACACAAGAGACGCGCGATGTTTGGAGAGGTGGCCAAATGGGTCTCCGACTCTTGGGACTCCATTTCTACAAAAACAGTTGTAGCCGGGTTCATAAAGGCCGGAGTAATCCGGTCAGCGAGTGGTAACGATGTTGGCGGAGAAGACATCAGAGAGTCGGAGGACGACAGTAATGCACCAGTGGAACTCCCACTGAAGATGCTGAATTATTTGTTAGCGAGTCTGAGGAAAAAGACTTCGGTGGTTTTGCCTAAACGGCGTCCGTAAGTACATGCCATCTGTGTGTATCCATAAACCATTTTTCAGAAGTTAGTTATGTCCAGACTTTGGATGTTATAAGCCGTGTCTAGCCCTGCTTACAGGGGATGCGTTAATAGGCGGCGGCCGCCACAACCATGTACTTTCGCCGCACTTTCTAACGATCTGATTCACTATGAGTTTACCTAATTAACAAGTGCGTCTTATATACCGGTGCGTCTTATACAACGGTGAGACTTATATACGTTTTTTTTTTTTTTTTTTTGAAAAACTCATTTTGAGGGGGGTGCGACTTATACAAAGGTGTGACTTATAGACCGGAAAATACGGTAATTATTCATGGTAGCTTAGTAACTAAATGTTTTTTATTCTGAGAACGAGTTTGCTGTCTGTATTTAAAGGAGCACTGACACGAAAATTTTATGTTACACTTTTATGGCTTTTATCGATGCTTAATGGTCTGGCGAACCTGAAACAGCACTTCAAATACTTCAGTTCGCGATAGTTAATTACATTGAACGGCTTGAAAATCGTTTGTTTCAAATTCCCGCGCTTTCCTCCCGAACGGCGCATATGACAGCCTCCCGGTTTGACGTCACCGCTTTGTGCGGACGTCACCGGTGCCCGCTTGAGAGGGTGTTGCGCCCGCTCGCCGCTCGTGGGGTCGCGCGCGTGAAGTGACGTCACGAGTTTTTGGCGAGCCCTGCGCGTCACTTCTTTTTCCTCTCCTGAAGTGATGTCACGCTGATGTCCATTTGCTGAGTGCCGCTCCGCGCGCTGCTCCGTCGGCGCGATAAATGCGATCCAATTGAACTATGTTCTTCGCGTCGCAGGCCGCTCATATTTCAGCCAGGGTATTCTGTTGAGTGAAGGAAGCGAACTGTGCAATAATATTAACGCCAAAAATTGGTGTCAGTGCTCCTTTAAGCTGTGTGGAATTTTTGATATCAGTAACAAAATAATAAAAAATGTCGGTGCGTGGAGATTCTGGTGCATGTTCACGAAACTCAAGGTGATAACATAAGCTCTCATTCCTTCCTGTGCATTTCCCTGGCCAACTGCTTGTTTCGTGTCTAAACTTCTGTGTTCTTGCCCTCTGCTTCCTTGGCCCAGGCTTCTGGAGTCAGACTCCAAGTCCCTGAACTCTTTGACTTCAACACACTCCAGGAAGTCGTCAGACACCAGCCAGGTGTCGGTGACGTCTGGTGCTAGCCAGCAGAGTGCCGCCCTGGACGATGACTCCGAAGATGCCTGGGTACTCTGGGGAAGAATGGTCAACGAATGGGACACATACATAAAAAAGAAAAACGCCTTCGTCAAGGTTTGTACATCTTTTTCTGCAAAACTAACATATTTACTGCATTAATTGCAAATATCTAACACTTGCTTTCAGAACAGTATTATGCTGTGGTAATCACCTGTACTCATTAGGGTATAGTGTAATCTAACACTGTGATATAGTTTAGAGTGCTTAATATGTGCTGAGTAGATCTTTTATGAGCTGTCTTTCTGATTGAGTTGCAGTAACAGGGACTGCGGGAGCATGGTGCGCGCAGTTTTAATGCCTAGTGTGGAACATCTTGAGTGACGTTGCATTGTTATTTATAATGGTAGGAACATCAGGATTTTTCTGCAGAATGGGTGTACCTGTAGTTTGACCAGTCTTAATAAGTACTAGTCAGTCATTCAGTAAGAACAATAACCATAGTTGCCCTCTTGTAAACAGAGCTTGTCACCAAAGTGTCCTAATGGCTGACAACTTTTCTACGTCAGGACTAGCCTGCCCATGCGTTATTAATATTCACCTGGATATGAAATGAAATGATTATGGTTTTTAAACAGTCTCAAACCAGGGCATGGCATATTTATTTGTCCTGTTAGTAAAAGGGTGATCGCAGTTGTTTTCAACCAGAGTTTTGTGGGGCGTCCCAAACAGATGGGAACACAATTTACAAGGTGTGATCAAATAAGAACCCATTTTGTTCCATGTCACATAGACTGGTGCACTAGGATCTTGTTGATGCTGCCCTTATTGTGGTACACGCACATCACAGTACAATCGCGGGCAAGAGTACATTGGCCTACCATGTCTAGTTGTTGTTGGACACCAACAAAAACATGGCTGCTATGAAAGGGAATGAGGCTAAGGTGCATCAGTGTGCAGCAATCTATTTCTCTACACCTGAAGGATTTTGACCACTCAAAGTTCACTACAGAATGCAGGCAGTATGCGTGACAAGTGTGTGCCAAAGACAGCAGTGACTGAATGGCTGCGAATGTTTTGGGAGCACGTGAGGAAGTGAAAGATCTTCCACGATCGGGCCAGATGGTTGCTGACATGTTGCATTGTGAAGTCGTACCGCATCTGCTGGTATACGTTTTTACTTATCCTAATAAAGGCGCACAAACAGATTTCATGTGGCCATTCTTTCAACTGAAAATGTTTTCAGATGCGTGGTACACTTCCACTGTGGTATTTTCAGAGGTCTCAGCCTGCAGTGTGAAAAATATTGTGTGTAATAAATTGCTCTGCTAGGTTTTTGCGAGCATCACGCCTCTAACATTGCCTCATCTATAAAGAACAGCAGCTGAGTTTCAATCGTTGAATGAATGCACCCCTTTTCAAGTTGACAGGGCATGAACGTCTGGTTTGAGTCAACAAATTTCAGCACTTTGCAGTGTTGTTGCAGTTTATTCTCTTCATTGTTGCAACCCAGGTGCAATTAGAAAGCAAGGTTTTTACAAGCCTGTAAACTATACTATATTTTGTGCAGTAGGTAAGAACAACTATTCTATGGAGTTACGCAGTAGGAATCCAAGTTAAATAAGGCAACGTATTATCATTATTTGGGAGCCCTTCACCAAAATGTGCTCCAGCTCATACTAAACAGTTAACCTCTGGTACTGAAAAGGGTGCAATCATTGTGTACTGTTAGTAACCACTTATGGTGCACTTTGAATGGGAGGCTGCCATCAGGCCAAAGTGCCACAGTTAGGAAGGTGTCAGGTATGACAGTCAAGGGTAGGAAGCGCACATCACGTAATTGAAGAGCAAGTGGAAACACTGTAGCTAGGATTGAAACAGAAGTGCGTTTTGGCAGGGCACCCAAATGCACTTCTTTCTGTACAATGGATGGACGACACAAGTACTAACAGTGTGGCTGTGATGGAGTGGGAAAAGAGGTCGAAACAGGCAGGATATTTGATGAAGCAATAGGATAAGAAAATTGAAAGGCAAGGGTTGGGTTTTGCTGGTGATAGTAGAGGCTGGTGTGAGAGTTGCTGCTAGGAGGGTTCAAACAAAAGGTGTGAAAAGCACAACAGCCTCCCCTTGGTATGGTAGGGCCTGTTTCATGTTCCTGCTGGTAGTAAAAAATACACTAATACAGTAAAAGGGGCCATCAGTCACCACAAAGTGAGGTGGCACGGGCCTAGGCTATCCATGGGTTAATTGTGTTATAAATAAGCATGGCCCGTCACACCAGTATTTTTTTTTTTTTTTTTCTGGTAACTTCACGCAGCTGCACACACAGTCATGGGGAGACCTAATGTTTGCTTGGTGCTCTTTGGCCTGCTATAGAAAAGTGTTGTTCTGCTGTAGTACCAGGGTACACGGCAATCACCCTGGGTGAGAATGTGGCAACATTTCACTTGAATGTCCTTGTCTGCTGCACTTTTGGGTGGGGAGCATAGCTTTCACATCGCATGTTGCATGAATGTGACGCCAAGGAGGAGGAGACTCTGGCGGGGGGCATGCGTGCAAGCGAGCTCCTCCCTCTTCCCTGTGGTTCATGCAGGAGCAGGTGCGCAAGGGCATCCCGCAGCACTTCCGGGCCATAGCGTGGCAGCTGCTGTGCAGTGCGCCTGCCATGAGTGGCGTGCGGGAGCAGTATGCCGAGTACCTGAAGGCGAGCTCGCCCTGCGAGAAGGTGATCCGGCGGGACATAGCGCGCACCTACCCGGAGCACGAGTTCTTCCGGGACAAGGACGGCCCCGGCCAGGAGGGCCTCTTCAACGTCATGAAGGCCTACTCGCTGCACGACCGCGAGGTTGGCTACTGCCAGGGCAGCGCCTTCATCGTCGGCCTGCTCCTGCTGCAGGTGCGCCCTGCACTGCGCTGCGATGATTGTGTATGATGTGCATGCCGGGTCGCATTGGTGGTGGTATCACGTCTGAGTGCCATGAGAGGAGGAGAGGGCAGGGTGCACAGCAAGCGATGATTAACTGTAGACACACATTCTTAGTAAACTCTCTATGTTTGGGGCCAGATTTTATTTTTGTTAATAGGCTTTTACTGAAGGGTAAAAGTTTCTTCGGTTTTTTTTTTTTTTTTTTTGACAAAATAAAATATAATGCGTGCCAGTAGACTAGAGATTGTTCATTTTATAACTCCAAAGGCCTCCTATTCAAGTTGTTTGAACAGGAATTAGCAACTGGTGTTAAATGTGACAGCTCTCAACACAAGATGTGCAGCCCCTGTGTGTGAATTTTCTTATTGTGTAATGTTTGGGTGTTAGGAGTTGGGGAACTTATAGAAATTTTTTTTCCGCTCACCTGTACGCCAGTTGTCATAGGCTACATGGCATTTTGAATTGTTTGTGCTTCGTTGTATTTAGCCCACCATGGTGGGTCAGTTGCTAAGGCGTTGTGCTGCTGAGCCCAAGGATGCGGGTTCAATTCATGGCTGTGGCAGCCAATTTTCTGATGGAGGCAAAAAGCGAAAACATCCGTGTGCTTGAGATTTCAGTGCATGTTAAAGATTCCCAGGTGGTCAAAATTAATCCGGAGCCCTCCACTATGGTGCGCCTCATCGCCTTTGTAGCGTCAGCACATTAAACGCCCACAATCAATCAATCAATCAATCAATCAATCAATCAATCAATCAATCCATTGTATTTTGGCTTTGGTTGGTTTCCATTACTGCTATTCAATACTTCCAGTTAGTTGATTGTAATTTGAGGCTGTCATAACTTCTAGCTCCTTTGAGACACGGCAAAACTCTTTTGAAAATATATACTATGCGCCTTTTAAGGAATTACGAAGGCAAAACATTCAACTTCTATGGTCTAGCATCATTGATGGTAAACAGGGCATCGTTTACTCATTCGCTTGCACTGTTGATGTGCACCAGCATAATTAGGTGTATATATAAAGCAAAAAGCTCATGATGACACTCCTTGTTGGAAATTTCAGAGCAATTTTTTATACCACCATGGCAGTTCAGTGCAGGGAAGCTGCAGTGTGCATGTGTGGGTGCTGTAATGACACATTTTTGTATTGCGTGGTACGCAGTGAAGGAAAGCATGTGAGCAAAACATTTTTCGACACAGGTGAGAAAAGCCCAGTTAGCTGTGGTTCACTCTCTGCCCACTTCTGCTCCCCCCCTCTCCTGAGCAGATGCCCGAGGAGGAGACGTTCACGGTGCTGGTGCGCATGATGCAAGACTACCGCCTGCGGGAGATCTACAAGCCGAGCATGGCCGAGCTGGGGCTCTGCATGTACCAGCTGGAGTGCCTCGTGCAGGTGGGTCGTCAACCTGTCCGCCCACCTCTTTTGTTTCGTTTTTTACCCTCTCTCTCCCAGCCATGGTTCATCTGTTCTGTAGAGGGACCTGCATTCTACTGGACATTTGTCAGTCCCTTAGTTTTCTCATTTTTTTGCTTCTATTCTTCTAAAATGGATTGCCACGGTTAACTTAATTGTTTGTCCACAGATAAAAAGGTGCACTACCTGATTCCACTGCAGTACAGTCACTTGTTGCGCAGGCACTGTTGTTACGTTAATTATTGGAGAGGTTCATTAGTGGGCATTGTCCCCGTGCTTTCGTAATTCTAACATCACTTACCATGAAAGACACTGAAGGCTGCTGTAATGTTGCTATCTGCCGCTTCGCCATTGTACATGTGTACGAAAAGTTTGCACTGCATATGTGGCTGTTTTCAACTAATTTCAGCTAATTTTCAACCATCATTCAGCTAATTCTGCTGCACCTTTCCTTCTATAGCGATACAAGAAATTTCAACCTAGATTTTGTTTCAGAAGACTTATATGTAACATTAAAAGTACTAAGTAGTTGTAGAGTTCTCGGTGCGATTAGCACTTTAACTCCATTGGTGTGAATTGAACTGAAACGCCACGGAATGTTTGCTGCATAGTAACACAATGACATTGCTAGTCACTGTACTCGCATTTGAAAAAGTTTCTGTCACTGAAGTCACCTGCTGGGTTGTTATTTGTGATTCACAGCACTCTTGTTGCAGACCCCCTGCTGGGGTATGTGTGTAAATGTGAGGCAGAAGAAACAAGGACGCACCCAAGTGTAAATAGAGACGTTAACGAGGCTGTGGCTGTTCCACTCCTTGCCTGGTGTCCCAAACTTGATTAAGGTCGTTACGAGGTTGCTGGTAGCTAAACTGGCCCTGTCGCATACAGGTTTGTCTATTGTGGAACTGCTGAGTCCATGCTTCCTGTAGGGATGGAAGTGCTTTCCCCTTTGAGGTCCAAAAGAAAGCATGGATGTAATAAGCAAACGCCATGCTTGGTTACACTTATTAAAAATATCGTTCCTAAGACCATGAAAAATGTGGGAAGTGCTATTTGCATTGAAAATTCTTCAAACCTGAATATACTCTGAAATGTCCCGGCTTTTGAATGATTGAGGTTTTTATGTACCTGGCAGGTGAGGCTGAACCCTCCGACTCCAAATTATGCTGGATGCCGCCTGTGTTCTGTCCTTGAAGACGGCAAGGTCTCGAAGGCGTGTCGGGGTGTTGCTCACTGCCTGTCGGGTCTTGTGCTGTGTGCAGGAGCTGGTGCCAGAGATCCACATGCACTTCCAGGCGCAGAGTTTCCACACGTCCATGTATGCCTCTTCGTGGTTCCTCACTCTGTTCACATCTTGCTTGCCGCACACCCTAGCGTGCCGTGTCATGGACCTCTTCCTCTCCGAGGTGAGCACCGGGAGGGAGAGGGAAAAGCCCGCTTAGCCAAGATGCAATTATTTTGATTAGTTTTCTGGGTTCATGAAGACCGGGTGTCGCTGTACTACATAAATGCCTTGTAGGTCGGTGGGCCCATTTTTGTGCTATTTATTCTCCTTTCAAGATTGTTTTCAATGTACCCATTGGAGCTGTACTATGTTTGAAAAGGAATTCATTTTCTTTCTTGAAACAAATGCAAAAGGTGGGGCTCACTAGTTAATGTCTGAACTGCTGTCATTTACGCAAATTGTCATGGGTGATATATAGTGCACTTCCCGCTGGTCGTAAAGCCACTCCAGCACTTAAAAAAAAAAAAAAAGAGCTGTGGCAATCCGTGACTGGCTTTTTTATTTTGACTTTGGTAGAGCTAAGCTCCTACAGTCTGCATTAGAATATGGATGGCATGTTATTATGGCAATAGGCCACAGGACAGTAACATGAACAGAGATATGCAAACTTTTCTTTTTGCAAGTTTCAAGGCAAGAACTATGCATGAGGCTACTCTGCTGCAGAACAGTGAATGTTGGTAATAACGTCTGTATGCTTGCCTTCATTAAGCAGAACTGTTTAGATGTGACAACGGAAAAAAAAAAAAAAAAAAAAAAAAAACCAAAAAAAACCCTCGCCCCTTGTTGGCATTGTTAGCCTTCCCGGCAGTACTTCTGACTCGGTTTAGTTCTTCCTGCATACCAGCCGGGGTATTAGAAGTGCTTGTTACTTTGGAGCTTTTCTGCGAGGGCTTGTGAAGCATAATATGGGTCAGCCCTTCTACTTGCGTGTTATAGACTAAAGGAAAAATTGCTTTCTTGTATATTTTTCATTATAGTACTGTATCTGAGTGTGGGTTTAGAGGGCTTACTGTCCAAAGCTGATAGCCCGTGGAGGGGCAATATCTAAACACAATTTTTACGGAAAGTTCTGGTGTACTGGTCATTATTTGACTATAACCGTTACATGTGTGTATGTGTTTCGGGCCAGGCATCTGCACCCATAGTTAATTAAGTAGAGCACTTGTGTGGCTTACACTAATCTGGTTATAGGGCATCTGTGTTGCTGCATAGCTCGTACCTGTGAAAATATTATGGGACTTCGTGTAGCATAAAACAGGTGGGCTGCAGTGAACCTGTAAAATGTCCAGCTTGCTTAGCTAATGACTCTAAGATTTATTCTAGCTGTTAGTTCATATTCACATGATTCCATGGTGTGAAGTGCTACAATTAGGCGAACAAAAATTAGCCCAGCTTCACTGACTTGACATTGCGAATGCTGATGTTAACAGTGAGGCTGCCTGGCATTCCCGAATCACAAGGCTAACCTTCACAGAACTTCTCAAAGCCAGCAGCTCAATTCCCATTCGTTCGCCATCTTTCGCGGGCGCTCCCAACGGGCGGCTTCTCCTTCCAGAGAGTGCACGTTTTGTGGGCTAACGTACGGGATAGCAGAGGACCCCGGCTAGCTTCGCTAGAGAACACTACGCGCCGTACACTAGCCCTGCGGAATCCGAAGACTCGCGCACAGGTTCGGGTACTCACATGCGGTAGACAGGCTCCGGCAATCCAAAATGAGGCTTTATTGCCTGGCAGATACAGGGCATATACCAGACAACACGACTATCGCTCGCGGGGAGACAGTGGCTCCTATCGCTCACTCAAGCCGCTGGACTCAGACCTCAATATCCGTCGTCACGGCCGCGGGAGCAGGGGAGGCATCCTGTGGCGACTGATCAGGGCAGAATCTCTCGGCAGAGTCCGTGGAGCCAACTGGGTTCACCGTCATCGGGGCATTCGGCGTAGGCACAGCCGAGCCAACCGACTCCGACCAAATCGCCCAGTCAACTCCCGGCAAAGCGCTCGTTCGTCCCGCAGGTCAGCTCGGAGGGGAGAGGAGATCTTCCCCAGGTCGGGGAGAGGGTGGCGTGAAAAAAGGTGGCAACCTGGTCCTCCTTCCCCCACGCCCTCGCGCACACGTTCGCGGCGAGCTGGTTCGGCGCGCGTACGGGGTCACGAAGAGGTCACGACTGACGTGACGCGCCGGCTGCCCGAAATGGCGGCTCCCAGCTCGCGAAAACATGTGCAGGCGAGGCGTAGGGAAACAAGGGTCCCCACAGTTTTTACCCATTTTTCAAACATAACGACCGCCAAGCGCACTCGTCCGTATAAGCAAGCTCCTCCAAACCATATCCAGTTGGCCAACTCCTCTCCTCGACTCCGCCCACTACGCTGCACGTGTGCTTGGCGCTTGCTCTCCCCCTCACTTGGCTGTGCCCTCTCTTCATCACTGCGCCCGTCCCACAAAAGCCTCGACCAAAGACAGTGTTAAAAGGGCACTAGAAAAAGCAGGTCGTGTGTCGCCTTTGTTTGCTTGTCCATGTTGCAGCTGGAGTGCTTCGCACCATGGAATCGCATTGCAAACTATCCCAACGACATATTGTTCAGGTTGATGGAGGTAGTCTTCTTGCTTGTATACAGGGTGCGCTACTATGTACTTTTCCTAACTGCAGCCTGCTATTGGAATGGTACTCTAGTGCTAGTTTTTTTTTTTTTTTTTTTTTTTGCTAACATTAATGGAAATGTTCTTGTTTGGCAGGGAATGGAGATGATTTTCAGGATTGCCATAGCCATTCTGCAATTCTGCAAGGAAGATATACTCCAGCTGGACATGGAAGGCATGCTAAGGGTAAGAAAATCCTCTCTGTATGTTTCTTCCCCTTTTGTTATGTGTACCCCGCAGGGGGCACCTTGTGTACTCAAGGTGTTTTGGTGAGTAGCGCCACCACGGTCCCGAGCTCCGCAGGGGTGCCTACTGTCATAGGCACTTGGTGTCTTGCAACACCACGGACCCGAGCACATGTGGGTTGGACCCACCCACGTTCCGGCTGTGCGTGGCTTTGCCGTGTCCGGGGAAAAGGGGAACCTGGTGGCTGAGCCAAAGTTGGGGTTGTTTTGGACCTTTACGGCCCCCCAGCAGCGGCAACACTCCACTTTGGCCCCCGCTTCTCGCAGACGGTACCCCCGGTCTGACCCGCCCGGGGGAAATCAGCCAGTCGCCTTTTCCTCTCTTTCTCTTCACTCTTTCACTTTCCTATCTCCTCTCCTACCCCTGTCCTGTCATCTCCTTCCTTCCTGATTTCTACATTTTTCCTGGCGGCAAGGGTTAACCCTGTGCAAGGATATCAACCTTGGTACCAAGTATAGGGTTATAGCGGCAGGGTAACGGTTAGCGTGTACTCTAACGTCACGTTCCCTTGTTGGGCTCGGTGGTGGGCGACCGGCTCTGCCGCCGAATTGATTCCATGCTCACATGGCTTTTTCTATCCCCCCCAAAAAAACCGATCGGCCTTCTAAAAGGGGCCGCACCGAGGTAACACAACTGAAACCAGTCTCCCAAGGTGAAACTTTCACAAAATACCTGGTTATCCACTCTGAAGATGAAAATGCACCACTTGCTAAAAAATCTGTCTTCCTCATTGCAAAGTGCCTTGAAAGCGTTGTCGGCCGGGATTACCAAGCTAAGAAACTAGCCTCTGGTGATCTGCTGGTAGAGGTGCAACGAAAAAACCAAAGTGAGAACCTACTAAAACAGAACACCCTGGCTGAACTCAAAGTAACGGTCACACCACATCGTAGCCTGAATACAACGCAAGGCGTGATCTCTGAGAGGGAACTGCTTCACGAGACAGATGAAGATTTGCTTGAAGGACTGAGGGACCAGGGCGTCACGGCTGTGCGGCGGATCACCATGCGTCGCGCAGGTGAGGAAATTCGAACTAAGCATGTTGTTCTGACCTTCAACCGTCCAACGCTTCCTGAATCCGTCCATGCAGCCTTCATATCCTGTCCAGTACGCCCCTACATACCTAGTCCTAGAAGGTGTTTCAAGTGCCAGAAGTATGGCCACGGAACTCAGTCTTGTCGTGGCCGACCCACCTGTGCTCACTGTGCACGTGCTGACCACACCAGTGATGACTGCAAAAAAGAACAAGTGAAATGTCCAAACTGTGGGGAACCACACTCTGCGTATTCACGTGCATGTCCCGCATTCAAAAAGGAAAAAGAAATAATTCAACTCAAAGTCACTGAAAACCTAACCTTTGCACAAGCACGCCTGAAGCATGCCCTGCTTTCAGGTAGAAGTTACGCAGACGCTGCTCGCCGGGGGGTGGAGCGTCGTCTGGTGGATGCGGGCACCCAGTGCAACCTGGTCCCGCCACAGCCCCCCGCTCAGCAGCAGACAGTTGCTCCCGTGACTTCTGCTGCTACACCCTCCTCTAGTGCTGTGCCTAAGGCTTCCAGCGCGACCACCTCTGCTGCGCCTAAGGCCTCCAGCACGAGCTCTGGTGCTGTGCCTAAGGCCTCAAGCACGAGCTCAGTCCAGATGAGTGATGATCTGGCTCCATCCCGAGCATCTGCAAAACAGCAGAAGGCTGCTCCTGCGGTCACTGCTGTTGCAGCAATGTCCAGTGCTGTGGCTGCGGCCTCTAGCACAAAGAGTGTCTCCACTGACACTTCTCCTTCAGAAACCTTGGATGAGGCCATGGATGTCTCTCCAAGCACACCTTCTTCTGAAACACAACAGGAGCGCCGCAGTTCCGCTGGTCGGGGTAAATCAAACAAACCAAAGTCTCCCAAGATCACTACACCGGGAACTCACTCGGCGACCTAAGTAAACTACTCAAAGGGCCCCAAAAACAAAACTCCCTCAGTAATGACCCTTTTAATGGAAAAAGAACATCTCATGGTCTGTATTTCTCTTCTCTTGGTATTTATGGCTGCTGAAAGTGTTATCCAGTGGAATTGTAGGGGGCTGTTGAACAACCTTGACGATATATATGATTTACTCTCAAATCACAAACCGAAAATACTGTGCCTCCAAGAAACACACCTACGCCCATCTCAGACAAACTTTTTAACACAATACACTATATTTCGTAAAGACAGACTTAACTACCACCATCCGTCTGGTGGTGTGGCAATAATAGTACAAAAATCTGTTGCTTGTCAACACCTGCAGCTACAAACTTCACTTGAAGCAGTTGCCGTTAGAGCCATAATTTTTGATAAACTAATTACAGTGTGTTCTCTTTACATTCCACCGGACTATCGTCTATCCAGTGTCGAATTCGAAAACCTCACCAATGAGCTACCTGAACCCTACTTAATTATTGGGGATTTTAATGCCCACAACCCTCTCTGGGGATCTGCGCGAGCTGATGCGCGAGGGCGGCTAATTGAAAAGTTCATCACATCATCCGGCAGTTGCATCTTTAATAAGAAACATCCAACATACTACAACACGGCCCACAACACATATTCTGCAATAGACCTGGCAATTGGCTCCGCAATTTTACTGCCCACCTGTGAGTGGAAAGTAATTAACAACCCATATGGCAGCGACCATTTCCCCGTAAAACTACTAGCTATAAGCAATAACTCCCAAGACACCGATTCGCCTCGAACTTTTAAACAACATGCAGCTGACTGGAAAACATTCAAAGAACTTTCCCGACTAACCCCTTCACTAATAAGTCATTTAGATGTTGAAGCAGCCAGCTCACTTATTACGGCCCATATTCTTGACTGTGCTCAAAAGAGCATTCCAGAGACCACTCGTAAAACCCTCCCCAGACCTAGACCATGGTGGAATGAGGAGTGCAAGCGTGCACGTTCCGAACAGAATAAAGCATGGGCACTCTTACGCCGCTATCCTACGGCAGACAACCTGCTTAAGTTCAAACGGGCAAAAGCCAAAGGAAAGCGGACACGGCGCTTAGCAAAAAACGAAAGTTGGACAAGGTTTATATCGTCAATAAACTCTTACACAGACTCTCGCAAAGTATGGACTAGGATAAAGAAACTAAAAGGCTACAATACCAACCCTACTCCCCTTGTAAATAGTGTCGGTAACACAATAAAAGACCAAGCAGATGCTCTCGGCAAACATTTTGAAAACGTATTCAGTTCCTCTCATTACACACAAACATTCTTACAGCACAAGAAAGCAGCTGAGCGCCAGCCCCTTTGTGTGAACAAACGCTCAAATGAAGGATACAGTGCACCATTTACGATGCCCGAACTAATTACTGCATTGTCCACATGTGGTAAGTCAGCCCCTGGAGCTGACAGAATCAGCTATGAGATGATCAGGCACTTACACATTGACACACTTTACACAATACTCTCTCTCTTTAACAAAATATGGCAGAAAGGCCGCTTTCCAAAAGCATGGAAAGAGGCAATCGTTGTACCTCTTCTAAAAGAGGGGAAAGAACCGTCCTTTGCTGCTAGTTACAGGCCTATTGCCCTGACCAGCTGTTTGTGTAAGCTCCTTGAAAAAATGATAAACCGGCGACTTTTTTACTTTCTGGAGTTTCATGGTGTTCTAGACAAAAATCAGGCAGGGTTTAGGTCTGGGAGATCAACTACAGACAATCTGGTTGCGTTTGAATCGTATGTTAAAGACGCTTTTGTCCATAAACAGCACTGCTTCTCTGTATTCTTTGATATGGAGAAAGCCTACGATAGAACGTGGCGATATGGCATTCTATTGGACTTGCAGTCGTTTGGCCTTAGTGGCAATATACTGAATGTTATTCAAGACTATTTGTCTGATCGCACATTTCGTGTCCGTGTGGGGACTGCCCTGTCTAGAACATTTGTTCAAGAAAATGGCGTACCCCAGGGAGGAGTGCTGAGCTGTGCACTGTTCATTGTTAAAATGAGTTCTCTTAAAACTGTGCTGCCTCGTACTGTTTCATACTCTGCCTACGTTGACGATATCCAAGTTAGCTTTAAATCCTGTAATCTGTCGATATGTGAACGTCAAATCCAATTAAGTGTCAACAGGCTGGTTACATGGGCTGAAAGAAATGGTTTTAAGTTTAACGCTGATAAAAGTGCTGTTGTTGTCTTTTCTAGGATACGCGGTGTACAGCCTCTTCCTTGTATCACGTTAGGAGGTCAGCCCATACCAGTGAAAAAGGAACACAGGTTTCTAGGTATTTTGCTCGACCACAAGCTCACATTCATACCACACATTAAATTACTAAAAGTAAAATGCCTGAAAACAATGAACATTTTAAAGATACTATCTCATCACTCCTGGGGTACGGATACAAAATGTCTGCTAGCACTTCTTAATAGTGTCGTTAGGTCAAGAATAGACTACGCCTGCATTGTATACCAGTCTGCAACCAAAACAGCACTCAAAATGTTGGACCCAGTATACAACTTGGGGCTTCGCTTGGCCACAGGGGCATATCGAACAAGTCCTATTCCATCCCTTCATGTCGAATCAAACCAGTGGTCTCTAGGGTACCAGCGCGCCTACACTGCTCTGATGTATGCCGCAAAGATGACTTCTTTGAAGGAACACCCTCTGAATTCCATAATGAAAAATAACACAACTGATCATCTCTTTGAAAACCGACCATCCATAGCTCCACCTTTCCCGCTGGCAGTTTCACACCTCGTCAGCGAGTTCCAAGTTCCTCTCACTGATGTCTACTGTACCTCAGTTTATGATTTGGTCGCTCCGTGGGACACTTTCCCAATTCACTGTGACATGTCCTTTAGAGAAATACATAAGAAAAATGTACCAAACTTTGTCATCACTCAGCATTTTCTGTTCCTCCAAGACAAATACAAGGCAGCTGAATTTTACACAGATGCCTCAAAAACTACCACAGCCGTATCCTGTGCTGCAAATGGCCCCCTACTTAATGTGTCCAAAACAATGAACACGAACACAAGTATATTCACTGCAGAGGCGTACGGTATACTACTGGCTTTAAACCACATTCTTCAAAACAAAATTAAGAACTCAGTTATATACACGGACTCTCTGAGTGTCGTCTCAAATCTTTCATCTCGGAAGGTCAGTAGAAACCCCACTTTTAATTGTGTTTTAAGAGCTCTCTACTCGGCTTATGGCCTGAAACTCGTTGTCACAGTCTGCTGGGTTCCTGGCCACTGCGGCATTGCTGGAAATGAAGCTGCTGACCGTAGTGCTGCAGCTGCCGCCCTTCGAAGCAGCATAGACGTAAACGAGGTCCCATATCAAGATCTGAAACCTTTTGTAAGAAGGAAGCTGCGGGACCGCTGGCAGCAGCAATGGGACAGAGAAGTAGAGAATAAACTACATATCGTTAAGCCCAAAATAGAAAAGCCCCCTGCTGAAAAACATGACAGATTTGTAGAGGTAGCATTATGCAGATTAAGAATTGGCCACACACACATCACACACTCATACCTTTTAACAGACGCAAACAAGCCACAGTGCCATCGATGTGGGGGTCAGCTTTCTGTCCTTCATATACTTATTGAGTGTGACATGTGCATCACTGAAAGGAAACGTCATTTTAATGAAGCTTACACATATAACATTCCCTTGCACCCTTCACTATTTTTATCAGACCATCCAATGTTCCCATACAAAAGAGTTTTTAGTTACCTAGCAGATGTAGACTTTTTAAAATACATATCATATAGACCATAACCTCACCTGTGTTCATTATGTGTTTTAAAACAGTGGTGGAACCTGAGACTTTACACCTTAGGTGCTTGCACTCACTGTTTTAATACGACCCTATACACTATTTATCTTAGTATACTCACTATGCTTTAATTATGGCCCTATACACCAACCCCCTGAGTAAAGCTTTTTAACTAGTGCCTCCTTTACAAATCTTTCTAATCTCTTTCATCATTGTCATGGCGCTCTTTGCCTTTGTCGGCCTTGCGCCATTAAACCCAAAATCATCATCATTTTGTTATGTGTAAGAATTTCTTTTTTCTAAACTCATTCAGCACCAATCTCTTGTAGCTATCCTTGGCAGTCAAAATATTCGACGGCCCTGTGGAGGAGTAGCTCTGACTGCTTTGTGTGTGTGTGTGTGTGTGTGTGTGTTTGCCATTGTGCAGTACTTCCAAAAGGAAATGCCAAGCAAGTGCGAAACAGATCCTGATTATCTTATAAACCTGGCTCTGCAAGTGAAGTACAACAGCAAGAAGATTAAGAAGTAAGTGGGGCAGCCTTGCTGCTTGTACCGCTTGGTTTGCTGGCATTGGTTTTATAACTTGGAGTTGCTGCTGTTGGGGTCCCACAAGTTAGTCTCCTTGTCCATCCTACCGGTCTGCTAGAGTGGCAGTTCTGCTCCTACATTATGTTTAGATCTCTGCCTTTCTGGAGATTATGTGCTTAACTTTTTTTTTTTTTTTTACTCTTTCCTCAGTATAGTCACCACAAATTATAAATCATGGACATGCTACTGGGGCTAGCAAGTGCCAGCCCCTTGTTTCTCAATAGGAAATAATAAAACAGAATGAAAATTTGGGGGGCTTTCAGGAATATTTTTTTAATACATAATTGTATTTTCCCGAGGAGTAGTGGTACTTGGCATTTCGAATTGACCATAAATTCAAATCTTAAGAATTTGAGCTCCAAATTAAATTGTTCACTCAGCAATTATGCAAATAAAATTGGAAGCTGGAATGAATATCTTTGCACATTGTTTACATCAAGCTATGGTTGCTTGTTGCTCTTAGCCCTATATATATGGTAGATGGGGGAGGAACTAATTGTGGGTGAATTTGTCGGTCCGAGCCAATGCCAGCTTTTCTCTTGAAGTGGCTTCTATGTAAAGCACAGATGGAGGTCAGCTCAAGACAGTAAAATTCTGTGCAAAAGCAAGTGTGGGCTCCGTTCAGTCATTGGGCTGTATTTTTTTTTTTACAGGTTAGAGAAGGAGTACACAGCACTGAAGGTCAAAGAGCATGAAGAGATGATTGAACTGAGGGTGAGTGTCAAATAAGAAGTGAGTGTCAAATAAGAGTGTCAAATAAGAACTACAGCAGGTGACAAAGCAACTAAAAACATTCTCTGTCGTGTTTGTCTTAATAATTGTTCCTGTTGATACTTTGACAGGTTATAAGCTTCTTTGTAGTTGAAAGAATAGGGCCTTCTTTCAGGTGCATTTCAATGTTTGCATGTGGCAAAAAGCATTGAAACCAGCATTCTCGATTGTCAAAAGTCGTAATAGGTGGAACAGCGGCAAAACTGTGAACAAGACAGACGAGAAAGCAGGTGAAAAGGGCAGGGCGTACGTATCATTAGTGCAGGCAGGAGATTTGTAAAACCGGAATGAATTGAAATAAAAAGTTTGCTGCAAAGCAACTTATTCAAGAGTAGTTCCACAATTGTCCTGTTACATAAATGTCGGAAGCAGAAAAAGTACACTGTTAAAGCAAGAAGTAGTGGTGCTACTGCTGCAAGGTAGCCTGCAGTGTTTTCGTGTGTTGAGTTTGCGAGCTGTCCGCTTTGGCATTTTACGGAAGCCAGAGCAGGACTTGAGTAGGCTGCTGTCGTGTAACTGCCAACTTGGATTGGACTGCAGTCACTATTAGTCAGTCTTTAGATGCAGAGAATCTCTTTGCACCACCTTTTCCCGCCATTTGCCTGCACTCCCCTATGATTGGAGAGGCATCAGAATTGTTAACGGTGTGGCCAGTATTTTTATTTAAATGAGTATGTCACCGTCGTCCATCCAACAGATTCTCATGCATCTGCTGAATAGAATGGCCTTTCCTGATTTTTGATTGATACATGTGAAGATTTAACTTAAACATGACACAGCCACTTTCTTGCTTTTTCAGAGGCTTCGTACGGAGAACAGGCTTCTAAGACAAAGGATAGAGCACCTTGAGCAGGTAAGGGGATGCTCACATAGTGCATGGCAATCTGTTGCATGTTAATCAGGCCTAACAACTGTCCAGGTATCAAATTTTCAATGCCAAAAGGATTAGTTTGGTGTTTTCAGTGATGTGATGCATATGTACTCTAGTCTAGTGGCTCTCAGCTGTGAGTGTGGCCCATCTGTAATTCCTTCTGGACTTGCAAGAATGTTGGGGACCCCACAATGAATCGTGTTAAATGATACGTGTCATTGTCAAATAATTTGCTCTTACAGCTAAAGTTCCCCATTGAATGCCCGCATACATATTGTGTGCGACTTTTCCACACGGCTCCAGTGTTTGGCAAAAAGCCGACTTCATTGCTAGGGGAAGTCAAATCGGCACTTGTGTCATATGGTAGAGCCAAGTTTTGCAGTGTTGGTAAGGTATGACAAAAAAGAGAAAAGGCGTGTGAAGAGTATTTTGTGGAGGGCTTTGTGAACCTCCAGTTGAGAATCACTGCTCTAGTCTATTTCAGGTGTGTACTGCAAGGTAAAAAGCTACCATATTTGCACTATTCTAACGCGCCCCCAATTGTAACACTCAGGTAAGTTTACTTATGAAGATTCGAAAATATAGTTTTGCACCGATTTTACACCAAAGTTGTAATAAAAGACATGACAGCCCATATGTAGCAGAAGACATCTTATTTTACACACGCCACTATGGCAGGCAAAATCTCTTGTGCTTCATAAGCTTGTTTTTTCATCTCCTGTGGAATTCAAAGTAAAGCACGGAACATTGAAAGCCGATCCCGGTTTTGAGCCCGATTGTAATGCGCACGGAAATTTTAAGGCTAATTTTTGCAAAAAAAGGTGCACTAGATTGGTGCAAATACGGTACTAAAATGTTGCAGCAACTGTCTGCTTTATCTTCTGCGTGACGGGCAGCTTGTTTGATTGTGTTAGCATAAAGAATCCTCTGTGCTATCAAAAACACAAAGAAACAACGAGCCCAAGTTCGAATTCAAGCTCTTTGTTTCTTTTTCTTTTTGTAATACACATGTTTCCTTTCTACTTCTTCTTTGACCGCAACTACCATTTGAAGTTCTCCTTGTGCGTATGTTTGTTCTAGGCTACATCGTCTTTGTTCCACGCAAGTATTTAACTGCCTGTTGTGCTACTTATTGTAATTTGTGGAGGTCTCACGTGGACATCTCAGGTGTGGTCTGTGGAGGCCTCGCACTAGACTGGTAACATAAAAAACAACATGGATCAGATAACGAAAGTAGCGGAAAAATTCTACGTGGATTCCGTGCACCAGCAACGTTATGGTACTGAACTAAGCTTGGTTCGCGAGGTTCTTCTAACAGTAACTAAAGCCAAGGCAGGAAAGGCTTTTGAAGGGGTGAAGAGAGCATGCTCGTTCCAAGAAGGCAGGCAGTGAGCCTCTGTGGTCACGTTAACGGTGTCCTCTCCCCCACCTGTGTTCGCAGGAGAGCTCTGCGCTGGCCGACCGGCTGATCCAAGGCCAGGTGGTGCGTGCCCAGGAGGCGGAGGACAACTACATCATCAAGCGCGAGCTGGCCGCCCTGCGCCAGCAGGAGCTCACAGTGCAGCAGGAGCTGCAGAAGGCCAACAACCAGATCAAGGAGATGCATCAGGTGCGCTAGGCTGGCTTGGCTTCTCATATGGCCACTTTTTCCGCCACTGTCAAGTGCCTCCTCACACCTGGCAGTGGCCCTACAAGTGCTGCACTTTGCTTGGAAGAACCTGCTCGAGGAATAGGACAGCGGCCAAGCTGGTAGAGTGCCATATTGACTCAATCCTTACACAACAGCAAATTGTAATGACAAAATAAAAAGACATAGGCAGGAACCTTTGTAGAGCTTGTACAGTGAAACCTGGTTTTATGTATCTAACTCGCAAAAAACACTTATCAGTTCGATGTAGTGCATAATTCGATATAAGCAGGCTAAAGAATTGATTATAAAAGCGCAAACCATTAATGAAAAAACTATTGATGAAACTGCCTTACTTTTGCATGAACTAGTCCTGTATTTTCTTCTGCTTGAACAACTTCACTGCTTGCGACAGCATGCACTTCTGCACAACGTCTGAAAAGGTCGGAGCAACTGAGGCTGCAACCTTGCACATTCGCAAAGAAGTGCCTGACTAGTGCGAGTGCACCAGTCTCCTCAGATGTTGTGGGCAAAGGATAATCGTTGCTTTCCTCATTGCGCTCGCTTTCACTTGTGCTCAGTACGAGGTCAGAATCGCGGTCTTGCCAATTTGGCCATGGTTGCGACACCATCAACCGCACTCAAACTTGCTGACCATTGATCTGGCAACGGCGGCCGTAAATTCCGACAGCGTGCTCCACCCTTCGGCAACACCAGCGATGGCTTCATTACACTCCTCAGGATTTTCAAAGTCATCATTGGCATGCGCAAGCAGGCATGGCTGGAGCAGTTTTGAATGTAAACTGGTTCGTATAAACAGTGCTCTATTGCCACCATAGCTTTCTGCAAGTCTCGCAACATGACAGCAGCTCTTCTTCGATATCATTCTTTATAACTGAGTGTACGCACCCATGAGCCATTTCATTTCGAGTGTTGCTGTTTGAAAGGAAAAAATATATTTAATGTAAAGTAGGTGTGGGCTGACAGTTTCATGGTTCGCAACTGAGTGTATTGTAATTTAAATTTCTCTGGTGCACATGCTGTTTTTCTTAGCAGGTTCAGTGAAGCAGTGTTATTTTTTAATCTAGCTGCCCTCTTGTTAAGGCTGTTAGGCTGGCCTTCATTTGTAAATACAGTGAAATAAACTTACGATTGGAGGCCAGGCATAGTAAGACGGCTGTGAATGCTGCTTTCATTCATTTTCCCCCCTCTTTACAGGCGCAGACTCAGCCCTCATCGCTGGACAGCCAGACGGAGGACCTGCTCAAGTCTCTGCAGGATGAACTGGTGGCCGTCAAGCTGCGTGAGGCCGAGGGGCAGGAGACCATGCGCGGCCTCCGCCAGAGGATACACGAGCTGGAAGAGGTCTGTCTGCCGCTCAGCCTTCTCGCAAGGGGCTGTGTTTCTTGGTTTGCTGCTTCCTGGTTTGTGGCAGTACTGGTCACACATTGGGGGTACTGAAACATTTCTGGGGTGTCTGCAATACCACTTTTTTTCACTCTTGTGTGCAGCAAGTGGGTTTCCCCTCCAAAAAATTAAGTTTGTGTTCAGCTTTTATTTATTTATTTATTTCAGTTTCACAGCTTCCCTTATGGATTTAGGTGTCTCAGCTGAAAACATCAGTCTTGGAAAGCATCTTAGTCAAAATGCAATCATCTTTGTCTCTTTTTTGCCTTTGGTTGCCTCAAGTGTTTTGTTCCCAACATGCTCCAAGTAATACTTGCAATATTACTGCGTTTTCTGTTGTCTTCTCTAGGACAACAAACGGCTGAGAGAGGCCACCCCAAATGACAGTGTGGCCAGCCTACAGGAGGAGCTGATAGCGGTGAAGTTGCGGGAGGCTGAAGCCAACCTGTCTATGAAGGAGCTTCGGCAGAAAGTGGCGGACCTGCAGGCTGCCTGGGAGGTATGCTAAGCTTTCAAGCCATATCAGAACTCTGCTCCGAAATTCGATGGGAGCAAAATGGTGTGGGGCAACTTTGCCAGTTATAATAATCAGTTACAGTCAAACCCCACTGCAATGAAATTTCTGCTTCAACGAAATATAGAAGTCAATGCAACGAAGTCCTCGCCACAATGGACCGCTTGTCAGGCTTAATTTTGCTTCAAAAAAATTTTGGCTGAGTGGAACTGGTCTTGAAAGTATATTTTATGATGAAATAAGCATAGCGCCATCAATAGACCTTTAATATTTTATACACCTACACCACTCATAAATGGATGCCATTGTTTGGTGGTGATAACGGTGTGGCTGGCAGTCTTTCCGAGCAGGCCTGGTTTGTCAAGCCGGAGCTACAGCCAATCAGTATCCTGTTGAAATCACACCAAATCTGCACACCAATGTGCACTTCTGGCGCTGCACTGCGATGTATGCATTGTGAGCAGCTGTCATTGCAGTTTTCATTTTACCATTCTTTTAAGTCAAAAGCAAAAATAATGTTTGAGTGTTTTTCTTGCAGCAGTGTCATCTTATCTTTATCACAAGTGCGTTCCAAGGTCGAATGTCGCCAGAGGATAAGATAACAGGCGCTGCTCCTGCCACACGCGAGAGGGGGGCTTCCCTCCTCCTAGCTGCTATCTGCAAGTAATCAGCTCAGTAGATTTGCCTTGTTGCACGTCAATATGTTCCGCAACTGAATTTATTCCTATGGTAGGACGCTATTTAAGTGCCAGTAAAAGTTTGATTACGACTGGTATGTTTGTTATGCGAATAAACAACGAAATTGCGCATCGTTTTTTTTTTTTTTCTAAAGATTGCATTATATGGTCACTGATGCGCATAAAAACGGGCATATATTCTTGGCCTTTGTGGTGTATTGGGGTAGATTTTGCCACAATAAATTTTTGCATCAACAAAAGTTTGCAGTTTTCGCACATCCTGTCAATTTCGTTGCATGGGATTCGACTGTATAGCAGGTTCCCGAGAACACATTTTAGCTTGTACTGAGTGTGTGCTATGAGCTTCTGGCACAGGCTGCTGCTTGAAGCAGGTCATGGCAATTGGCTGGGTACACGGACCTGAGCTGGATCTTTAGCATACTAAAAGTGGCATCACAGTGGCCCATGCAATTGACAGTTTCTAGTTTTTTTCTTTAACCAGCCTAATATGCAAAGTAAAGAAACTTGTTTGTATTTTTGCCCCGGTATTTTACTTGTAATTATTCAGTTAAACTAATATACTCACCTACGGGGCAGAAACTTGGAGGCTTACTAAGAGGGTTCAACTTAAATTGAGAACGACTCAGCGGGCAATGGAGCGGAAAATGATAGGTGTAACATTAAGGGACAAGAAGAGAGCGGAGTGGGTCAGAGAGCAAACTGGTGTTAAAGACATATTAGTAGAAATTAAGAAGAAGAAATGGACGTGGGCAGGGCATGTAATGCGAAGGCGAGATAACCGCTGGCCATTAACTCTTTCGCTACCGCAGAAAATTGACCAATTTTGGGGGGTCCAAGAAAACATTTTTTTTTCTGCTAAAAAATTATTTAGGCACTAATTGCAGGAGCACAAAATGCAGATTATTTAACGGCCTTTCCAATAACACCAGTTTTTTAAAGGTTTTCATATATCATAGTTGTGAAAAAAAATATCAAAATCAAAAGTTTTGTCAAGTTGTCGAAAAAAATGATAAAAAAGGAGTTGTGTATATCAAACCACCGGTAGTAGAAAAAAATTAGAATATACATTTTGCAGGGAAACATTTCAAAAACACACCCCAAAAAAAATGTCGACTTGCGCGGAACAGTTTTTCAGATATAAAAAAAAAATATTAGCACGCACGGTGCTCGTGTCATGCGGTGAAGCCCAACCTCTAATTCAAACTGTGCAATTTGGGGTGGTTCCTTGGAATAAACCTGGCGGTTTTACGTTATCAGAGGCACCAATTTGCTCCCACATAACGTAAAAACATCTTGTCAATGGCTGACTTTGCATTTACAGCGAGCACAATATTTGGGACAAGCACGCGATGCAGAAAAAAACATGCATGAAGTTGAAAACGGAACGCCGTGGCTGATGTTTGTTGTCGTTCACGGTCAGTTATCTCTCAAAACATAAAGCTGAGCTTTATTATCATCTTCTTACTCGCAATTGTAGCCTTGCTCGCAAAAATGAGGTACGATGAGCTAGAATCGTCCCCTGCGATCTTTGGCCGAGTAGCAGTCGCGCTAAAAAAGATCAGCACAACGAGCCTCCTCTATTGCAGCGCCACCTAACATTTTTCAAATGAAACAGCACAAAAACTTATCAGAGACTCCGTCCGAATAGACAGTTCAACTAAGCAGCAACATTAGACACCCGGATATACCCTCGCATGAAAACGAAACTGGAAGGCGAACAGCTGGCAGTGTAAGGCCGGTTTGAAGCGCTGTCCTCGGCGGAACAGATATCTGGCGACTGGGTGTGACCTTTTGACTTGCATCTGAAGTTCTTATCGCAGAAATCGGGTTAGGGTGGGGGGAAATGAGGAGCGGCGTGCTTTGTTCGAGGATCAGTCGCGGACGCTTCAGGCGCCATGGCAGTTAGCCTTGAAGTTGGGTAACTGCGTAGTTGCGCTAAATATGAATTTCGCGATGCAGAATTGGTCACAGTTGGCACAGTTGGATAAATTGGTCACAGTTGGCACAGGACCGAGGTAATTGGAGAATAATGAGAGAGGCCTTTGCCCTGCAGTGGGCGTAGATAGGCTGGTGATGATGATGATTATTATTATGATGATGATGATGAATATACTTGATCTGTTTCTGTTTCCTAGAGAATATTTTTGTTGGAATAACACTACTTGTACATGCTGCTATTGTTGAAATACCAGCACTTTTGCTTTGCAATAGTAAGGAAAGTATCAAAAAGTAACGTGCATTACTTTTTATTCGTAACGTTAATGCATTACTGTTATTTGCAGGTAATGAGTAACACACTTTCTTGTAACGTTTACAGTACTAACCTTTTTCAGACACGTTTGGTGTTGTGCAGTAAAAAAGGGAGTGCCGCGCAGTGAAGCCAGAACCTTGTGCCCTGACGCACGGCCAACCCATAATACTACTCATAATTTTTGGATATTCAAAAAACTAGGGTACTTTGAACTATAAACGTTAGCTGTGGATCAAATTGAGTAAGAGACACTGTGCACACAGTAACCCAAGTTTCGGATGTTAGTGCGTTTTTACTCAAGGATGACATTTTTGCATGTTTTGAGGGTGTAATGCATGAAGACAGTGTGCGTGAATTTATTTATTTGTTTATTTTATTTTATTTATTAATACTGCAATCTTTGCTCAGTATCCTAGCAGGGTGGGAGAAAAATAATTTACAGTAGTCACCTTCGCAGCAAAACGCACTCAAACATACACAGGATATGCAGAAAACAGAAAGAGGCATCATGTCAGCAGATGCGACTTGAGAGCAGATAGTGATTTTTCGGTTACTGCCGTGTTAGAGAGGTTGTTCCATTCGACAGTGGTAACCTGTTGAAACGGTAGAGATGGTGGTGGTGTCAATAGCATACTGTCGAGTAACTTTTTATTGAAAAAGTTAAGACGTAGGATTCGATTCCTTTCAGATACTGTTGGCAGGTTGCACTTGTGAAGAAGTGCTCGTATCGATGCGCGCCCATCAGAATTTTAGCTAACCCTATGCTATTTCCCTCGGCCTGCAGAAGCACCGCTCCGAGAATTCCCACCAGTCGGACAACCAGTCGACGCCATCGCGGTGGAGTGGGAACAAGCTGCAGGTGAGCCAGCTGCAGGAAGACCTGATGACCGCCCGACTCAAGGAGGCGGACGCCACCGCGGAGCTGCGGGAGCTGCGTCAGCGGGTCATGGAGCTGGAGACCCAGGCGAGTGGCCGCAGTCCTTGCAGTTGCAGTTCCTCAGTGTCGTGCCTCCTTCTTAATGTTGGTTTACCCTTGCTGAGCGGTTTTTCACCATTTAGTCGCAGCTCAAAACGGCAAACCAGGTAAGTATTATCTAAAAGCTTTCGCTTCTGAGTGTTTTGGGGACAGGGCTGTCTACATTAATAAAGGTTGAATTAGCTCACAGGTTGACCCGGAATATCAGTAAGGAGCCAGCAGGTACAAACAACCTTCATCAGCGTTGGGGCACGTTTATTGGGCGAAGGTAGCTAAATTGTGTTGAGAAAAGCAAGCCGCTGGTGCGGTAGAAGAGCCATATTTACATAATTTACGTCAAGACTGATTGGGATGGCTGCTAACATTTTTTGTTGCCATCTTTACAAGTGCACCTTTGTCAGGGCGGTGATAGCAGTGCAGTTGTCTACACCCCCCCTTACACTGTTGACTTTTTATCAGTCAGTTTTTTCAACAAACTTTTCCAGCACATGATAAGCTAGCCTACTCATGTCTCTGCCTGATAAAGGCTTTGGATTAGTCTTTGATTTGAGGTCCTCCTGCCATGTGGGGCTGAAGAACTTATTTTTTTTCCACAAGCGTCAAGGTCACTTAAAGTTTTTCCTTTGATATCTTTTGCTGCAGCACTTATTACTTTAACATGCGCTTCAAATGCGACACTGAGATGTTGATCAGGGTCAGTGAAACAAAAAGGCAAGTCTTACAGCATTCTACGTGAGGCACACCTCATGGTGTCCATGGTGCTTCATCATCACTCTGTTAGTTGTTCGGCTGACATGTTTTGGTCAATAATTCAGTGCATTCTGTACTCTTCTATGTTGTCAAGATGCGATGACACATTTTGTTTGCATCGACCTGAATTTTGTGAAACCCTGGCGTCAGATTAACATTGGCCCTTACGTGTTCCCAAGTCTTTTCAGTTTGTGAGTCACAGTAAGTTATTGTGGTACAGCTCACTTCACGGGTCGATGCCTTCAGAAGTTTAAATTCCGTATCATCCATCTCGGATTTACATGCCGCAGAGTTTTTCCCGGTGTCATTTATTGAGGGCATTTTTTGTGTTAGCCTCTTCACTTCTGGGATAACGATGCTTGTCATAGTTGGTGAGCATGTTGCACAGAGCCAGTACAAATGGCTAATGACCATTTTCCAAGGACTGGCACTGGTTGAATGTAGGTGTGAGTTTTGGGAATCGGAATAGTGTATTTTGGGGGGACCTAAGTGATGAAAAGGGTTAAGTTGACCCAGTATTTCTGGTAGCATTAGGTGAAGCAATCTATTTACCTTGGAATTGCCATATCCAGTATGTTAGCAATTGGCATGTGCGGAGTTAGCTCCTTATTTTTACCTTATTTTATCAGTTTCTGCGTCTAGGAGGACGACTGCGTCGAGGCTTTTCAGTTTGGTGTGTAAAGCCTCAAGGCACTCGGTGAAAGTATAGACATCCTCTTTGATGGCCTGTTGCTGTCTCGATGTTGTTGATGAGTCTACCCTATTGCAAGCGTTGGACCACAACATTTCATCCCGAAATAGTGTGGTGGTGGATGGTCGGTGAGGTGATGCATAGGAGGTTGCGGTGTCTACTTAATAAACATTCTTGCTCGTGGTTGTCCCCGTGTTTGCGGCTTCACTTTGTTGAGAAAACTGTGCCACTCATGCAGTTGGACAGCTGTAGTTGCATCATTTACATCAAGACTGGTTGCAGTGGCCGCAGAAGTTTCTCATCAATGCTTTCTATGAATATAGAAGGCAGTGATGAGATATCATGACAATGGCATTGTCATAGTGACAGGGCAATAGTTGCCCTGATTGCTTTTTCAGACAAATGGTGGGGAGGAGGAAATACTGGGCGCCTGTACAGTTACCACACTCTGAACAATAGACCAAGAAGTGGTGGGGTTTGGGCAGATGACCTTGAGTGGTGATAGTGGCGTGTGCCCCCCCCTGAATGCCTTGTGTTGCCCCTCGTGCAGAACCAGGTCAGCCTGAACCAGATCCGACGGCAGGCCGATGAGATTTCCAAGTACCAAGAGATGTCGGACAAGGTTTCGGAGAAAGAGCGCGAGCTGCACTCCCTTGTCCAGGATGAGGCACGCAAGATCACCAACCTAGAGTCGCAGGTGGGTGGGCCTCTCTGCTGCTGCTCTTGTGCCCGACCCATGCAGAACCAAGTGCACACAAAATGCTGCATTCAGAGTTGCCTTGCAGCAAAGAATCATTGTTCCTGTGTTTCATCTTTCTTTTTCCCTACCCTGCTCTAGATGAAAGAGGAAAGGATGAACGCTCGCATCCGGGAGGTGGAACACACCCAGATCATTGCAGAGATGAAGCAGAAGATCTCCGCCCTTGAGATCAAGGTGTGTGTTCTTGTAGCACACTCGTTCAGTTATTCAGCCTGTCTCGTCGTTGACAGATCTGTGCGTGCCTCTTTCTGGCACCGATTCAGTCCCCGAGTTTCTCTTTCAAAGCCAAGCTTCATATGGTGAGGCAAAAGGAAAATCCGGTGGTCTTGTGCAGGCAGAAAACTCCTCCAGCGCAACCCTGTGCGCATGCACGAAAAAACCATGTTGCAGAGGAGTTAGAAGAAGTAAGGGGAGAGAATCTTGCTTGTAGCAGAGCGGTCGCACACCAAGCTACTTTGTGAAGCACAGATCAAGCAATAACAGCCAGTAGGGGAACAGGGAACGGGGGGGGGGGGGGGGGCTCGGGTGGAGCAGCGTTAATGTGGCAATGGCAAAAACTGGTCACGTGTTACTTCGAAATGGGTAGGGCACGGGTCAACACTGGCCGCATGTTACAGCTGTTTGGAGGGCATGGATGCATTTTTTTTTTAAGTGTTCATTGTGGGACATTAAACCAGACGGTGCAATTCTGCTAGTCAAAAGTAAGCGATTTCCTGACCTGCATATACTTCTGTGAGTAGAAACTAGGAAGGATTTGTAGTAGTCTCAGCGTCGCCTATGCACTGGGCTTCAATTGTCCCTGCACTGTGTGCCTCCCCATCGCATATGCATTGTTCCAATTGCCAGGTTGTTTCTGCTTTTGAGCCCTTGCGAGTAGTAAAAGTGTAATGTTAGAACTCGTGTTTAGTGAAACTTTTGGGGAGGGCACCAGGCCATCAACCACTTCCTTTTCAGTTTAAGTTAATATTAGCAAAATATGCAATATATGAAAAACAATGTACAAAAATCGCACTTTTATTTCGCTTCAGATGGATAGATGAAAGTGTTTTTTTTTTTTTTCGCCAGATATTAAAACTTTTCTTGTTGGTGTGTGAATAGGTTTACATTCGTATGACAACATGAGTACTCTTGATTAGTACTCTTTATCATGAGTACTCTTGATCATGAGTACTCTTGTTGCATTGCTGAGCCACCGAGTCGTGTTGTAATGCTTGACCCTTGTGTGACGTTCAACTCCGCACCCAGAATCAGGAGCTGCTCACGGCTGGCCAGCTGCGGGGCAGTACCGAGTCCGAAGAAGTCAAGGAGCTCCAGGACAAGGTGTCCGACCTGAAGGCTGAGGTGGGGCCTCATTTTCTTCTCTTCATGGCAGTCTCCCCTTTGATAAAGAGCACATTTTCTATATATATGCCTGTTATGCAAACATGAAGGGGCTATACTAAAACAGCGTGTTGTGCTCTTTCCTCCTTTTTTGTAGGGAGCTTATTAATGCAGGTTGAAAGGTATTGGTGCTATGAAAAGGGGTGTCACCTCAGTGAAAAGGTCGCGACATCTTTGCAGCAAGATGGACACTTTGTTGAGTTTGAGTTCACTGGGATGTTGGTTCTTGATAATGCCATTACATGGGCTTCTGTTGCAGTGGTATGGTCCCAATAAATTCTTAAATTCGCATCCTAATACTTTTCAGGGCTTGATCTCGTTCCCAACGAAAGGAACTGTGCCTTTTTGTTTGCTGATGATTCTGAAGGTGCTGCAATCCTACAAGTACACATGCTCAACCTTTTTAAAAGTACATTAGCATTGCAGCCATCACATGTCTAGTATCACTATAGTCTACAGCTGTGTGCTTGTACTCGGTGCTTATTGTAGTCTTTATAGCATTTTCAATGAACAGAACTGTTGTTTGCTGTGCCATAGCAAGCTGTCTTTGTTTCACATTATTTTTTTTTTAGGTGCGGGCATTAGGCGGGAGTTGTCTGTAGTATTGCTGCCTTTCCTTGGTTTATCACCAGGTAGCAAAAAATATGTTAAAGCATAAAAACAGCCACCATCGTCTTTCTTGAGGAATTGGTAGCAGGAAATTGTTGAGGCATCAAATACAGCCACCGTCGTCTTCATTGCACAGTAAAAGTCGAAGAATCTGTATTAAGACACCTGTATGCATATTTCTACAATGTAATGTCTTCTGGTGACACCAGCTGTTTTAGCTGAGTGCGTTTGTGCCTAGTGTGTTGGCTCGGTGGAGCGAATTCCCACCTGTGCACTACAAAAAAATACCATCTAATTCTTGCGGGCATGATATGACATGTATATGCTTCTTGTATCAGCATGTGGTTGTCACTATTCTGACTTGAGGGAAGAAATAACTAAATGAAAGAAATGATAAGCAAAGCTCGCGCGAGACACAGTGGCAGGGCAGAAATGAGTGCCAAAATTATTTCGTGTCTTGCACCGATATTTTTTTTGTTTTTTGCCTCCCTGTTCCTATGACTTAAAATTGGCCATGAGCATGGGCTGTGAAGCTCTAAGTTGGCTAATGTGTTTAAAAAATGTATACATAGTGTAACTGATTAGCGAGAGGGTACCTCTGACGCATTGGAGTCTGTTCTGATGACAAAGAGCGACGGTGACTACCGCGTGGTTGAGGGGCCGCCCATAGTTGGCACACGTGCGCCTGGTGGTATTAACCGAGGAAACGCGGCCCCCTGTTCCCCTGACCAGTGCGAGCGCTGTTTCCAACGGGGCCTCCCCATGTGTCCGTCTTTGCAGAAGTTCCGCTTAGAGCTGCCCTCCCCGATCTTGCCCAGCTTGTTGCACCCGTCGCCGCTCACCCCCATGGGGTGGGACTCGGGGCTGGGACTTGAGCAACTCTAGAACACGCTGCCTGGCTCTATCACTCTCACACTGCTCTCTGTCTCTCTGCCACGCGGGCAAAAGGTGATCTCCGCTCATACTCACGCCTGCCTGCCTGCCCATGCCCTGCTTTTGATTGCACGCTCACTCACGCCTGTGGCTTTGGGACTGTGCCGCCATTTTTGCGCTTTCCATTTTTGCGCTTTCCACGCACTAACGTGGTGTTTTCCTTTGGTTCAGCACTACTGTTTTGATCATGTGCTTGCACTTTGAGGCAGTCTTCTGGGTCACGTTTTAGCGCGGGCCTGCATTGGGCAGTGGCCCTGTGGGAAACATTGGTACAGAAAAACGAGTGCGCCCAGGCACATAGTTGCCCCCTTTTTGCCCTTTACATTGCCTACTGCAATGAAACCTTTTTTTACAGACTTGCTGAAGCTCTGCTGTTTATTGTATTGATTACAATAAACAGATAACAAGCAGAGAAGAAATGCAGAACTCTACTTGTTGGTGTGCACTGCACAGAGTCCACCATTTTTTACTGCCACATTGCCAAGCATTAACCAATAATTTTCTGGAGTGCACGCAGCCAATTCTGTCGATCATAGTACATCTACATATCGCTCACTTGTTAAGAGCGCTGTTCCTGTGGGTGAGTTAACCAGCCTGCAGGTTGTGCCAAAGGCTGAGAAGAAAAGGCTGCCAAAGCATATGTGCTTCACACATGCTCTGTGAGGGGTTGTGATAGCTCTGCAGATAACCATTCTCAAGATGTTACATGCAAACCGCCTATAGAAAGGATGTGCCGCACAATGGTCTTTATGGCAACTGCATAGTTGCCAACCAATCCTGGGTTTCTTCCTTCCTTCCTTCCTTTTTTCTTAAGCCAGGGTTCGCACAGGTCCTTGAAAACCTTGAAAACCCTTGAATTGAAGCCTGGAAAGTCCTGGAATTTTTAAAGGGTCATTGAATACCCTTGATATTTTCCGGACATAATCAATGGCCCTGCCTTTTCACAAGAATTTAAAGTGTTTGTCATAGATTTTAGGTGTTAACAAATGTGAAGAAACATTGTAACAATCAAGTTTCAGTGTATTGCGTGAAATTACAAGTTTGGTGCATTTTTCATTATTACAAGGCAACATTGGGAGCAGGCACTTGTCAATCCAATTCATATCATGACACAATCCAGTGAAAGCAAGCTTCTGTTCTCTATCTTGCATCTTCCATCTAGTCTGTGGACGCTTGCTCATTGCATGTTTGCTGTGCCTCATATGCTCCATTTACATTGGCTTTTACGTGCAAATGGTGGACGTGTACATAGATAGTTCATCCTGCCTTGAAGCAACACTTGCTCGATTTAATTTCAGCTGATACTCTTGCTGACAAAGCAGGAGATGCAGGCAGCATTAACTAAGTTTAGAAATCAAACAGCCTCAGCAAAACACAAAGAAAAAAGAAAAACCTCTAAATACCAGCCATGAAATAAAAAAATAAAGCTTGGGAGCATATACGAACCCGTTAGCACCTGTCTAAATGTGCACTAATGTGCTTAGGTATAGTAACTTTTGCATTGTGTTGGAAAAGTTATAAATAATCCCACATATAAAACATTAGATGGGGACCTTGAAAATGCGTTTTCTGGTCTTTGAAAGTCCTTGAAAACCCTTGAATTTTTGCTTTTGAAGCCTGTACGAACCCTGTTAAGCTGTCATATGAAGTAGTGCTTGAGTAACATAGTCTCGAGGAATAGGGAGTTGCGGGTTAGTTCATTTTCCATCTCTTTGCAAACCAGGCAACCACAGGGGCACCATTTAGAAGCATGCGCAAGCACCCCTTCCATACAGGCTTTTTTCCTTATTGTGATCATTTAAGTGCAGTCAACCACCACAACCACAGAAACAGCATGAGGGCAGGCGACTCTCAGGAAATGCCAGGAACTTCTAAAATGGTGCCACTGTCGCGAAGTGCGTGCACTGGGCTGTAACAGATGTTCACTGTTTTTCCCAGTTAGTGCCACAGGTGCAGTTCTTTCTCACCGATTACTGGAATGTGCAGCTTCGGCTGCCTTTGCAACCTGTCTCGTAATTTAATTTTGATGTCACCCAGTCAGCTCGTAGTACGCCAGTTTCACATGTGCACACATCTCGGCAATGTGTGTCGAGGTTTTAGGAGGCGATACTGCTATCGAAACATTTGTGGTTGAAACTGATGCTGAACGTTTTTAGCAGGCAAAACTGCTGTCACTGATGCTGTGTGCAAGTGATTAGGCATCGTTAAAAAAAAAAAAAAAAAAAAAAAAAAACACATGCCACAATGCACCAATGGAAGCATACAAAGCGGCATAGCCTTGCAGCACTTAATACGAGCTCTTATGCGAGCTCTTCAACTTGGCCCTGTGGCACTTGCTTTGTTCTCGCTTTCGAGCAGACAGCACAGGCACTTGCTTCAGTGGGAGCATGCTCTGTTCACACGATTGAACCTGCAAAACCAAAGCCTTCCCTGGACTCAATGTTACCTTTAAACTGCCGACAACACGTGATATTTTTAGTCTGGTGATGAAGTGCAGTGCCTGCAGATACTGTTACCCAGTACCTGCGCTTCAGGAAATAGTGATATTACTAGCTGTACTGGCAGTCAAAATCGGCAGGTGGCTGTAGCTGGGAGACGAGTTTTTCTTGCCAACCCCTATACCATAAAAAAGAGCTTGTGCTCACCCAGCTTGAACCTAGCCATATTCCCGCATTGTGTGACCAATGCTAAAGAAGCATGCAAGGGCGCAGGTGAACCTGTCGGGCTCGCAATAGGGGGCCGACATCACAGACCTAGAATGCAACAAAGGTGCTCACCTGATTCTCTCGTTAGCCAAAACGTCGGCAGTTTCCACTGTAGCCAGCACATGCCAGCACCATGTTTTAGCTCCTGGCGCGTATGTTGCCCACTTGCCAGGAAAGGCGAAGTTCCTACTCCGTAAAATAAATTCTTCATGACCAATGCTGTACACTGCTCTGCCCATTCATTGCCATAAGGCCAGCATACAATTTTCCTGCAAGCATGTGGGCTGGCACTATGAGCTACAAGCAAGCAAGTCTCTATTGCCACATAAAAAGGGGAATAGAAAACGTGTTTCGGGAACTTGCTGCAAAACTTTAGCCCTGCAAAACTTTAGTCAACTTAAAATGCGTGGCAGCTTCTTGCAGCAAGTGCACCATTTGCGGCAGACTAGGTATATGCAGCCATTAAACCGTGCCTGCAGCTGAAGGCCCTCAGTGTGCCCAGAAAAGCAGCAGGGTTCTGGAAAATCAAATTAAATGTTGCAGCGATACCACATCATCAGAACATGTCGGGCAGGGTCAGGACCATGGGAAACAAAAAAAAAGCACACTTTTCGGCTTCTCAGAAGCTTTCTTTCACTGTTGGCGCACATTATGACTGTGGTGAGCAAACGAGTGCAAAGAGCCTCAGGGGTCCCTTCGTAGTGTGCAAACTAGTATTCCCATTATCTTGCAAGTGAAGGTATGCCACTCAGACAGCACGCTGCCTTGACAACAGGCTGCCTTAACTCTTTTGCTACCGCCGGAAAATTGACTAATTTTAGGGGTCCAAGGAAACATTTTTTTTCCTGCTAAAATTTGGTTAGGCACTAATTGCAGGAACACAAAATGCAGATTATCTAACGGCCTTTCCAATAACACCAGTTTTTAAAAGGTTTTTATATATCATAGTTGTAAAAAAAATATCAAAATCAAAATTTTTGTCAAGTTGTCGAAAAAAATGATAAAAAAGGAGTTGTGTATATCAAATTACCGGTAGTAGAAAAAAATTAGAATATACATTTTGTAGAAGAACATTTCAAAAACACGCCCTAGAAAAAATGTTGACTTGCACGGAACAGTTTGTCAGATATAAAAAAAAAATGTTAGCATGCACGGTGCTCGTGTCATGCGGTGAAGCCCAACCTCCAATTCAAAATGTGCAATTTCGGGTGGTTTCCTGGAATAAATCTGGCGGTTTGTCATTATCAGAGGCACCCATTTGCCCCCACATAACGTAAAAACATCTTGTCAATGGCTGACTTTGCATTTACAGCGAGCACAATATTTGGGACAAGCACGCGATGCGGAAAAAAACATGCATGAAGTTGGAAACGGAACGCCGTGGCTGATGCTTGTTGTCGTTCACGGTCAGTTATCTCTCAAAACATAAAGCTGAGCTTTATTATCATCTTTTTACTCGCAATTGTTGCCTTGCTCGCAAAAAATGAGGTACGATGAGCTAGAATCGTGCCCTGCGATCTTTGGCCGAGTAGCAGTTGCGCGATGAAAAAGATCAGCACAACGAGCCTCCTCTATTGCAGCGCCACCTAATATTTTTCAAAAGAAACAGTACAAAAACTTATCGGAGACTCCGTCCGAATAGACAGTTCAACTAAGCAGCAACATTAGACACCCGGATATACCCTCGCATGGAAACGAAACTGGAAGGCGAACAGCTGGCAGTGTGAGGCCGGTTTGAAGCGCTGTCCTCGGCGGAACAGATATCTGCCGACTGGGTGTCACCTTTTGACTTGCATCTGAAGTTCTTATCGCAGAAAGCGGGTAAGAGTGGGGGGAAATCGGGAGCGCCGTGCTTTGTTCGAGGATCAGTCGCGGACGCTTCGGGCGGACGCTTCGGGCGTAGTAGCGCTAAATATGAATTTTGCGATGCAGAAACGAAACCGAAACTGTTGTAAACTGTTTGCGAATGGTATTGGGGTAAGTAGAACTACCACAGTACTTAGAACAACGTGCGCAAAGGCAATAAAACTGCCTAAAATCGTAAAGTAGCTTTGCAACCAGGCACTGCTTGACATTTTCAGCCGATTTCTGGGATTATTACTGTCAGAGCGCAAACCTGACGATTGAAAATCGTTTGCTAGTTCCCCATTCACGCCCTGATAGCAAAAAACAAGCGCTGGTGCAGAGTAATTACGAGTTGCACGCATTCTTCGTTGGTAGCCGTGACGCGTGATGACCACGCCCCTTTTCCACACCCAGGTGATTCAAAAGCGTGTCAAAAATCCCGTTTCCGTAGCAAAAATGAAAACAAAACTGATTTTGAAAGGCCATTTTCTGATCTAACTCCGAACAGCTTTACTTGTTCGAGAAATGCCTGGAACGCTATGAAAAGGCGCTCCCAAAAGTATCGGTCAAATTGATCGATTTTGATAGGCCCGGTAGCGAAAGAGTTAAACATGCACGAAATATTGGGAAGGCCATGTGCGAGGTCACCTTGATACATATTACATTGCCAAGATTGTTGGTGTGGGCCCAACACTGCTCAGCAGTCAGCCGACATTCAAACCAAAAATCAAAATGGAGGTTGTAGATTCGGCCAAAATCGTACTTGCCAGTGTTCATGTGTAAGCATCATATCTGGGGTACTAACCCTAAAGAAGGTTAGCTGCTCGTTTCAGCTCAGTGCAGATACTTTGTGGTGGTGAAGTTTGTGAGCAGTTCTACAAGCTTTCCTTTGGTGCCTGCATGATACTATGAGATGAACGGTGGCATCATTTCATGGTGTCATTTAACGAGTAGCCGATGTTCCTTATGGTCATGCAGTTTTCTGTGCTCACATGATAGCTGAATACACTCAAATGTATACAGTGTCAAATAAAGCTAAGTTATGAGGGCACTGGTGTGCGTCATTTCATCATGTCCCCATGGGCGTTTGCACTGCAAAAATATACCGTGAGAACTTTTTCTTGCTGCCTCCCAACAGGTGGGTGTGGTGAAAGCCTTACTGTCACTTTTAGAGAAGCATTCTGATGTGCATTGTACACTTCTCTGTCACGTGGTAGTAATATGGTGGGGAACAGTGGTGGGGTCATGGTGGGGTCATGTCTTATAGCACAGTAAAAGCTCGTTAATTCACCACTCAATAATTCGAATTTTCAGATAATTCGAACTGAGTGGCACGGTCTGGTCACGCTCCATATAAAGCCCTATGTCTTAAAAAGCTCTTTAATTCGAACGCCAATTCAGTCTGCCTCGGATGATTCAAACTGCGCGCCGCCATAACTAACTAGCTTGCAGTCGCTGTCGAAAGATGGCGCGGGGTTTATAAAAACTCGATTCAACGCCAATTCAGTCCGCCTCTACAATTCAAACTGCACGCCGCCATAACTAGCTTGCAGTCGGTGTCAAAAGTTGATGCTGGGTCAAAAAAAATCACGAATTGTTTCCGTCACTGCACCTTCAGTGAAGCTAACACTGACACCGGGGAAGTTGTGGAGGAGGTTCTTGTTCCTGTGCGTGCAGTGGTCGGGAATACCAACTTCGGTGATTACATGAATGTAGACAATTGCGCCACTGTGTGCGGAGCCGTCGTAGATGACGAAATTATCGCCCAAGTCTTCGGCGAGCATGAACCTGCCATGGACGATGACGACGCGAGTAAAGAAGGTGAAGCACCGTTAAGACCTTTATTGTCAACATGAATGGAAGGACTCGGTCACGCCCGGCTGCTCTTCAGTTTTGAGGATTGGGAAGAAGACATGTTCCGGCACATTAGAGCTCTTGAAGGTCGAGCGACGGCGATCGCCTTTAGAGAAAAAAAGCAGGGAACAATAACAAATTTCTTTTCTAAATAAAAGTACCACCTGGAGGTGCCCCCAATTTTCTTTTTCTTCAAATGTTGCCGTTTTTTAATCCCTTTCATTGTTTCGAATTTCAGTTAATTCGAACTAGTTAGATGCCCCTGTGAAATTCAAATTAACGGGCTTTTACTGTACTTGTTTGGGGATCTAAATTGGGATGTTCATAGTGACATATGCGAACAGAGAAAAGTTGGCGGGCCGTGCCGATGGGAAGAGTGGCATAAAGAACAGGATTACAGTATTGCTCTTCATGTGAAACAGTGGCACTTCATCCAACTAATTTGACTGGCTAGATGAGGAGCAAGGCCTTGTTCCTCATGAAGGAATTGAGGGTTGATTCCCGAGCTCCTCATCACAGGCTCTGGCCCTTATACTCCTCATTAGTGTGAAGAGTTGAATTAGGGATGGTTATTTTACTCCTCATCCTAGTGACGAGGACAAGGATGACAAGAGAGGTTGCGGTAACTGGGCACAGTGGCATGATACCACCTCCGATCGGGAAAGGGAATGCAGAGGCACACATGCATACACACTCAAGTTCTTGAAGAATACCTTAGCAATGCTTTAGCCAGAGTAGTGCAAATATTCTTTACTTCTGGATGCTGAAGCGAACAGTATTATCTTCAATTATCTTCAGTCGAATAGCACTGTTCAACAACACTTTGAATATTTCTTAAGGACATATTGAACTTCAATAAGGCAAAATATATGCTATTGTTTCAGTGAACTCTGATACTTGGAATTATGCCTTACATTAAAAACGAGAAGTGCCCCGCTGAAGACATACCAAACATTCTTTGCAATGGGCAAGGCTTTGCGCATAATGCACCGGCCTCCTACAGTAGCGGCAGCAGGCTTTCCCACAGCACACAGGTGACACGCAGCTAAAGGGCAAGGGGAAGGGGATTTTGGAGCACCTCCTATCTCCTTGGCTTTCGCCAACCCCCACCACCCCCATGCTTCTAGTTTCAAGATAACATTATCGCACATAAGTGCACCCAATTGACAGCGTACAGGTAAAGCCTAGGTGTGTGCTGTCTCATGGCCGTATTTCTCGTCAAATGATGGGCGATTTTAGTCCTGTACTGATGATGTTCCTTTTTTTTTTAAATGTATGGCATAAGTAACAATGACAGACCTATCTATCTTCGTATTCCTATGACACACACAGAGTTTTTTTGGGGCAAAAAGGGGGCAGCACATCGTGGCACTGGCGACGCTTGTTTGCCAATTGTGTACATTTATTTTCGCACACTTGCTTCACCTAGTGTCATTTACACATTTGCATTAGGCTTGAAGTGACTTTACCAGAACCCATCACTAAAATTAATGGGTGAATGGGACATGCGTCGTTTAATGTATTGTTAAAAAGGTTTGCAGTTAATTAAAATAATGTTAGGTAAAGGTTATGCGCTGTTAACCCTTGAGGAGAGGGTTGCTGAGCGGAAGAAATACCGCCACTGCATGTGGGTATTGTTGATTTCAGGGCATGCTGCGAGGTTTGTAAGTCGGGCTAATTTTGTGAATGTTCATGGAAGTGCCAGTTATGTTTTGTTTTTGCTGAAAGGAATTGTGATAAACATAGTTTGCCTCAGTAGACAGAACCTGATTTCACCAATACTGTAATACTTGTAGTGGAGGCCATTGAACAAGATGATATAATATGCATAGCCAGCAAAGCTAAAAGTAGGATAGCTTCTCTGTGTTTGTTTTACTCCATAGAAAATTTTTTACAAAACCCTTTTCTGTCTTTTTGGACAAGCTAGTTGCTGAGTCATACTTGAGGAGTTGTGAATTTCAGTTCTTATATTGTCAGTTGCAAAATTCCTACCTTAATTCTAATCTAACCAGAACAAAACCATTTGATTTGCGTTGAAAAACCATATGAGCTGCACTTTTGAGTTGCGTCGAAACCGAAAATCGCGATTTGCCCAGCAGCTTTATTGCAGCTTTAAAATTTGCAGCTTTAATTAAAAAAAGCTACCTCGTGCAGACACCTTGCTCGAGCTTAGTTTCGAATGCCCTAGCACAACATGCACTTTCGTTTAGTGATTTATCTCAGTCTATCTTGAGGCTTGAGACTTGGCTGTGCTTTCCCGCTTGGTAGCTTTCTGAGTTAATGAGGAGTGGTCTTGTTTCCCGGGGGCCCTTAGCACTGTTGGCCGGGGGGCCCTTAGCAATGTTGGCAGCAGTGTTGGCAGTAGTTCTGAAACCAGCTGATCACAATGTGAACATTTGGGCGAGTTGGGGATGCATGTTGAACCACAATGCAAGCGATTGAGACATGTACAGAAGAAAAGACGAACAAAGTGCTTTGTTCGCCCTCTTTTTTTCATCCATGTCTCAATCGCTTGCATTGTGGTTCAACCAGCTGTTGTGTGGTATGGTGCGGAGCTGTGTGACGCTTTCGGTGAACGTGATGTGGAAAAGCTGTGCAGCGTGTGCGAGTGTCTCCACTGGTGCCCCTGCCCCCGCTTGGCCGCAGGTGATGCAGCTGCAGATAATGAACAAGCGACTGAGCTCGGCGCTGGCAGTGGCACGTCTGCGCCAGCCAGACACGCAGAAGGCGGCCCCCTCGGGCCCGCTGAGCAGCTCGCCCCCGCTCACCCTGGTGGGTGGGCTGAGCCGCAGCACCAGCTTGGTGGAGGACAGTGTCACCGAGCAGCTGCTCCAGCTGGGCCTTGAGCTCTCTGTGAGCCAGCATCCGGCCAAGCAGCCCAAGCTGGCCACCAACGGGGAGCTCTAGGGGCGCACTTGTGATACTATGCGGGGGGCGGAGGACGAGAGTGATACGGGCCGGCGGCTGCTGCTGCTGACGGCGCTCTGCGCTTGCATTCGACTCTTTTTTGTGTTGTGATTGGTCGTGCTCTCATCTCAGTGCTGGTGAATATAACGCAATGGAAGGGAGGCAAGTGCGGTCACTTGTTCCAGATGGCTGCCGTCCATCTTTGTCAGGCAGGGGAATGTTTGTGCACTACTCAGAGGCCCTGCTGTTTGGGTCAGCGTTAATCGCAGCAGCAAGAAGAGCGCGGCTTCGTTTGTGTTGGGTCTCCCTTTTTTTTTTCTTTCGATGCTGCTCAACGAAAAGGAAAAAGGCAGCCGAGAGAAGTGATGGAGTTTTGTTTTGCACGTGGCCAGTAGTGGAATGGCAGGTTTCATGCAACGAGTTTAATGGCACGCCTGTCAACGCTCGTCCCGGTTTATTTTTGGCAGCCGAGGGAATTGCCCCGAAAATGTTCCGTGCACAACTGCCACTCTCCTGTCTGTGCATAATGGGAAGTGCTTATGCACTTTGGTGCTTGCGACAACCGAGCTCGGGCTTCTGGTGTTTGGTTAGTTGGTGCGCAAAGTCCGACAGGTGGGAACACCTAGTATCGAACGACTGCTGTTATACTCAATGTTCATTGCATATCATGCTTTCATCAGGTCGTCTGAGTGTAAGCAAACATAGCTGTAAATTTGGTTCGCTCTTTGTTTCAAACTTGTCAAGCTAACAGCCCTCCCCCCTTTCTTCTTTTGTTTCACTAAATCTGCTAACAGCTGACACAGGAAACTCATTCTGACCTTGGCTTATTGTTACGTTATGTAATGAGGTTGATTTCTGGAACAACTTCAAAAATGCAGAATTAACTGATGGATACAGTTAGCATAAAAGAGGCATAATGCTGGTTTTCTCCGTCAGTATTATTGTGCATTCTTGCTAAACTGCCTGAAAGGTGCAACTTCATTCTGGGATTGCTTAAATTGAGCGTCTTGCTTTACTGGTAGTGCAATCGTGGTTTGTTGTAATCCTCATTGTTGATACCGTGCTGTGCACTGGCCGCTTAACCTAGTACCAATAACACACAGCTTGGGTTATGAATGAAGAACAGTTCCTCTAGATTGTATTTAATTCCACCACATTAATAACCACTTTTATACTGATTGTCTTTAGTTTTCCTACAGGGCATGCTTGCCACAAGAAGGCATCTGAACGAGGCTGTAGATTCTCTGGTAGAGAAACTTGTTTGACAACACGAGGAGGAGGTCATTAGTGTCAGTCTAGCATGCAGCGTGCTTGTATTTTGTTTGATGCAAGAAATTTTTGCCCCTAAATAGAGCTCCTAGCAGCATGGTCAGCATCAGGCTTAATAAGAAAGCCATGTTTATAGCATAATAATCATACACTGTGCATACGAGTCAGAAAAAATGTGGGTTTTTAGAGGCACCAGAGCTGATCATTTGGCTTCAATTGTACATTGGCCTGTATTAAACAGCCAGTGGGTTTGGTGTTGTCATTGCCGTGGTCATGTACAAAACGGCATCAGTATCGGAAATCAAGCAGTCTAAAGCCTGGGAATGGTGCAAGCACACTCAAAAGCTTTTCATGAATCTGTTTCCACTGTGTGCATCGTGCCGAGATTCAAGGAGCCACTTTTGTAAGCAAAGCTTGTGTCGCTTCTAGGCAGCTGCCACTGCACCCTGATAATGTCGCTAGTATGCTGGAGCTTATCCCTAACATTTCTGGCAGTAGCGTATCGTAGTGTGCCATTGTGGCTTCACAAGCTTGTGTTTTAGTGGTACCAGTCCTATTCACAACTCGCACGTACGGCCGTACCTGAGCTGGAAGCACAAACCATCTGTCCAAGCTCATTCAGCACAGGCTCTAGTGGAAAACTTCAGAACGCAGTGGACTTGCAACTTCTTCACTTGCACCGTTTTATCTCGACTGCATTGGGTGTGCATTCCCTGCTTCTCGTATGCTGTTTTGTTATTGGGGAAACACAGGTCGTATAAGCGCGTAAAAACACCCCTTTTTACACAGTGAGGGCAGGTCGTGTACATTGTGTCCAACCAGGGACCCTGGTGCAGCAGAGCACAGAGGGACTTCTGCCACCTCCCTCCACATCTACTCCTGCCCGTCTTGGTGTGAAGCTGTGTCAATACTAGCATGCTTTGTGAAGTGTCACTTAGTGGAGAATCTGTGAACCGTGGGATGCTGTGTCGGTGTGTAGTTGCACGCTATTAGTGAAGTACCGGGTGCCGAGGGGTTTCCAAATATTTCTTTTTTTATGCATGTAGAAACACTAGTTAAGCATTGTAGATGGCTGCTTAGCCCCCTAGGGCAGTAGCAACATGGCCAGCCAGGAGGCTAAGCTGGATTTAAGATCTGAAGTTTTTGCAGAAAGCATGCTTTTTCGCACTTTCGTAGAAGTGGCGTTTGCACGATCATTTTTTTCTAAACCTCCACAGTCGAGCCAACATTCCCTCCTGCCTTCTGGCGGTTGTCCCCTCAATACTGTTTCTTTTTGGGCCTAGGAGGCATCAGTGCGCTACGTCTAAAAGTTCAGCTCCCTTGTAGTGTTGTTCCCGAAGGAGGTGCAGCGTTGCACCTGTTGTTGCGTCGAGGCCGTCTTCTGTATGAGTGATGCCGATACAAATTGTGGCTGGCCACTGCTGTTCCTTTTGGGCAGAACTTTTTTTAGGCAGAAATGCTAATGCTACAACCACCCAATACCTCCAGATTTTTTATTGGTGAGCATCAGCTTGGATTGGCTTGCAGTAGTGGTAGTCCAGAGTGCAGGTTTTGTTTGACCAGCCAGTGAGTTACATGAGTGTGTTTCCTAAGCAATGGACAGTAAGCAGACCAACCGGTGTGGCGTTTTTCGGTAGTGCTCCAAGGATCTGTACCGTTGTGGGCTGGACAGTTGGTGTTGCATTTTGGGACGTCACACCATCGGCTTTTTGACTCTCTGCACCATGTGGTGTGGGAGGTGCGAGCTTTGCTGTTACAGATTGAGCGCGATCACAATCAAAGTTCAACCACTAAGGATGGCAAATAAGTGCAGGTTTGCCCTGAGACAGGTTTGAACAATGTTGAAAATCTCATGGTGACGAAGTGCATCTACTGTTATGCTGTCAGGTAATTCACAGTGCAGGAAATGTACATCCTATTTTAGGAGCTTCCATCAATTCACTAAATCACGCGGTTTGTCCAAGCAAGATACTCCCTGTGGCTTGTTTCCCCAAAACAGCCTCGGTGATGATACCAAGAAATGCATACTTAATTTTTTTTTTGTACATGCTGTAAGATAAGTGTAAATCGTGAAAATGTCTTTGTTTATCGGGAATTGCGCTCTTATTTTTGTGACCTCTATGACCTGTCTTATTGTTAAATCGAATCTTGTGTTTTCAAAATATGCAATATTTTTTGTACATAACATTGTGGCTTTGTATTGCCCTGATGCATGATTTTTGTATTAAGATTGACTACTTAACACTTTTTGTATAAAATAAATGTACTATCTCTGCAAAAAGCATATTAACTGTGACTATATAAAACTGACGGTAGGCTTTGATGCTTGCACTATACCAGTGAAGATATTCTTGTATTTAAAGACAAGACAGAGATGCATCCTTCAATGGCTGTTCGCTGAAAGATGTTCATTGTTGGAACTTTTGTATTAAGTTTGGGGTTTTTGGGTACAGGTTTACAAGGCTTGCATGTGTCGGTCTGTATCAACTTTTGTTTGTATATTTTTGTAAATAAAATGATATATATATATATATATATTATTTATTTTATGTTTCGGCGGTTATTGAGGGAAGAGGTGTTAGCACAAGGTTCTGCTCGTTTTGTGATTTTATGTCCCAAAGTGAAGATAATGGTGGAGAGTGTATTGTATGATGTCTCGCGTGCCAGGTAAATGTGACGCTAATATAATTTTTGGTCAAGCTGGCACACGCTGTTTGGGGCTCTAGCTTTGTATGGTTGCGCAGTGCCCAATTATGCTGTATTGATTGCTCCTATAGTATTAGAGCGTCAGATGCACTTAGGTGTTTTTTTATACAAGTTGGTGTCGCATTCCCTTCAATTGTAGCTAGCGAGTAGAGGAAACTAATATTGTGCTGGTGACCAAAAAAGTGTGTTGCGTCATTTGAGCTTGGCTTCCTACTGTGTTATCACCAGGGTTTGCCCCCATGCCTGTTCAGTCTGACCTCTGTTGGAAATTAAAAAAAAAAAGTGAAATAAAGCACCACTGCAATATTCAAAGTTATGCTCATTATCCTCTTATTCTATTTTCGTAATGCTTGTGGATATTGTTCCCTTTTAGCCTTGGTTAATGTTTGTGTTACTGCCAGGAAGAAACAGATTAGACCATGTTGCCTATCTCTTTTTACTCGGCCCGCCTAGCTCCTCGGGGACGCCTGCCGTGATCTCTGCACTTCATGCCAGCGCAGCACCTTCCTCCCACCCCCTCAACCTCTCCTTCAAATTGAGCCTGGGGTCTTCCTTCCCAGTAAAATTTTCCTCCCCCTTCCATCATTTTTAAAGTTGGAAGAGCTCGTCAGCTCCAAGTCACTAGGTGCAGGGTATGGCTGAACGAATATTTGTGAAGAGAGAGAGAGAGAAACTTTATTGCGTGTCCGGCAGAGTGAATTAGGCCGTGGGGGTCGGCCCCGATCCCGGGCGGGTCGAGCACAGTGCTAACCTTTTTGCGGCAGGCCACTTTTGCCTTAACTAATAAGCAATTTGGCAGCTCCTTTGATTTCACTTCCCTATAGCTATTTTCCTATTTCACATATGTCGCCGATTCCATGAGAGCTCAAACATCCGTGTATACGCACATTTGTTTTTCCTCAAATTTTTTTTCCTTAATAAATGAGGCACACGTAAGCTAGGTAATAGCCCACAAGTGAAGTAGGCTTTTCTGTAATGTGTGTACTTTGCAAGATCAAGATTGTAAAGGCTTTTCTGTAACAAGTGTACTTCGCAAGAACGAGGTTGTAAAGGTGGCGCACGTTTTTGGCAGCTGAAGTTTTGTTCAACTTGGAGGATTTGCGCTCGGCAAGGTTTAAGTGCTGTCAGAATGACAGTTCTAAGCAAACTGGCTGACATTTTCACGTAAAAATTGGCCATAGTCTGCAGTCTGGTCCGAATTCACGATTTTCTTAATTTTTTGCTTATGGCTTAACACAAAATTTGGTGTAATTTATGCTTTCAAACTTTTGCTTTTAAAAGCAAAGAAATTTCAGACAACTCTTCCACCTTGGCGTGTGCAAAGCTCGAAGGTGGAAAAAACTGCGGCCACCAGAGACCGCATGTCACCCACACCACCTTTAATTTGTTCTCATAAAATACACACATTATATGAAAATGGAGTTGCATAACTATAAAAGTACGAGAAAAAACAGCATGTGCGTGTGGTCGCACCAAGACAATAAGATGTCCCCACTTCCACGTTGCCTGGAGCCTGGGACTCTGGGCGACACATGCCACAGACAGTGTTTAAGCACTCTGGCCACTTCCCAGGCACCCAGAACTGTCGCACTTCAGTGGTCCATTTTATAAAACGTTTATTATCTGTTGCAATAAATTTCGATATCGTGGTTGAATGCCAACAAGTCATGAACAGAAGTCTTCAAGGCTGCAGAGAGGCCTCCAGGGTGGCCAGTGCTGTGGACAGAGGTGGATCAGCCTGCAAGTGTAGAAGACAGTTATAGTGATACGACTCACTCCTGTGCTGCTTCCATGTAGTAGTGCTTCAAAAGTTGTGCTTATCTAGTTCATGGCTGCAACAGTTTTCATTTATTTTTTTTATTATTTCTTGAAACCTCTGCAATAATTCTAGGAGAAACATATCAAAAATCGTGCAGTAATTCCTCACCTCCTCACCGAGCACCTTAAAGTCATCTCCAATAAACACAAATGCGTTTACAAATAAACAGCGCAGAAGACGAGAGACACAGACAAGTAGACACACACGGCGCTAACTTCCAACACCTTTATTGAAAACGATAACACACATATATAGGCAAGAATCCCGTGACGTCACACACATGCGTACATCAGCGCGAACGCAAGCTTGTAGGCAATCTATTTTTCTGATAATTTGATAGAAGTCGAACTTACACAAGAGCTTCCTAACCTGGTTATCTTTTCCGCCTCAATAATTTCACGTGTACACTTGTCCTTACTCTTGCCAATAATAACACATTTATCAAGGAATGGTTTGCAATCTGTACATGCGTTACAGTGCATAACTAGTAGTCCATCTTGTTCATTTTTCTTTTTTACATTGCGATTGTGCTCACGAAGGCGATCATTTAGACAACGACCGGTTTGACCAACATACTGTTTACCACAAAAGAGGGGAATCTGGTAGACAACACTATCTATACATTCAACGAACGAAGTTTGGTGTTTCTTTTTACAATTATGAGAAATCTGCCTGTCACCCTTATTTATCTTACAAAGCCTATTCAACTTCTCGGGGGCTGAAAATACAACTGGCACTTCAAAACGTTTCGCAATCCTTTTCAAATTGTGGGATACAGTATGTAGGTATGGCATAACTACCATTTTTTTTCTTATTTCGACCAGGATCAGCGACACAGGGATGGTCTACAGATTTTAGGTTCCTTAACAAGGCTTCAGCAACAGAAACTTGAAGATGGCCGGGATATCCTGCGAGCGAAAGCCTGTTGCACTGTTGAAGAAGACTATCCGACATCAAGTGCGGACAGGACTTACGAAGGGCATTAAGAAAGCAAAGGTTGGCAATGGCTCTTTTGACTAATTTAGAGTGGGCGGAACTGAAGGGAAGAAGCGGTTTATCACTGCGTGGTTCATAAACCCAACAAGTATGCATAGGGTGAAAGGTGAGGCTTATATCCAGAAATCTAACCTTATTGTTAGTAGGCATTTCATGCGTTAGAATGAGCGGGTTGAACCGTTGTCTGAGCGCACTGAGTATGCTAAAAGTCTGGGATTCAAAAGAAGCCTGGTCACAATCAATAAAAAACAAAAAGTCATCAACGTATCTGAATGCTCTCACAACCCCCATTTTAACTAGGGTATCCTTAACGAACGTATCCAGTTTGGCTAAAAAAATGTCACTTGGGATTGGCGCAATACACGAACCGATACAAATACCCTCTTTTTGAAGAAAGGGTTTATTGTCGTACAAGACAAAAGTAGACCTCAGATAAAAGGATAAAAGTTTTAAAAAACTATCAACAGCCATACCCACAGAATTTTGAAAGGCCACGCAACCAAACAAGTCAATGCAACCTTCTACAGATTTTAGTAAAATGTCATGTGGCAAAGAATAATAAAGATCTTTTATATCTACAGAGAAAGCCAAAAGGTTATCACTGTTGCCAGATTGTACAAACTCGAGCATCTCGTTAGAGTTTTTAACCAAGTATGGGTCCTCAAATTTAAGAAGACTAAGCTTACTCTGCAGAAACTGAGAAAGCTGTCGCCCCATCCAGTCTACCGATCAAGCGTGTCCGGACCTTCCTTGAAGAGCGTGACCTCACCGTGCTTCCTGCGGATAAAGAAGGTGGTTTTGCTATTTTATCATCCAAGCTCTATAAATGTAAATCAGATCAAGCGGTGTCTTCCGTGTTTGCATGCCATGATGATGTAAACATAGCAAAAGTTAAGAGGCATGCGATGAAGTTATGTAAACAGAGTAATCTCAGCAATCTTTCGAAGGACATTTCTGGTGCTAAAAAAGACTTTCTTCAGGTTTTTTCAATGCGAAAACACATAAACCAGATAAACCTTTTAGACCTATTGTGTCTGAACGTGGCACCTGGCAACGACAGCTTTCTCAGTTTCTGCAGAGTAAGCTTAATCTTCTTAAATTTGAGGACCCATACTTGGTTAAAAACTCTAACGAGATGCTCGAGTTTGTACAATCTGGCAACAGTGATAACCTTTTGGCTTTCTCTGTAGATATAAAAGATCTTTATTATTCTTTGCCACATGACATTTTACTAAAATCTGTAGGAGATTGCATTGACTTGTTTGGTTGCGTGGCCTTTCAAAATTCTGTGGTATGGCTGTTGATAGTTTTTTAGAACTTTTATCCTTTTATCTGAGGTCTACTTTTGTCTTGTACGACGATAAACCCTTTCTTCAAAAAGAGGGTATTTGTATCGGTTCGTGTATTGCGCCAATCCTAAGTGACATTTTTTTAGCCAAACTGGATACGTCCGTTAAGGATACCCTAGTTAAAATGGGGGTTGTGAGAGCATTCAGATACGTTGATGACTTTTTGTTTTTTATTGATTGTGACCAGGCTTCCTTCGAATCCCAGACTTTTAGCATACTCAGTGTGCTCAGACAACGGTTCAACCCGCTCATTCTAACGCATGAAATGCCTACTAACATTAAGCTTAGATTTCTGGATATAAGCCTCACCTTTCACCCTATGCATACTTGTTGGGTTTATGAACCACGCAGTGATAAACCGCTTCTTCCCTTCAGTTCCGCCCACTCTAAATTAGTCAAAAGAGCCATTGCCAACCTTTGCTTTCTTAATGCCCTTCGTAAGTCCTGTCCGCACTTGATGTCGGATAGTCTTCTTCAACAGTGCAACAGGCTTTCGCTCGCAGGATATCCCGGCCATCTTCAAGTTTCTGTTGCTGAAGCCTTGTTAAGGAACCTAAAATCTGTAGACCATCCCTGTGTCGCTGATCCTGGTCGAAATAAGAAAAAAATGGTAGTTATGCCGTACCTACATACTGTATCCCACAATTTGAAAAGGATTGCGAAACGTTTTGAAGTGCCAGTTGTATTTTCAGCCCCCGAGAAGTTGAATAGGCTTTGTAAGATAAATAAGGGTGACAGGCAGATTTCTCATAATTGTAAAAAGAAACACCAAACTTCGTTCGTTGAATGTATAGATAGTGTTGTCTACCAGATTCCCCTCTTTTGTGGTAAACAGTATGTTGGTCAAACCGGTCGTTGTCTAAATGATCGCCTTCGTGAGCACAATCGCAATGTAAAAAAGAAAAATGAACAAGATGGACTACTAGTTATGCACTGTAACGCATGTACAGATTGCAAACCATTCCTTGATAAATGTGTTATTATTGGCAAGAGTAAGGACAAGTGTACACGTGAAATTATTGAGGCGGAAAAGATAACCAGGTTAGGAAGCTCTTGTGTAAGTTCGACTTCTATCAAATTATCAGAAAAATAGATTGCCTACAAGCTTGCGTTCGCGCTGATGTACGCATGTGTGTGACGTCACGGGATTCTTGCCTATATATGTGTGTTATCGTTTTTAATAAAGGTGTTGGAAGTTAGCGCCGTGTGTGTCTACTTGTCTGTGTCTCTCGTCTTCTGCGCTATTTATTTGTATGTTATGAACCAACAAGCCCAAATTTCCACGCTACAAATGCGTTGCTGGGAAGACATTCTTCTGACTCAATAGTGATGTGAAAGCCCATTTGCAGCAGTCTTGGGCAGTAACTAGTTACTAGTAACGCGTTACCGGTAACTAGTTACTTTTTTCAGTAACTTGTAACTGTAACTAGTTACTTTTAAGTTAGAGGAACTTGTAACTGTAACACTGTTACTTTTTTGTGGAGTAACTGTAACGAGAAATATCGTTACAGTTACTTTATTTCTATAAAAAAAATTATCCAACAGCAACACTCATTAACGGCCGATATTCTGTTTGCGCGTTTCACTTTTTCTACCTTTCTTCCGCAGAACCCTCGTCCAGTTCATCTATGCCAGCTCGCTCCCTTCGCATAGGTGAAAAACATCTGGACTAGAAATTTTTAGGCGTGCACGTGTGCATGGTGTCTTACGCGGTCTACTAAGGGCTCGACGTTTCTAAGTCTAAGATGCAGTATTTTCCTCAGCAGCGCGATATCGCTCTCACCCAGGCAATAAGTAACGCTGCGACACGCGTCTAAGCGCACGTGGATGCATGTTGACGCGCCAGAGACTATAGGCCGACGCGCGGCTGCACCATTTGCGCCACATCTGGCGCGCAGTAAAAGTGTTTGACACAAAGTCGAAAAGAAAAACAAACACCCACAAACGCCGCACAACGCACTGAAACCTTTGCACTTTCGCCGAAGCCTGAAAAACTCCGGGCAGGGCGTCGCTTTCTCATTAGCGACGTGCAGCCCCGTTCGTGGGGTCATAAAACGCCGCGGGGAGTCTCTCGGCGGCCTCGCGCTCGTCCAGCCCTGTGCGCACTGTAGAGCGTTCGATTCAAAAGTCGCCGTTGCTTGCGACCATTGTGCTCTTTAGAGACGCCTGGCCGTATTTGGGACCACGCGTTTGGGACCCCTGGTCTACTTCATCGAGCTGTCAACAGTACTCGAACGAGGTCGAGGAAGTAATAAATTTCACGCCCCTCCACACATACGACCCCAACGATGGTGGCCCCCGAGTGCCCTCACACCAGCCAGCATCTTGGCCGGCAGACGTCTGACCACACTGCCACTGCACGAAGAAATATTCTTGGAAAGCCTCTCGACTTCGTTTCGAGGGCTGTGGCCGAAACGGAAACAGTAGCTACATCTGATTCTGAATGTTGGGTGCAAGGAATACTTGGGCGAGCTTCGTTCGGCCTACGCCTTAAAGCAAACGAAGGGAGGGGTTCCTGGGATCAGCGACGTGGTTGCTGTGGAAGGCTGGGATTGTGAGAGCAGTGTTTCCCGGTCTAGACGGCGAAATGCGCCTTTGTGAGGACAGGGGGGAGAAGGAGGAGGGAGGGGACAGTAAAGCGTTTATTTCAGTTTCTATTCCCTTTGGAAATATCTTGTCTCATTCCGGGGAGGGGGGTGGCTGGGGGTTGGGGCGGGAGAACAACTCCGAGGGCCCGCAGACAAACGTCGCTTCGGCAATGCCTCAAATTGCTCTCCGTCTCCGATCACAAGCACGAAATAAAAAGTTAACAAAGCGCATTTTTAGAGTATCTTTCAAAAACACCTCGACAACCGATGCACTCCCACGTCCGTTTCCCCATTCCTCCAGGGCCTTCCGTCGATCCGCCACCTTCGCCCCCTTTTTCCCATACTCTCTCACTACGCGGGGCGGACAAGCGACGGCATTGCAGGCGAAAATAAATTAAGTTGACATTGAAAAATTGTTTCGGCTGTGTTGTCATCCAGCTCGGTATACTGTAAGTTCGGCCTCTCTGATTCCAATTTTGAAAAACTAATTCTGTGCTACAATGATGATTGCAAATAAATTTCTTACAGCGAGTGTGCAGCAACAAAAAAATAAAGTTCTTTGTGATGGATAGCAAAACTTCTGTAATAAAAAAAATGAGGCGTACACAACGATTGTTGGTTTGGGCATGAGAGGGCATCATTTTAGGTTCCCCTCGTGTAGGCTTTACTACGTGTAATTTTTACTACCTTAATGCCTTCGTACGTTTCTATTAAAAAAGCCAAATCTTTTCAGTAACGCAAAAGTAACGACGTTACTTTTTTGCAGTAACTGTAACTGTAACTAGTTACTTTTCGAAAATTCGTAAGCGCTAACCACATGGAGCGATTTTTCCAGCGACGCGACAAGCGACGCGACTAGGATCCGCAGTCGCCGAACCGAAGTCGCTCGCCGAGGCAACCACATGACAGCGACAGCTCGAGCGACTGAGCATGCGACTGAGGATGGCGATTTCAATGTTTCCGCACTGCGCATAGTAACGCGCTTGGTACGCTGGATGTTTGCAAACATTATTTTTTGTTCATTTGTCATAAAAAGCATGACTAAAAAGTATTACGCCTTTCTACCTTGCTTTTTGCACTTCATTGCATCTCTAAAACTGGTTTGGGTTAGCGATAGCGCACGCTTTTCCTTCTGCGCCTCGTTTCTCGGCTACAACATGAACGCCGTGAAGAATTCGCTTTCTTGACGTCGTTTTTCCCACACGGGTCTCGCCCAGTGTGAGCGGGAGCCTTCTTGCTTCTGCTTCAGCGTGTACTCAAGCTTTGCCACGCAAAGCTTTCTTTGCCGCTGCACCACAAACGTCGTCTGCGTGGATCTTCCCGATCTTCCCCCCGTTCTCTTTCAAAACCGGAGGTTGCGTGCTTACGTAGGGGCTCTCCTATTGGCTAGTCGCTGAGGCCACTTCCGGGAGGCGAGCGACTGTTTCTGGCGACCCAGAACCGAGCGATTCGATGAGCGACTTGGTGCGCGGCGAAAAGTAGTTCGTCGCTAGTCGCGTCGCGCCCCAAGTCGCTCGCAAAATCGCTCCATGTGGTTGGGGCTTAACAGAGTTACTTTTTTGGGTTAGGTAACTGTAACTGTAACACTGTTACTTTTTTTCGGTAACGTGCCCATGACTGATTTGCAGTCAATGAAAATTTTGACAGCAAATTCCTGGCTTCACTTTGTGGTTATGCAGTTCTGGGGACAGTCTTTCACCAACTCAGCCAAGTAAAGCATGAGTGGCATTCACGTATTATAAAAACAATGATAGAATGTTCTGCAGTCTTCACGATGATGGTTGATGGGTCACAATGTTGGAAATGCTGCAAATCGCTTGCATTACCTGTCTTAGTAAAAATGAAATCGCCCAGGCCGGGGCATCGACTTAACATTTATCCTCTGGATAAGTGTTCTTGGTGTCGTGAGTCAAGTGCGTTGCTACAACAGAGATGTGTTGCACGTCCTCTATTTGGCTCTCCAGAAGGCTAACAAAGCCCTTCAGATTGAGCTTGTGTGCATGTGGTGGTCTGTTCATCCGTCCTAATAGTGCAACGAGTGACAAATATGTTCGTGCCGTCTACTGCTGTGGTAATGAAGCACCGCAAAATAAACTCTGATAACAAAGTTAAGATGTACTACTGAGCAGAAATAATTGAGCTCGCAGCCCGTGGATGGCTGTTAGCCAGTCCACCAAATAATCTGTGCACACATACAAAGCAAGAATTTGGTGAGCCCGTATATATAGTGGCTCTACTTTTATGAGGTTAGCATAAACCTTTTCGACGCTGTAAATGTAGTAACTATTAGTGGGTGCAGCTAGTAAATTGCACACAATGGTGTTTTTAGGCTGAAAAACATCCGTATGATACCAAGAGATCTCGGAGATGCTCTTTAAAGGGACACTGAAGTGATATGTAAACATTGCGGGATTACTAGCGCAATCCGGAGTCCCCAGGCCATGTTTCGACCACTCTAGGCGCGTTTACGCGATTTTATTTAGTAGAAAAACTAATTCGAAAACGCTGTCCTCCGCTCTTTACGCTCGCCCATTTTCTGTGGCGTTTTCGTGTGACGTCAGGAGGGGATGAGCTGGCAATTGGCTGCGCCACGGCTGCGCTACTGCACGGCTCCCCGGCCGACAGAGTCAGTCGGCCCAGCGTTTCGTCCGCCGGCCGCCGGCGGGTCGTCGCAATCAAGGAGGTTAAAAAAAAATTGCTTGGTCGCAATTCGTTCGCTTAGTTGAAACGAAGCCAGGACACGTTTGTGAATGGAAGAATGTGCCTTTCTTTACTTGGTTTGTTTGTACAGCTGTATTTAGCTCCAAGTCAAGGTCGCTTCACACAAGCGCTGCACATGCGACGCTTCGCTGACTGGTACGCCAGTAGGAAAATATAAGGCCTCTTGAAGGCGGGAGAAGAGTCAGCGAAGTCAATATAGGTACTAAGCAAATAAAATCAACTGATATTTTTACCGTACAGCGTAAAACTAGGGCGCGGGAAGCACTTTTTTGCGCTGGGCGAACAAGCACAGCGGTCAGCAGCACGACTACGCATCTGCGAACGCTTTTCCGTCTACGAAATGCAATTGCTAGACGTGAGCTACTGTGGAAACTCGGGCGACGCTTACTGCACGATCGCAGTACAACAAATAGTCACCTAAGCGGCTTGAAATGCCAAAACTAAATAAAAGTGTAAACCGGTTGTACAATATATACCCTATATTAGCAAGACTTCCGCGTCCCGCTCCGTAGCCTTCTCCGTACCGTGAGTGTTTATTTATAAATGACCGGCAATAAAGAAAAAAAAAAAAAAAAAAAAGCCTAGCAGTCTGGGGCGCTAGGAATTCACCGTAAATGTTTTGCGAGTCACGAGTTCGAATCCCCGCGGGTACGTGCTTTTTTTTTTTTTGTAAGTTAACTTTTTTGTTTTCCGCCGATGTTTTCTATATTGAGTTCACCTTTTTTGGGGCCGCAACGTTCATGGCTACACGAACTAGTTCACAAAACGCGCTCAGGCTGGCACTGGCGCGCTAGCGAGTTCTCGTTGGCGTGCTGTTGCCATAAGCACCGACTGCTTGCAGGCAGTGGTCACAGGCCAGAATGAACAGACCCTTGGCCTGGAGCGAACACGCTTTTTACGATACAGGCATGATGGAGGCAAGCTCCAAATATGGGGGAAAAGCGCATGACATTTGGGCGTCTGCGGGTACGCGGAGGGCGTTCATGCACTGTGTAGGTCTCGGCTAGTGAATGCTACGACTACAAGCCGTCCTGGGAGGCTTATCTTGTGCATTTTACAGCCGACAACATGGCAGAAGCGCGGTACGATGATTACTGAGATATTGAGAATGCCCACCCAACAAAGCCATTGGTTATGTTTTACAGAACCGAAACCGAAACCGAAACTTGTGTGATTGCTAACCTTGGGCATCGTCCAATCACGGCGCCCCTCCTCTCAACGTCACAGCCTTAGTTGGTGCGGCCGCCGCAAACCGCGCATGGTAGTTTTTCTTATTTCGCGCTTTGTAAAATAATTACCGATTTGTCAACCGGATAAACGATGAAAAGTGTGCTAATTTGAGCCAGTCTACGCAGTGCAAGCAAAAACGGGAGCTTGACAAATTCACTTCAGTGTCCCTTTAATGATGCTAGCAATGCTGGCCAGATAAAAGGCTTCTCTTTCTACATAAGATGTTCCCTAGGAAAGAACTAACAAGATGCCAATAATCCTTTACTCATTTGCCCATAAATTTTGACAGCCTGATCTAATCCAGAGTTCCTTGGTTCATACAAAATGTCTTGCACTCGTGAGCTTCCATGCAGCGGTGGGCATTTTAGGTACCACCATCACAGTAATCTATGTACTTTGATAGGGATTGGGGCACTCGAACAGGGATTGGGACAGTATGGTCCCAAGTGGCAACATCGATAAAATTTTCCCAATTCAATTTTGCAACTTGCAACAAATGGTGTTCAATCACTGCAAAAGATTTGTTCGCCACCACTTTGGCAACACGCAAGGTTGCAAACGGTATATATACAAAGCAAAATAACAATAAAATTTTTAATGGTGATGTCTAAAAAAAAAATACTTATTAAGGCATTTTATTTCCAACATACTGAGATGAAAAGTTTAATTGGGTACTAGAAGATGACCCAGAATCATCTCCCGAACAGTTTTTCAACTACGCAGTGTCTAGAGTTACGTCCAACGGAACCAAAAATTGAAAACTAGTGTTACGTCCGACGGAACTTTAAGCCAGTTTCTAGGGTTACATCCGACGGAACGAAATAAATGTCGATAAATTGGGGTCAATTGATCTGGCTGACTAATGAAAAACTTAAGGAGGTTCTATTTTGTTAATTCCCATCTTCTCCTTTGCTTGCATGTGTTGGATATGGAAAGAAGTGTACGTGGACTAGTACAGAAAAATTTGAATTCTTTAATTACAAAAAAACTCCATCAACCCAGCTGGGATTCGCACCCACATCGCTGCAGTAGTGTGGGCACTGAAATCGCGTTCCTGACCACTCGACCGACGGGGAGCTGGCGCTGTCGAACATGTTACCAATGATTTACTCATTCTGAACCGGTTTGGCCGCAAAGCAGCAGCATTTGTGTTTCTGAATTTGACGTCATTTATCGTACAAGCGACCATTTCAATAATGTTGCGTATAGATTACACATATAAAGCGGTACGGTAGCTGGGGCTGTTAGCTGTAATTTTTTTTTTGTGCTTACGTTACACCAGACGTAACCCAAAACATTGGCCTAAAGTTCCGTCAGGCGTAACTTTAGCTTTCAATTCTGGGTTCCGTCGGACGTAACCCTAGAAACTGGCTCAAAGTTTCGTCGGACGTAAACTCTAGTTTTCAATTCTGGGTTCCGTCGGACGTAACTTTCAATTTTGGGTACCGTCGGACGTAACTCTAGACACTGCGTTTCAACTATGACCATGGATCACGTGCTCACTCCAGCATCATCCCATTCACACAACAGAATGCTTACTCCTGCTCTTCCAAAGTGGTGCCTCCCTTAGATATGGAAATGTTGCAATGGCTCCTAATCAATTTGTCACTACCGCACCAGTGGTATACACCCTCACGGAGACTGAACCAAACGTTCAACTCACGAGAGGAACTTGTGAACGCTGCAGTTCCTGCTTTGGAAGCCACCACTACTGTCTAGCCAGAGTCACTTGTAAGAGTATCAGACTGTTGATCGCCATACTGCTAGAGAGCAGTCTGTCTAGATTTCACTCAGCTGGCTCAATTGCTACCACTTACTGATTATCCAGAGTCTGTTATCAACAGACTGCTGGCTTAAAAGGTCGGACAAAAAAATGGTGTCTAAAGTAAGCCTAACATAACACAGGCTACGTACAAGTGTCCCTGTTGGCTCTGCTCCAGCTGGCTCCAGCATGGGTCCATTGAAGCGTTGCATGCCATGTTGGGCTGATGGTCCCAGCTGGAAGGTTTGGCCAATCATTGCTGGAGTTGCCCGCAAGCAGTAACGAAAGAGGCATCCGAAGGGGAAAAAAATTAGGCAGTTTTTGTGTGAGCAACTGAGTCTGCGAGTGCAACTGAGTCTGCGTGGGTATTGACGGGGTCGTCTTTCCATCAGTTCTTGACGAGTTCCAATAACTAGGTATTTCAAGCAACAGCAGCGTCTGCTCCTTGGTTAACACCTAGGGTCACTGATCACAAGGTGAGAGTTTCAACTCCCAATTGTGATGGCTACCTTTCATGATGGATGGAAAAAAACTAACCTGTGTCCAGAATTCCCTGCGCTTTACGGAACCCGTGGTGGTATATATCAACCTGTATCCCATTACTACAGCACACCTCGAGGTGGTTGCTTCAGGGCGTAGGACTCCAATTGGAGCTTATTTGGAGTGGTGTGTGAACACTCGGCTAACAATGCACCTTGCATAGGGAGGTCATAATAGCTCAGCCAAGAGGTGTCAAACAGGACTGGCAATCAGTGCTCAAAAACAATTGGCAAGCATCCCAAATCACAGAAGCTCTAGTGCTTGCCACTCATTAATAATGTCTCGGAGGGAACGTAGAAAGCGAGACGTGCGACGACAGCGTTAGCATGGGAGCCGCACACGTAACAGGGTGCACATCACGGCCCACAGCTAAGAGCAACTACAGTAAAACCTCGTAAAAGACACTCAAGAGATCCAAAAAACATGTCTCTTGTAACCAAGGTCTTGTAACCAAAAATTCTGAAAACACCGAGGAGTCGGACTAAATCACTTCACTATCAAAGTATTTAGAAAACTGCTCCGCGTGGCTTAAAGAAGTCCTTCATAGTTGTTGCAGTGACTGTAGATAGTAATAGACACTGCTCTTAAAACAGTTTCTTCTAATTGTTAAGTAAACTCTGTGAAACTTGTTAGTCTTGCTGCTTTTATTTCAAATATGCCATTATTTTTAATAAGACAATTAGTTCCCAAGATGCTTGGAGATTTTTGGGAGGAACAATAGATAAAACAGTGTTAGCTATGAAACTGTATTCTTTATATTTTTTAATACTATGAACCCTGGTGATGCAATAAGAGAATCTTTTTTGCATCACCGCTTGCAACTAGGCAATTTTACAGCTCATTAAACTTTCATGTTTAAAATGGGCATTAGAAATGGTTCCTTTCCACTGGTGCCACCAAGGTTTAATTAACTGTAAAATTAGTTCCAAGTGTTGCATTTAAAAACCGCTTTGTTTATTGCACTCACCAGGGTTCATAGTATTGGAAAATATAAAGATAACAGTTTTAAGACCAACACTGTTTTGTCTGTTGTTCCTCCAAAAATGACTACCTCTAATTATCTTGGTAACTAATTGACTTACTTAAAAAATAATGGCACATTTGAAATCAGTGAAAAAAAAAAGCAGCAAGACTGACAAGTTTCACAGAGTTTACATAACAATTAAAGAAAGTTGTTTTAAGAGCAGTGTCCCCCCTTAAAGGAGCACTGACACCAATTTTCGGCGTTAATATTATTGCACCGTTCGCTTCCTTCACTCAACATAATACCCTGGCTGAAATATAAGCGGCCTGCGACGCGAAGAACATAGTTCAATTGGATCTCATTTATCGCGCCGATCTCATTTATAGCGCGTGGAGCGGCACTCAGCAAATGGACATCAGCGTGACATCACTCCATGAGAGGAAAAAGAAGTGACGCGACAGCGCTCGTCAAAAACTCGCGACGTCACTTCACGCGCGCGGCCCCATGAGCGGTGAGCGGGCGCAACACCCTCTCAAGCGGGCGCCGGTGACGTCCGCACAAAGCGGTGAGGTCAGGCCGGGAGTCTGTCATATGCGCCGTTCGGGATGAAAGCGCGGGAATGTGAAACAAACGATTTTCAGGTCGTTCAATGTAATTAACTATCGCGCGCTGAACTATTTGAAGTGCTGTTTCAGGTTCGCCAGACCATTAAGCATTGATAAAAGCAATAAAAGTGTAACATAAAATTTTAGTGTCAGTGCTCCTTTAAAGGGCTCTTCGATGTTCATCAGTCTCAACTGCCAACACTTTCACCCCTGTGACATCATCCTCCTCTTCTGGTCCGTCCTCTAGGGCACCATTTACATGAGCGAGGATCACATGATCTAAGTTCCTCAGATCACACGAGGTTCACATCTGCAGACACAAACTCCCAAAAGGTTCTGGAACCTCTCCAGACCCTTGGATGCAGGCCCAGGCTTCATCTCCAAGGTAGTTTTCCACAAGGTCTTCAACATAAAGGCCCCTCTTCTATCGTGTCTCTTCTAATAAGTGAAGAGTTTACTCTAGGGAGCAAGAAAGTTGCCCTTCTTAGTAACAGAGTGTCCCTTGTATGCGATGTTGCTAATATGGCAAACATTGAAAAACCAACCAAACCATTTTTAAACGTCACCAAGCATCTCTTGTAACGAGGTTCCACTGTGCATTCAGCGGGGCAATTAGAGGAAAATTAACTTAGTAACATGAGGGGGACGCATCAGAAATATTCCGCCGTTGGTGGGAGGCTGTGAGAAGTCGATGTGATACGAGAACACTGGAGGTGCCTCAAATAAAAGGATCGAAAAAATTGTTTTAAAAATATGTGAGCGTCGATCTGATCCCTCTTTTTCGCAAGCTTTAGGCTCAGCCCAATGTGCACACTTTATGGCCCTCTCAGACATACCAACCATGCTTGTTCTGATCGCCTCAGTAGCCACATTTGCTCACTTCAGCAGGCGCATTGGCTGCCTTGTCGCCCCCTTTGATGACACCACTGTCGGCATTTCATCGTCGTAATTCGATCCCATTCCTTCCTTTTTGCCACCCTGTGCCGGCTGCACACTCCATTGTATAATGCATAGAAGCGGCGGCAGGAGTAACCAGACCTGTCAGCCAAGATATGGTGTGGGACAAGTGCATCGGCAGAGGCAGGTGGTGAGTCACACTTGACTCTATGTATACATAAATTCTTTCTCTATGCCCATGGAAGAAAGAAAAAGCTTAGGAGAGGCATTGATATCGCAGCTATGGAAGTCGGAAATGCCACTTTAAACTCTCCATTTTTGCTTGTATTTTGCAAAAACTCGCTACCTCCTCCACCCTTGCTCGTCTGTGCCCGTCGACCATTGAAAATCGGCTGGGCCGCGCCGTACCGTACCTTAGGGGCTCGGTGGGCCGGCCTTCGCCGCCGTTACTACAACGTGGTTGTAGTGTGCAAAGAGAGTGTGCAAAGAGAGTGTGTTTCCGGTCCCTTTGCACACTCCTTGAGAGTGTGCAAAGGGACCGGAAACTGGAGTTTGCCGCGCGACACTAGCGCCATTCTTTTTGCCGTAGTGGCGGAAAACGGAAGTTATGGACGAAAATAAAAGAACGTGTCGCAGCTGTGGGCGCGATGCCCACAGCTGCGGCACGTTGTTCTTTTTTTTTTTTTGAGCGGGAGCGCTGTTTTTGTTTGCCGCGAGTTTTTCCCGAGGCAGTATGGCTCGAACGTTAATTACCTAATTTAGGTTAATTAGTTCATTATGATTAGTCAGATTGGGTTAAAAGTCAAAGTGATGTCAATAGGGGTGGTGAGGTATCAATTTTAAAGGTCTCGATGAGGGGAATCACGTGGGAGAAATTAAAAATTGCTTCCTGGTAATAGTCATGACATAGTCAAGTGAGTCATATATTGGGTTAAAAGTCAGTGATGCCACTAGGGCTTGTGACGCATCAAATTAAAGGTCTCGATGAGGGGAATTATGGGGGACAAATTAGAAATCGCTTCCTGGTTATAGTCATGCGATAGTCACGTGAGTCATGGATTCGGTTATAAGTAAAAAAATGGTGCCACTAGGGCTTGTGAGGTATCAAATTAAAGGTGTCGATTAGGAGAATCACGTAGAACAAATTAAATATTGCTTCCTTGCTATAGTCATGAGATAGTCACGTGAGTAATGGATTCGGTTAAAAGTCAAAGTGATGCCACCAGGGCTTGTGAGGCATCAAATTAAAGGTCCCGATGAGGGGAATCATGGGGGACAAATCAAAAATCGCTTCCTGGTTATAGTCATGAGATAGTCACGGAGTCATAGATTGGTTAAAAGTGAAATTGATGCCACTAGGGCTTGTGAGGCATCAAATTAAAGGTCCCGATGAGGGGAATCATGGGGGACAAATCAAAAATCGCTTCCTGGTTATAGTCATGAGATAGTCACGGAGTCATAGATTGGTTAAAAGTGAAATTGATGCCACTAGGGCTTGTGAGGCATCAAATTAAAGGTCCCAACGAGGGAAATCACGTGGGGCAAATGAGAAGTGGCGTCCTCGTTATAGTCATGAGATAGTTACGTGAGTCATAGATTGGGTTAAAATTCAAAATGGTGCCACTAGGGCTTGTGAGGTATCAAATTAAAGGTGTCGATTAGGAGAATCACGTAGAACAAATTAAATATTGCTTCCTGGCTATAGGCATGAGATAGTCACGTGAGTCATAGATTGGGTTAAAAGTCAAATTGATGTCACGGCTTGTGAGGTTTCAAATTAAAGGTCTTGACGAGGGGAATCACATGGGACAAATTAGAAATTGCATCCTGGTTATAGTCACGAGCTAGTCACGTGAGTTATAGATTGGGTTAAAAGTGAAAGTGGTGCCACTAGGGCTTGTGAGGTATCAAATTAAAGGTGTCGATTAGGAGAATTACGTGGGACAAATTAAATATTGCTTCCTGCTTATAGTCATGAGATATTGAAGTGAGTCATAGAGTGGGTTAAAAGTCAAAGTGATGCCCTAGAGCTTGTTATCGCCCTCCCGAATGTAAACAGAAAGTGGCACATTTGAGAAAGGGGCTGATGGGGTGTTGAAAACTGCGCTAGGAATGTGTGTTCGCGCTGGTAGTGAAAGCGACAATCCCATATCTGCACAAGATCCCTGCATCCCAAAATCCAAAGTCGGCCATGAGTCGTTCGGGGAAAATTCATTTTTTAAGCTCGCCGCGAGCAGACTTGCTCAGTTTGTGCTTCCTTCAAGCTCCCCTATTCTAAGGGAAGATTTTGTGCGTCTTCAATTTTACTGGGGACTTTCTGACCCGTTTCTGAATGAGAACACAATGAGCTCTGCATGCTGAGTGGTGGACGCAGCTCCGGGGCTTCCGAATAGGACGTTATTTACCGGGGCCCGATCGCGAAAGGCAGCCACATCTCTAATTACCGCGCAATGGGCAGGGGTCGTTTGCTTTCGCGAAAAAAAAAGTATGTTTGGGTGTATTTTCACAAGCAATAAACACCTTTTCCTGATTCAGCGTCAAGAAAACTATGAAGGAATGCCGCCAACAAATGTTTGCAAAAGCTCTTCAGCAGCCCTTTAAAAGCATGTCGAGCTTTTAATATGTTTGGAATCGTGTTTTTTTCTATTTCCGATATTTTTCTAAAAAAAAACATGAAAAGGAAATTTTTTTCACGCCCTTCACTATTTGATGTAAACTTACAACTCTACTGAGGTGGCATCTCCTTGCAATTCGAAATGGCGCTTTTGTCTGATATATAAAAATATATATTAATTTGTTTTGTTTCTTTATTGCTACTTTGTTACTTGTGGCTGATATGCCATGTGGAGCAACGTACGTAGCACCAACATAATAATGTACCAAGATGGTAAACATATCTATGGTGCTTTACGTTTTTATGGTAGTAAACAAATATACACATGACGAATCAGCGCGCTTCGGAAGCCGTTTTACATCCCCTGTCAGTCTTACAGCAGTAACTGAAAATAGCACCCGCTGCAGTGGCTCAGTTATGCTGCTGAGCCCAAGGACGCGGGTTTGATCCCGTTCGCGATCTCTGCTTTTCCTATGGAGGAGAAAAAAAGACGATCGTATGTCGAGATTTCGTCGCGCGTTAAAGGTGCCCAGGTGCTCAATAGTAATCCAGAGCCTTCGTGGCCCAGGTGCACAGCCGCGGCGCGTTAAACTCCCATTATTTGAATTTTGAACTGAAATAATAAAAAGGCCCTATACTCCATCCTTTGCTGCAAATGTCATCGAAAGACAGTAGTCTTCTGCCATCCGTGCCTGTAAAACCCCCTTGTCTCCCCCCCCCCCCCCCCCCCCCACCCTGGTCTCTTCCGCTACCCCTCCACCATCATAGATGCAGTCGAAGTTTGCTCAATTCGATCCGACTCCCCTACGTTCGCTCCATCTGTTCAGAGCTCTTTTTTCTATGGCTCTTTGCCGCGAATTAACAGCCCGAAAAAAAGCAACACACAGCGTCTCAAGAAAGCAAGCAGTGCTTGCTCCAAAGTAGCGGATGGGGAGCATCGTGCTGCTAGGGGGAAAAGAAACTCGAGCCACCGTCGGGAAAAGAGTTGTCAATCACGAAGCACAAGAATTTGAAAGGCAGGTGAAAAATTTAACCTTTTTTAGCAGTCCCATGACGGCACCTGATTGCAGTGCCAGACTTTCCTGTAGTGAAATTTGTTAAGCCCCAACCACATGGAGCGATTTTGCGAGCGACTTGGGGCGCGACGCGACTAGCGACGAACTACTTTTCGCCGCGCACCAAGTCGCTCATCGAATCGCTCGGTTCTGGGCCTCCAGAAACAGTCGCTCGCCTCCCGGAAGTGGCCTCAGCGACTAGCCAATAGGAGAGCCCCTACGTAAGCACGCAACCTCCGGTTTAAAGAGAACGGGGGGAAGATCCACGCAGACGACGTTTGCGGTGCAGCGGCAAAGAAAGCTTTGCGTGGCAAAGCTTGAGTACACGCTGAAGCAGAAGCAAGAAGGCTCCCGCTCACCCTGGGTGAGACCCGTGTGGGAAAAACGACGTCAAGAAAGCGAATTCTTCACGGCGTTCATGTTGGAGCCGAGAAACGAGGCACAGAAGGAAAAGCGTGCGCTATCGCAAACCCAAACCAGTTTTAGAGATGCAATGAAGTGCAAAAAGCAAGGTAGAAAGGCGTAATACTTTTTAGTCATGCTTTTTATGACAAATGAACAAAAAAAATGTTTGCAAACATCCAGCGCACCAAGCGCGTTACTATGCGCAGTGCGGAAACATTGAAATCGCCATCCTCAGTCGCATGCTCAGTTGCTCGAGCCGTCGCTGTCATGTGGTTGCCTCGGCGAGCGACTTCGGTTCGGCGACTGCGGATCCTAGTCGCGTCGCTCGTCGCGTCGCTGGAAAAATCGCTCCATGTGGTTAGCGCTTTATAAACGACTTCATGCTCTAGAGAGTATGTTGGAAGCCAGCGACGGAACGAGTAACGCAACAGTCACGTGATGCGCCGTCCAGGATGACTGTCGGCCAAGAATACTAGTGGCAACGTCGCCCTTTCCAGGGAATAGGCGGCGCAATAGCGCCGTGATGCACCCTTCAAGACGCTTGGCAGGTTACTCTTTTAACGTAACAGCACTATACTTTTTTCTGCTCCTTAAGAGTGCAATGAATAAATCGACAGGCATGTATCCCAATACAGAGATACCTGTTTGTGTCGTCTCGGTACAACTATTCACAACTATCTGAATACTGGCGCCACCATTTGTAAACTATTCCACCATGAAAATAAGGAAAGTTTAGGAGAGGCTGTGACCACCTCTTTCGTGCAACCGGTAACGCCATCTTAGGAGTGTTCACTTGTTCTTGTATTTTGAGCCCATTCTCCCTTTGGTTCTCCTTAAGTCGCTTCTCACTTCGTCTTCTCCAACTGTGCCTGTGAACTTGTGGAAGCAATTTTGCAGCTTCGGCAGCAACGAAAATCGATCGCTTGGATTGTTTTAGCTTGTGCAGCAAAACGACATACTGCCGCACTAGCGACGCCGCAGCTGCGAATTCGCTTGTAAATTCGCACCATATAGAGCGGGCTTATGGCACCCTACTTGCATTTACGCTTAAGGTAATAGATCCATTTTTTCCACATGCGTGGTTCCAGAACATGACTACTCATCCGCCCACTTTCATTCCAATACCGTAATAATTCGAGGCGTAGACAAAGAAGTGGCTATTATTATTATCATTGTAACGATCGTTCTTCTGCAGCTCCGCTAGCCATCTTGTACCTCATGACATAGCTTAGCTTTGAGGCTCACTTCATTCGACTGTTACAGTATATATGTCCAAATCCGAATAACGTTTTTTCCAGTGGCTCAGAAAAATCAGCCCGTATTTAGAAAGAACCCCGTACAAATATTTTCCGGGGTGGGCTGAGAGCAAGACATGTGAAGTTCTCACTGTGTTCCCTCCTCGCCCTTGTGTTACTTCACCATTGCGCCTCGCTTGGGCCAACTGCATTATGCAAGCGGCCAGCGCGAACGTTGTGCAAGGCATGTATTGGCACGGAGTCTTCTGCGAAGGCCGCATTACCTTGGGTACACAAGCGGCTGCCATAGAAATGCTTCACCTTATCATTATTATTTTATTTTATGAGCAATAATATGGATTACGATCGAAACTGCGTAGCATATGTTATACAACTCTCAGACGGCAGATCAAATTATCTTTCGAGCGAATGACATTTGCTTTAAATGTCAATATTTCAGCGCTACACGACAACACCGAAGGACGTTTGAGGTGAATGATATTTAGCGGCGAACCGAGGTTCGGGAGCTCATTCAGCGGCGAATTGAGTGGCCTCGACAGCAGTAGTGCATCAACAGTGAAGAAAGTTCACTAATACACCTAAAAATACGGTTTCTAAAAACTGTCAGCACACATATTTCCCCTTCATGCTGTTTTTAAAATAAAGAAATCCAAACAAGTACTAGGTAAAGAGAAAATCGCGTCCACAATGTGCGCTCTACCCTAATACGGATTTTTCGCAGACTTGTGTCGGCTTGTGATGTGTACTAATGTCACCTAAACTGGTGATTTTTCTCATTTATTTAAAAATATTCCTTTGTTATCTTTTAAAAAAAATAGTCTGTATGAAAACATTCTATATCGAGACCTTTAATTCGATCTCTCCCAAGCCCCAGTAGCGTCACACTCACATTTAACCCAACCTATGACTCACGTGACTATCTCATGAGTATAACTATGAAGCAATTTTTAATTTGTCCCACGTGATTCCCCTCAATGAGACCTTTAATTTGATACCCCACAAGCCCTAGTGGCACCACTTTCACTTTTAACTGAATCCATGACTCACGTGACTATCGCATGACTATAACCAGCAAGCGATTTCTAATTTGTCCCCCATAATTCCCCTCATCCAGACCTTTAATTTGATGCGTCACAAGCCCTAGTGGCATCACTTTGACTTTTAACCCAATATATGACTCACGTGACTATCTCATGACTATTACCAGGAAGCAATTTTTAATTTCTCCCACGTGATTCCCCTCATCGAGACCTTTAATTTGATACCTCATAAGCCTAGTGGCACCACTTTGACTATTAACCCAATTCGTTACCCACGTGACTATCTCATGCCTATAGCCAGGAAGCAATTTTTATTTTGTTCTACTTGATTCCCCTAATCGACACATTTAATTTCATACCTCACAAGCCCTAGTGGCACCACTTAAACTTTTAACCCAATCTATGACTGACGTGACTATCTCATGACTATAACGGGGACGCAACTTTAGATTTGTCCCACGTGATTCCCCTCGTTGAGACCTTTAATTTGATGCCCCATAAGCCCTAGTGGCATCACTTTGACTTTTAACCGAATCCATTACTCACGTGACTATCTCATGACTATAGCAAGGAAGCAATATTTAATTTGTTCTACGTGATTCTCCTAATCGACACCTTTAATTTGATACCTCACAAGCCCTAGTGGCACCATTTTTTTACTTATAACCGAATCCATGACTCACGTGACTATCTCATGACTATAACCAGGAAGTGATTTTTAATTTATCCCACGTGATTCCTCTCATCGAGACCTTTAATTTGATACCTCACAAGCCCTAGTGGCACCATCTTTTACTTTTAACCCAATTCATTATTCACGTGACCATCTCATGACTATAACCAGGAAGTGATTTTTAATTTATCCCACGTGATTCCCCTCATCGAGACCTTTAATTTGATACCTCACAAGCCCTAGTGGTGCCACTTTGACTTTTAACCCAATTCGTGACTCACGTGACTATCTCATGACTATAACCAGTAAGCAATTTTTATTTGTCCCCCGTGATTACCCTCATCGAGACCTTTACTTTGATACCTCACAAGCCCTAGTGGCACCACTCTGACTTTTAACCCAATTTGTGACTCACGTGACTACCTCATGACTATAACCAGGAAGCAGTTTTTATTTTTTCTCCCACGTGATTCCCCTCATTGAGACCTTTAATTTGATGCCCCACAAGCCCTAGTGGCACCACTTTCACTTTTACCCGAATCTATGACTCACGTGACTATCGCATGACTATAACCAGGCTCACGTGACTATCGCATGACTATAACCTTCGCCGCGCGACGGACGCCGACGAAGAGCCCTCTGTGTTCAGCGAATGAGGGTACGGACGTGTGCTGTGGGCTGCGATCCGCTGGCAGATGGTGGCTAGCTGGTCTCCTGGACGGACGTTGTTGGGGCGCAGTAAGTCCGCCGGCCCAGCCTCAAAATCTTGGCACCTACACAAAAGGAGCAGCTTACGTGGAAATCAGGATGCGCTGTCGGTTGGTTCCACGCGACGGACGCCAACGAAGAGCCCTCGGCGCCCACCAACTTAGGGTGCGGACGTGTGCTGTGTGCTGTGATCCTCAGGCAGATTCCGGCTGGACTCCTGGACGGACGCCGTTTGGGCGCAGGAAGTCCGCCGGCCCAGCCTCTGGACACCAAGCCTGGGCGAGACACCTTCCAGAGAGAGAGAGAGAGAGAATCAACTTTATTGAGAGCCTGCAAACGGTAGGGCTACCCTAACATGGGTGCCGAGTTACCGCGACGCGGCCTGGACGTCGTCACGTCAGCGCCTTTAAGACTGCATCCGGGTACTGTCCACGGGTTGCGGAAGGTTTGCGCCCTCCCCCGCTGAGTTCCCCGGTCGCTGTCTCGCGAGGGCCACCGCGACCTGCTGGACGGCCTGAGTTGGGTGTCGTAGTCTCCACTCCGCGCTGCAGCTTCAAACTGCGGCGGGATCGTTGTCATCGCACTGGCCTCACACGGATTAAGTTCACAGTGCAGGATGTGGACCGCAGTGGCCCGCTCCTTCGCGCATAATCTGCACATGTCACTCTCGTACACCCCTGGGCATATATGTTTAGCAAGCACTGGCGTAAGTAATGAACCGGTCTGTAATTGTCTGTAGAGCACTGCCTCCGACCGGGGCGTATTCCGGTTTCGGCGATGCATCACCCACGAAAGGGAGAAAAGGAGGAGTGCGAGAGGGAAAGGCGAAGGGTTGCGGGGCTGTTCTGCCGGCGCACACACTCCCCGCTCTTGGCCCGGCGGCCGGCAGGCAGTGAATACCCTACTCTAGAATACCCATTTCTTTCCTCCATGTGAAGCGGCAAGTGTTTCATTCGCGCGTTGGATTTCGCCTTCTGGGACGGATGCGCTGTTATTCAACCACACTCCTAGTTCTGTATATTTTAACGAAGTTAGAAGTGCTTCAACTGTGTCTGTGTTGGATTTCGCGTCCGCTTGTGATACCCACCGCTGTGCGTTTCGAAGTGCTTCAACCGGGTCGTTTGATTAAGTTTTACGCTGTAACAGTGTTCTAGGTAACATTACCTAAATACTTTGTAATCCGTGCTGTTTTGCAATCGCAGTGTAGCATTCGCAAATCGTCGCGTGAACGGTTGCTACGCAAGCGTGCATCCACAGTTCACCCTGTGATCGGCCGCCGCTGTGAAAATCGTCAACCTTTATTATGAATGAATTCCTGGAGTGTGACAAATATAAATTTAGCCTAATGCCCCATAAAGTTGGGCCGAAGTCACGCTAGGAATACGCGATAAGTATAATCACTTGTCGCCCACCTTGAACATGTTGTACTCAGATTTTCTGACGATTGCTTTCAACCTTGTCACGATGGTTGGCACTTTGTGGCCTGCTGCTTTTTATGCGATGGCACAAACAACCGGGTTGCTTGTTTTGTTTTTTTCTTTATCGTATATCTAGCGCTCCGCCCAGACGAAACGGCAGTTGGCACTAAAGTTTTGCCCAGCCACAATTAAAACTGTCAAATACTCCTGCTCTGATCTTCGCCTCTTAGATTTAGACACGCAGGACTACCTATTTGCACCGGCTCCTCTTCGCGATCGTGTGTTCACGGGTCTTTTTTTTTTTTGCTTGCAAGCCCCAATGGTGCTAGCACCCACATTTATTTACGAGTTGGACTATGAAGCCTCCACTGATGACTTACGTTTGTCCACACACACTGACCAAAACAAGCTACAAGGGGCTTTGGTATCCAGTATTCTTACGCTGGAGCATGCTTCAAGGCATGTGATCACAAAAGCACTTAAGTTTACAGAAAATACAGGTTCTCAAATTGACTGAAAAACTGAAACATAACATTAAGCCTTATAAATCTTTACCTAGTATGTGTGCTAGTTCTGCATCAATTGCTAAAAAAAAAACGCAACACATGCTAATGAACTGATCATGAAAAAGTGACGTAGTGAATAGTAAATCTGTCTGCTGAAAACAATTTTTTAATAAAACTACAGATTTGAATATAGATTACATGTTGCAATGTATGGGTATATGAAACAGCAGAAAACAAGTCCCAAAGCTCGAAAATTCTTTATTAAATGCTTTATAACCTCAAATATACATACAACATTTTACGTGCCCATCACGGTTTAGGCCAGGAACATCTGGGCTCAAAACTTTCCACAATTTCTCAGTCAGCACCTGCAACACCAAAAGAAACAAATAAACGCTTTCTTTTACAACCACACCGCAAACGTCAAGTGAATCTAAATTCACAATTGATGGTGTATTTTGTCCCATATATGGCTACATTAATATGTACACAAAAGTTAGTTTAGCCTGCTTTTGAACTATTCTAACTGCTTATTCTGAATTTTTTTTCTACGTGACACCAGAGATCCTTTGCTGATGCAGTCTTGTGTCTAAAACCTGCTTTAGTCCCTTCACACCAAACGGTATTTTTGACTTTTTTGAGAATTTGTACAAGGCCAAATAATGGCTTACACTAGTAGGATTAAAGTTCTGAGCTAGACTGCTTTGATCTCTGATCTCGTTAACAAACTGCACTGCCTTACCCAATAGCTAAGCAGGTGCTTACAGTGTATCTGACAGAACAGCTGTCACACAATGGCCATACAGGACAACTGGGTCGGTTTATCAGTCAGGAATTACATGAGGGGGCACTAAACTGAGCCCAACTCATCGCACTACTGCTGCAAAAACAAAGTGGAAAAAGATTCTATTTCGGGGGTTGTAGTTGCCGAGGCCACTCTTGGGCTATGAAGCGTGACACAGTGCTAGGTTCGATCCACGTTAATCCTGACATTTGGGTATCTTAACACGCACTGAAATCTGCACACACGGGCGTTTTCGATTTTTTTCTTTTTGCCTTCACTAAAAAAAAAAAAAAAGGAAAAGAAAAAGTCCTTGGGCTCAGCTGCACAATGCTTTAGGAACTGCGGCTGCTGCTCAGGCACAAGTTGGAGCCATTACTTGACTAGGCACAAATCCTCAAGAGTTGAAAACTGATTTCAGCGCAAAGCGGCAAAACAGCACTTTATTAAAAACAAGAGAAGTGGGAAAGACCTTATAACAACACGCGCTAAAGAATGACCTTTTTGAATCGTCAATGTAAATCGTCAATGCCTGGATAGCATATCCTTCATGCACAAGTATACTTAGTTGCTCCTTTAGACCGACAACGATGGCCAGAAGAAGTCAGGCTGCTGCCTTGCACGCCTTGTACTTGCTGCTTCGCCTTAATACTATTACCATAAGTTAGGAGCCAAGTATCTGAAATACCCATCTGTTCGATGCTTTGAACGTGCCATGTAGGTGTTGTCGTGCAGTAATCCTCATTGGACGACGAGAACGAATGCAAATTAAATGACTCGCGAGCGAAAAATGACGTTACCAAAGTTGATCAGTTGGCGACTCTGGCACCGCTTTACCATTGAGCCAATGCTGTCGACTTGTTTGTAAACAACCTGTAATTTCTCCGCGCCACGTAACATCATTGATAGTGGTTGCGGACTGAAGTAGCGTAGAAAACCGGGCTAGTTGGTGCAGATTCATCTTCGCAGCGCACAAATAACGGGACAAAAAGGAGGATAACAGTGGACAACCAACGAACCAAAACTGAATTTTTGTTCGTTGAGAGACAAACGCTCTCAAGTACTGCTCTCTTCAAGATACGCCAATTCTGCATCTAAAAGTGCTAAAGACGAGCGCTAACACACGAGTCAGACATTTTTCGAATTTTATGTGCTTCCACTATACTTCCCTCACCTTTTGTTCATCGTGCAAGAACAGTACCGTTGTATCATGAAGGAAAAGCGTGCAACCATAATCTTTGCAATGGGTGGGAAGAGGGCCAGAAGGCACTCAGTGAACTGGCCAACATCAAAGCGACCACCATTGAAAGGAATGCAATAAACCACATTTAATCTGTAAGGAACAACCTGTTTCTCATGTTTCACACCACAGCTGTTTGCTCGGCCCTTATTACTAATATTCTTTTCGATGGCGGGACAGCTGCAGTTTAACTTAATTTTGGCTGAAAACACCACATTGATGTTATATCTGCTCCTCACTTCTTTCAAGCGGTGAGATACATCGTGCAGGTACGAGATTACAACTATCTCTTCCTTCACAACATCACAAGCAGGAGACAAGTTTTCTTCACCAAATCCAACAACTGAAGACAGGCCGACCCAATGACTCCGTCACCGTAGCCAGCATTTTTGGGTCCAACTAACTGTTCACCAAAGCTAGACTCAATTAGGTGAAAACAAGGCTGAAAACAAAACAAGATGGCTGACCTGAGGCAGTTAACAAGAATCCCATATTTTGCAATCCTAGAACGTGCTGATGAAGAGTTCAGTAAAGGCTCCTTCGATCGCGGTCTATAGAGCCAACATACATGATTCTGCTCGAATTTTAACAACAGGTCCAAAAACTGGATTGTTCTTTTGTTTAGCGCCTTGGACATAAAGGTCAGCCTAAATGCGTGACGTTTGAATGCTTTTAAAATGTCTACCATTTTTCTTGTAGGGTCATAGTTTCCACAAAGTACTAGGTAATCGTCAACATACATGAAAATTTTAATTGCCAAACCCTCCAAGTCACGTTACAATACACGGTCAACATGAGCCAAGGAAATGTCACTAACAAGGTGAGGAACTTTAGAACGTCTACAGATTCCAGATCTCTGCACAAAGACACCGTCACACCATCCTACAATAGTTGATGCTAAGTAGAAACGCAGAAGCTCCAAAAAGGATTCCACGGAAATCCCGCAACTTTGCATAAACTTAACCTCGCCGTTGTAGACAGTGATACACTCTTTCACAGAGACCAAAACTTGTTCATACGGAAGGGAGTAGAAAAGGTTTCCAGTGTCAATGCTGAAAGCAGAGCACCAGCCTGGATTACTGCGCGCGCAGTAACCTCATTTGCGCGCTTCGAAGATGAAGGGGCTTGCGCAGCGTGCCCTATCCTGGTCCTCCTGCACTGCAACATCTGCTACCTCAAACACGGAGCTGCGCAGTGGACGCCAGGTCGGCACAGAAATTTTGGCACTCGATGGAGCCCTCTGGCCGACTATGCCACTTATGGTCATCTCCCATCCCTGCGACCGCAGCACCTTCTGCGGCACTGACGTTGATGACTGGACAAGCACCTACGAGAGTGCGAGCGCTCATAACAGATGGGATGCAACCTTGGGGCTGGCCAACGTAATATTTTACCTCAAGGGCCCAGCCAGACTATTGTTGGTTTGAGACACACGAAGCAGACCTGACAAGCTGGGAAACCTGCAAATTGATATTACGTGAGCTGTTCGGAAAGTTTGTTGGCCACCAACTAGCCGCGAAGGAACTTTCTTCCCATGCCAAAACCTCGATGGAGTCATCCATCGCCTATATTCAGGATGGTGTTGCTCTGTGTCACAAGATAGATGCCGACACGTCAGAAACTGGCAAAGTAGGCCATGTGCAGAAAGGAATTGCTGATGGCGCTTTCAACCTGCTTGTTTTTAAGGACTGCACCAGCACAGACGGCATCATTACAGAGTGCAGACCGTTTAAACATCTTGAAAAGGGCTTCGCAGCCTCTGGAAAATGTTTCTTTGGTTATCAACGTAACTAGTTGATGCATTTATTTTTGTTATTCCCCCCACTGTAATGCCAACAGGCGCTGTGGGTACCAAATAAAGTAAGAAAGAAACAAGCGAAAGCTCACTGTATTGCCCCACAGTTCACTCGACTGCCTAACACGGCTCCCACATCCTATTACGAGTATACTACTCCACTGGAATTTGCCTTCTTTGTTCGACGACTTAATGAAAATAGTACGCCTTGAGCTGGAGGCTACGGCTATGGCTGGCTTACTAGCCCCGACCCGTGAATGAACGTCACCTTCCATCTCCCTAATCCATGCGATATACAGCAAGAGCTCGCAAGCCACACCATTCCACGCATTTGCTCTGTAGCTCACCCGAAAAACGCTTTCACTGTTCCTCGTGTCTTAACTGGTCCCCACCAATATGCCCCACGCCATTTTCAGACACAAAATTCCGAAGAGTGGAGTACTCCTGAAAACAACCCAATATGCTTCCACTGCTGTCACGGTGGGCATGTGGCCCGCTACAGCTTTCGACATTGCCACGCTAAGCCTTCGCCTCACCAGAAGACTAATCAATGCAGCTCAAGAAGGTAATACTGCATCTGTGACCTGGACGACAGATCCTCTATTAACCAAGGAGTCTAAGCCCAATTTACTAGACGTTACTGTTGATGGTGTTGCAGCCCAGGCTCAAACTGACACAAATGCTCACATCTCTGTAATGAGCTTAACCCTCCGCTGGCATCTCCGCAAAGTTCTGACGCCACCCATGCAAACATTTGTTCGAGTTGCCAATGAGAGCACACCTTCAATTGCCGGAATGCGTACCGCCTGAATATGGATTGCCGACCACGATAGTGTCGTTCTCTTCACCATCCTTGAAAAATGCCCCCATGACATTATCCTCAACGTCCATTTTTTTTCGAACCGCTCTCATTGACTGTTCTGCGGGACTTCTCTCTTTTGAATTTTCTTCTGCCAAAAATGCTCAAAAGCACCGTTCTCGTTCCACAGATTATGTCCATTTGCTGTCAAATGCTGTAACATACATGCCCCTGTGATAAAGCCCACCCGTTTCTCACAGTTATTTCTCACCAGATTGTTCGACAAGCCGAGCGGAAGCTACTACAAGCACGTATCCTTGAGTGCCGCCAGAAGCTACGAGCTTTGGAGAAGCAAACCTTCTTTGCACGCCGGCAACTTGAGTATTTTATTCCTGAGGACTTCTCAGATGTGCAGCTGCACACAAACTTCACTGCTAGCATGGCAGAAGGCCGTCATAGAACGTCGCAAGAGAGGAAACTGCAAGCACTCCAGCCGGACATGCCACAATGCACCCAAGAGGTCATCAACCTATCTCCGTACACACCGGACGAAGAGGAGGCTAAGGTTTTGTCCCGTGGTTTGAATTTTAACACAGAAGCACCCCCGGAGCCAGGAAAGGTGATTTGTGCGGTCGAACGCGCGGTCGGCCAGCTTCCCTCTGAAGTACGGCAAGAAGCGCGCACCCGTGCTATTGGTGTGCTCTCTGGTTTGCGAAGACATTGTGCAAGACTGCATTTATCGGTAGCGGAGAGGCAAGCCATCAGGAGCCTGCGGAATAACAGCAGTATCGCAATCCTTCCTGCTGACAAAGGCAATGCCACGGTCTTGCTAGATAGTAGTGACTACCACACGAAGATGTTGGCCCTTCTCGAAGACCAGCAGACATACGCTCCTCTAGCCCGTGACCCAACTAGCAGGTTACAGTCGAAGCTCCAAGAACTGCTAACCAGGCTTTTCAAGCTAGTCCCTCCGCACCACAAGGGCCTCTACTACAGGTTACTGTGCACGAACGGTTCAGCCCCGGCAATCTACGGTCTGCCTAAAATCCACAAGCCTGGCGTTCCTCTTTGGCCTATCGTCGACTTCTCGAGGTCACCGCTCTACCGACTATCAGGCTACCTTCACCAAGTGTTGAGCCCTCTAGCCGGTAAGACGCCCACGCACGTCGGAAACTCATCCTCTTTTGTTTCGAAGCTGAAGGACGTAACTCTAACTGAAGACGACGTCATGGTTTCGTTCGACGTCAAGTCTCTTTTCACTAGTGTCCCAGTGGATCTGGCAGTAGCCATGTGCGAAGAAGCACTAAACGCGGACATTAGCCTTCCCGATTGCACTCCCTTTGACGTCCCCGAGCTCTGTGAGTTGCTTATGTTTTGTCTGCGCAACACCTATTTTTCTTACGGGGGAAGCCCCTATCAGCAGACCCATGGCACGGCGATGGGTGCGTCCATATCAGTTACTACAGCCAATCTAGTTATGGAGGCTTTAGAGGGGAAGGTATTGGCAACCTTCACACCGGCACCGAGGTTTTTCTGCCGCTATGTCGACGACTGTTTTTGTATTTTAAAAAAGCAAGATGTCCCATGTCTTCTGGACAGCCTCAACGCCCAGAATGTGGATATACAGTTCACCGTGGAGTTCGAGCAAGACAACATGCTTCCCTTTTTTGGATGTTCTTGTTCGCCGCGATGTGGGCGCTCTCTCCTTCTCAGTGTACAGGAAGCCCACACACACGGGTCGTTACCCCAGTTTTGAATCTTGCCACCCTCTCGGCCACAAGACATCCGTTGTGTCGTCCTTGATAAAGTGCGCCGTGCGCTCAGATGACAGTGCACTGAAACGTGAATTAGGAACGATTCGCCGCAAACTAATCGCCAATGGCTATCCTAAGCGACTTATTTGCCGAACCAAGAATAAGGTACTACAGCGAAGAATGGCCAACAACAGGACATTACGAGCACGCGCAGCCATCCCCTACGTCCCAGGATTAAGCGATGCATTGTCGCACGTCTTTTCAAAATACGACATGCGCATTGCCCATGTACCGACCAGCGAGCTCCGCGACGACTGAAAGAGCACCAACGTGATGTAAGAAATCATAATCACATGACGAATGCCATTGCCATTGCGGAGCACGCGCACAATCATTCCCACAAGATTGACTGGGAGAACACCGCAATTTTAGCTAAGGAAAAGAACACATCATCTCGGCGTCTGCTAGAGTCACTTTTTATCCAATCAACGCCAGCCGCAATGAACCGGACGGATGGGACTTTGCCTCCCGTCTACGCATGCTCTCTACGTCATGTGCTGCCTATATAATTGACGACGACGGCTTGTCTTACGTAGTGAACAAGGAACCCGTATGTGGTTCCGAAACGTCAATATATTTTTATTCTTGGTCAGTGTTCGCTTTTCTTTTGCAAGTTATTATATGGTCTTCCCTATTACAGATGCGCTGCTTCTGTGAAACGTCACCCTGCCACATATCATCATTACTGTGGTAGAGAACCGAACCTGCCTTCCCTTTCAGTTTTTCAATTTCAGTTTCACACCTCAAGTCCTTCCCAAGGGGATTTCGCTTGCAATGCTGTGCCCTTTCTGCCATGAATGCTAGCACCCCTGCAGATTTACCTCCTGCAGTGCAGGCGTCCCATCAAGCACCATCAATCAAGGCAGTGGCTGCTTCAGACCTCCCACCGGATCATACCGCCGATCTCCCTCGTCTTCTGGATTCCTGCAAGGACATCTTCGACTTAGACAACCATTCACCAACCCAAACTTCTGCAGTCACCCATCATATCAACACCAACGATGCTTCACTAGTGTACAGGTGGCCCTATTGCGTATCACTTGCTGTACGACTCGTCATCCAAAAGGTAAAAAAAAAAATGCTCAGTAAGGATACAGTTGAACCATCTTCCAGTCTGCGGGTGTCTCCAGTCGTGTTGGTCAGAGAAAAAGATGGGACGTAGTGCTTCTAGATGGATCATGCAAACTTAACTATTATGAAGGAAGGCCTCATACAGTGGGATGTCATTGATACAATTCTGCATAATACGTTTTTCTTTTCATTCCAAGCTAAAATCCCTTAGAAATAATGCATTTTCGTGCATTTGATACGATCACATTTTTGCTAAAAATTGGATAGCACGACCACGAAAGTGAACCTTGACCATTTTTAGAAACCTTACATTTATTCTTCGGTATACTAGCTCAAACCCCATGCCAACAACCCATGACCTGCATGGCAGCGCCAGTTCTGCGACAAAAACACTGCTGCCGGGCGTGGGCGCTCTGTTCAATGAGGATGATATGTGAGGCGATGCACTGTGCCATCTAGTGAAACATATCATAATCACAGAGTTTCTCAGTTTGATCATAATCGAGGAAGAAGGTTCCAATGCTCTTGGCAGTCGACCACTTCCCTCCCCAACTTCTCGCCATGCTCTGTGCTTCCCGCTCCGTTCTTTGTTCTCTTTCTGCGCTGTTCCTGTGTTCGGTGGTGTTGCTTATGAGGCCATTTTTGTTCTTGTTCTATTTGACTAGTCTTGTTCTCCTTAGGCTGCCTTGTTGCTGTGCGGGGTGTGCTGCCAGGTTTGTGGCAATGTCGAAGAAACGGAAGGCACTCAGTATAAAAAGAAAAAGTGTAAATTGTACAGAAATTGGAAGAAAACCCGAAGAGGAAATGCGTGGATATGGCACACAAGCTCGGTTTGCCAGTGTCAACGCTCAACACTATTGCCGGTCAGCAAGAGGAACTTCAAAAGAATCCGCAAGTTTACGGCCCCGATGCGAAACAAGCACAAGGTGCGAAGCATGACCAAATGGAAGACATCCTGCTCACATGGTTGGAGGAAGTTAGAGCGGCAGGATGAACGCCGATAGGTCAGTACTGCGCGAAAAAGTTGACAACACTGCGCTCTCCTTGGGCATTGAGGACTCCAAAGCATCTGGTGGCTGGCTTCACCAATTCAAGGCACAACGCGAAGTGTCATACAGAACAGCATCCGCCCAAGTGAAAAATACCAGCAGCTTTTTTTTTTTTATTTTTACATTTCCGGAGAATTTTCTCCCCCACTTCGAAAAGAAAGTGCAGCACAAATTTACCAGCTACTCCACTGTTGCTCAATAAAATTGAGTTGCTGACGGAGAATGCAGATTTTTTCCCTTTTTTTTAACAAACTCTTTGGATAATACGATTTTCACATAATACTTTTTATTTCCCGGTTCCCCTGAAAAACGTATCAACGAGATTTCACTGTACATGATACATAGACAAGATGCGGCAGGCAACTTGTGAAGGGAGGTAACCTCGTGAAACCAAAGCCTGATTAGTCATTCTAATTTCTCCTATATTTCAATATGGTCTAACACCAGCTACTCCACTTCGGCAGAGCCAGTGGGGAACATTTCAACACTACTGTCACTGTGTACTGCAGAACGAACATCCATCCCGCATTTAAAAACCCTGCATACGAAGCTGCATCGCGCAAAGTTGTTCTATGGCCACTGAATGTCTTCGCTGAATGTCAAGGAAGCGTCCTCACCGACGCGCTTTGGCGTCGTCTATCAGCGGATTCGTATGTATACAAGCGTTTACAGCAAGAACGGTAAATATATTTCTACGCTCTTCAAGCGCATGTCGGCAAAATGCGATTACTTCGCCGCGTTCGCAGGATTGCGCCGCGCAGTAGAGAACACAGTCGTAGCATACTAGCAGGAATGAACGCATCGTACGGCTTCTTCCACGTTTCGTCACCCCGTGACTACAGTTTACCTCAACACCAATTTATAACGCACGCCCTTAAAGAGCTTACACTCTAAAAAGCGCTACAACCTTTCTGGTAACCTTGAGTGAGTGTAAAAGGGTAGCCACCGCGCACATCACGTCGCAGCTAGCGCCGTCTTCAATGCGAACGCGGTCGTCGACGCGGCTACGTGACCGTGCCGCTGACAGACTCAAGGAAAGTGTATTTGGGGGCTCTAGAGCAACGTATTTAAATTTAGCCCATGTTTGCGAATAACAAATGATTCCTTGAGTGCTTTAGTTACATTGTCATTCAGAATGTGCCTAGCCAGTTATGTCCAACATACGGAGAGCGCACGGCGTTTGCAGTACACGGACAGGTATATAATTACCCGTCCCTCTTGACACCAGCCCTTAAAAAATATCTTACCTTTCGTTCATGACGCAAAAAGATGCCGAGGAGAAAGCAGCAGGTTTCGTTATCTACAAGAAATCGATGCTGGCTTGCGCTTTGAAACTCGTACACTACAGGCAGATGGCTTCGGCTTGACATGGCTTGACCAGTGTTGCTTTTGCCATGCGCAAACTTAATTCAACTAAAGTTTTCTGTTACGCGACTTTTATACTCTGTTACCTTCGCAAATAACAAATAACGAGCGGCCATATTTAGCCGGTTGTGTGACAGAGTTTTTTAGTTAAATTAAGTTTGCGCAAGGCAAAAGCAACACTGGTCAAGCCATGTCAAGCCGAAGCCACTTGCCTATTGTGTACGAGTTTCAAAGCGCAAGCCAGCATCGATTTCTTGTAGATAACGAAACTTTCCCCTCGGCATCTTTTTGCGTCATAAACGAAAGGTAAGATATTTTTTAAGCGCTGGTATCAAGAGGGACGGGTAATCATATACCTGTCCGTGTACTGCAAATGCCGTGCGCTCTCCGTATGTTGGACATAACTGGCTAGGCACATTCTGAATGACAATGTAACTAAAGCACTCAAGGAATCATTTGTTATTCGCAAACATGGGCTAAATTTAAATACGTTGTTCTAGAGCGCCCAAATACACTTTCCTTGAGGCTGTCAGCGGTACGTTCGCGTAGCCGCGTCGACGACCGCATTCGCATTGAAGTCGGCGCTAGCTACGACGTGATGTGCGCGGTGGCTACGCTTTTACATTCACTCAAGGTTACCAGAAAGGTTGTAGCGCTTTTTAGAGTGTAAGCTCTTTAAGGGCGTGCGTTATAAATTGGTGTTGAGGTAAACTGTAGTCACGGGGTGACGAAACGTGGAAGAAGCCGTACGATGCGTTCATTCCTGCTAGTATGCTACGACTGTGTTCTCTACTGTGCGGCTCATTCCTGCGAACGCGGCGAAGTAATCGCATTTTGCCGATATGTGCTTGAAGGGCGTAGTAATATATTTACCGTTCTTGCTGTAAACGCTTGTATACATACGAATCCGCTGATAGACGACGCCAAAGCGCGTCGGTGAGGACGCTTCCTTGACATTCAGCGAGGACATTCAGTGGCCATAGAACAACTTTGCGCGATGCAGCTTCGTATGCAGGGTTTTTAAATGCGGGATGGATGTTCGTTCTGCAGTACACAGTGACAGTAGTGTTGAAATGTTCCCCACTGGCTCTGCCGAAGTGGGGTAGCTGGTGTTAGACCATATTGAAATATAGGAGGAATTAGCATGACTAATCAGGCTTTGGTTGCACGAAGTTACCTCCCTTCACAAGTTGCCAGCCACATCTTGTCTATGTATCATGTACAGTGAAATCTCGTTGATACGTTTTTCAGGGGAACCGGGAAATAAAAAGCATTATGTGAAAATCGTATTATCCAAAGAGTTTGTTAAAAAAGAAGGAGAAAAATCTAGCTGCATTCTCCGTCAGCAACTCAATTTTATTGAGCAACAGTGGAGTAGCTGGTAAATTTGTGCTGCACTTTCTTTTCGAAGTCTGGGACAAAATTCTCCGGAAATGTAAAAATAAAAAAAAGCTGCTGGTATTTTTCACTTGGGCGGACGCTGTTCTGTATGACACTTCACGTTGTGCCTTGAATTGGTGAAGCCAGCCACCAGACGCTTTGGAGTCCTCAATGCCCAAGGAGAGCGCAGTGTTGTCAACTTTTTCGCGTAGTACTGACCTATCGGCGTTCATCCTGCCGCTCTAACTTCCTCCCACCATGTGAGCAGGATGTCTTCCATTTGGTCATGCTTCGCACCTTGTGCTTGTTTCGCATCAGGGCCGGAAACTTGCAGATTCTTTTGAAGTTCCTCTTGCTGACCGGCAATAGTGTTGAGCGTTGACACTGGCAAACCGAGCTTGTGTGCCAAATCCACGCATTTCCTCTTCGGGTTTTCTTCCAATTTCTGTACAATTTCCACTTTTTCTTTTTATACTGAGTGCCTTCCGTTTCCTCGACATTGCCACAAGCCTGGCAGCACACCCCGCACAGCAACAAGGCAGCCTAAGGAGAACAAGACTAGTCAAATAGAACAAGAACAAAAATAGCCTCATAAGCAACACCACCGAACACAGGAACAGCGCAGAAAGAGAACAAAGAACGGAGCAGGAAGCACAGAGCATGGCGAGAAGTTGGAGAGGGAAGTGGTCGACTGCCAAGAGCATTGGAACCTTCTTCCTCGATTATGATCAAACTGAGAAACTCTGTGATTATGATATGTTTCACTAGATGGCACAGTGCCTCGCCTCACATATCATCCTCATTGAACAGAGCGCCCACGCCCGGCAGCAGTGTTTTTGTCGCAGAACCGGCGCTGCCATGCAGGTCATGGGTTGTTGGCATGGGGTTTGAGCTAGTATACCGAAGAATAAATGTAAGGTTTCTAAAAATGGTCAAGGTTCACTTTCGTGATCGTGCTATCCAATTTTTAGCAAAAATGTGATCGTATCAAATGCACGAAAATGCATTATTTCTAAGGGATTTTAGCTTGGAATGAAAAGAAAAACGTATTATGCAGAATTGTATCAATGACATCCCACTGTATGAGGCCTTCCTTCATAATAGTTAAGTTTGCATGATCCATCTAGAAGCACTACGTCCCATCTTTTTCTCTGACCAACACGACTGGAGACACCCGCAGACTGGAAGATGGTTCAACTGTATCCTTACTGAGCATTTTTTTTTTTACCTTTTGGATGACGAGTCGTACAGCAAGTGATACGCAATAGGGCCACCTGTACACTAGTGAAGCATCGTTGGTGTTGATATGATGGGTGACTGCAGAAGTTTGGGTTGGTGAATGGTTGTCTAAGTCGAAGATGTCCTTGCAGGAATCCAGAAGACGAGGGAGATCGGCGGTATGATCCGGTGGGAGGTCTGAAGCAGCCACTGCCTTGATTGATGGTGCTTGATGGGACGCCTGCACTGCAGGAGGTAAATCTGCAGGGGTGCTAGCATTCATGGCAGAAAGGGCACAGCATTGCAAGCGAAATCCCCTTGGGAAGGACTTGAGGTGTGAAACTGAAATTGAAAAACTGAAAGGGAAGGCAGGTTCGGTTCTCTACCACAGTAATGATGATATGTGGCAGGGTGACGTTTCACAGAAGCAGCGCATCTGTAATAGGGAAGACCATATAATAACTTGCAAAAGAAAAGCGAACACTGACCAAGAATAAAAATATATTGACGTTTCGGAACCACATACGGGTTCCTTGTTCACTACGTAAGACAAGCCGTCGTCATCAATTATATAGGCAGCACATGACGTAGAGAGCATGCGTAGACGGGAGGCAAAGTCCCATCCGTCCGGTTCATTGCGGCTGGCGTTGATTGGATAAAAAGTGACTCTAGCAGACGCCGAGATGATGTGTTCTTTTCCTTAGCTAAAATTGCGGTGTTCTCCCAGTCAATCTTGTGGGAATGATTGTGCGCGTGCTCCGCAATGGCAATGGCATTCGTCATGTGATTATGATTTCTTACATCACGTTGGTGCTCTTTCAGTCGTCGCGGAGCTCGCTGGTCGGTACATGGGCAATGCGCATGTCGTATTTTGAAAAGACGTGCGACAATGCATCGCTTAATCCTGGGACGTAGGGGATGGCTGCGCGTGCTCGTAATGTCCTGTTGTTGGCCATTCTTCGCTGTAGTACCTTATTCTTGGTTCGGCAAATAAGTCGCTTAGGATAGCCATTGGCGATTAGTTTGCGGCGAATCGTTCCTAATTCACGTTTCAGTGCACTGTCATCTGAGCGCACGGCGCACTTTATCAAGGACGACACAACGGATGTCTTGTGGCCGAGAGGGTGGCAAGATTCAAAACTGGGGTAACGACCCGTGTGTGTGGGCTTCCTGTACACTGAGAAGGAGAGAGCGCCCACATCGCGGCGAACAAGAACATCCAAAAAAGGGAAGCATGTTGTCTTGCTCGAACTCCACGGTGAACTGTATATCCACATTCTGGGCGTTGAGGCTGTCCAGAAGACATGGGACATCTTGCTTTTTTAAAATACAAAAACAGTCGTCGACATAGCGGCAGAAAAACCTCGGTGCCGGTGTGAAGGTTGCCAATACCTTCCCCTCTAAAGCCTCCATAACTAGATTGGCTGTAGTAACTGATATGGACGCACCCATCGCCGTGCCATGGGTCTGCTGATAGGGGCTTCCCCCGTAAGAAAAATAGGTGTTGCGCAGACAAAACATAAGCAACTCACAGAGCTCGGGGACGTCAAAGGGAGTGCGATCGGGAAGGCTAATGTCCGCGTTTAGTGCTTCTTCGCACATGGCTACTGCCAGATCCACTGGGACACTAGTGAAAAGAGACTTGACGTCGAACGAAACCATGACGTCGTCTTCAGTTAGAGTTACGTCTTTCAGCTTCGAAACAAAAGAGGATGAGTTTCCGACGTGCGTGGGCGTCTTACCGGCTAGAGGGCTCAACACTTGGTGAAGGTAGCCTGATAGTCGGTAGAGCGGTGACCTCGAGAAGTCGACGATAGGCCAAAGAGGAATGCCAGGCTTGTGGATTTTAGGCAGACCGTAGATGGCCGGGGCTGAACCGTTCGTGCACAGTAACCTGTAGTAGAGGCCCTTGTGGTGCGGAAGGACTAGCTTGAAAAGCCTGGTTAGCAGTTCTTGGAGCTTCGACTGTAACCTGCTAGTTGGGTCACGGGCTAGAGGAGCGTATGTCTGCTGGTCTTCGAGAAGGGCCAACATCTTCGTGTGGTAGTCACTACTATCTAGCAAGACCGTGGCATTGCCTTTGTCAGCAGGAAGGATTGCGATACTGCTGTTATTCCGCAGGCTCCTGATGGCTTGCCTCTCCGCTACCGATAAATGCAGTCTTGCACAATGTCTTCGCAAACCAGAGAGCACACCAATAGCACGGGTGCGCGCTTCTTGCCGTACTTCAGAGGAAAGCTGGCCGACCACGCGTTCGCCCGCAAAAAACCCTTTCCTGGCTCCGGGGGTGCTACTGTGTTAAAATTCAAACCACGGGACAAAACCTTAGCCTCCTCTTCGTCCGGTGTGTACGGAGATAGGTTGATGACCTCTTGGGTGCATTGTGGCACGTCCGGCTGGAGTGCTTGCAGTTTCCTCTCTTGCGACGTTCTATGACGGCCTTCTGCCATGCTAGCAGTGAAGTTTGTGTGCAGCTGCACATCTGGGAAGTCCTCAGGAATAAGATACTCAAGTTGCCGGCGTGCAAAGAAGGTTTGCTTCTCCAAAGCTCGTAGCTTCTGGCGGCACTCAAGGATACGTGCTTGTAGTAGCTTCCGCTCGGCTTGTCGAACAATCTGGTGAGAAATAACTGTGAGAAACGGGTGGGCTTTATCACAGGGGCATGTATGTTACAGCATTTGACAGCAAATGGACATAATCTGTGGAACGAGAACGGTGCTTTTGAGCATTTTTGGCAGAAGAAAATTCAAAAGAGAAGTCCCGCAGAACAGTCAATGAGAGCGGTTCGAGAAAAAATCGACGCCGAGGATAATGTCATGGGGGCATTTTTCAAGGACGGTGAAGAGAGCAACACTATCGTGGTCGGCAATCCATATTCAGGCGGTACGCATTCCGGCAATTGAAGGTGTGCTCTCATTGGCAACTCGAACAAATGTTTGCATGGGTGGCGTCAGAACTTTGCGGTGATGCCAGCGGAGGGTTAAGCTGTTTACAGAGATGTGAGCATTTGTGTCAGTGAGAGCCTGGGGTGCAACACCATCAACAGTAACGTCTAGTAAATTGGGCTTAGACTCCTTGGTTAATAGAGGATCTGTCGTCCAAATCACAGATGCAGTATTACCTCCTTGAGCTGCATTGATTAGTCTTCTGGTGAGGTGAAGGCTTAGCGTGGCAATGTCGAAAGCTGTAGCGGGCCACATGCCCACCGTGACAGCAGTGGAAGCATATTGGGTTGTTTTCAGGAGTACTCCACTCTTCGGAATTTTGTGTCTGAAAATGGCGTGGGGCATATTGGTGGGGACCAGCTAAGACACGAGGAACAGTGAAAGCGTTTTTCGGGTGAGCTACAGAGCAAATGCGTGGAATGGTGTGGCTTGCGAGCTCTTGCTGTATATCGCATGGATTAGGGAGATGGAAGGTGACGTTCATTCACGGGTCAGGGCTAGTAGGCCAGCCATAGCCGTAGCCTCCAGCTCACGGCGTACTATTTTCATTAAGTCGTCGAACAAAGAAGGGCAAATTCCAGTGGAGTGGTATACTCGTAATAGGATGTGGGAGCCGTGTTAGGCATTCGAGTGAACTGTGGGGCAATACAGTGAGCTTTCGCTTGTTTCTTTCTTACTTTATTTGGTACCCACAGCGCCTGTTGGCATTACAGTGGGGGGAATAACAAAAATAAATGCATCAACTAGTTACGTTGATAACCAAAGAAACATTTTCCAGAGGCTGCGAAGCCCTTTTCAAGATGTTTAAACGGTCTGCACTCTGTAATGATGCCGTCTGTGCTGGTGCAGTCCTTATAAACAAGCAGGTTGAAAGCGCCATCAGCAATTCCTTTCTGCACATGGCCTACTTTGCCAGTTTCTGACGTGTCGCCATCTATCTTGTGACACAGAGCAACACCATCCTGAATATAGGCGACGGATGACTCCATCGAGGTTTTGGCATGGGACTTAGCATCAACTATTGTAGGATGGTGTGACAGTGTCTTTGTGCAGAGATCTGGAATCTGTAGACGTTCTAAAGTTCCTCACCTTGTTAGTGACATTTTCTTGGCTCATGTTGACCGTGTATTGGAACGTGACTTGGAGGGTTTGGCAAATAAAATTTTCATGTATGTTGACGATTACCTAGTACTTTGTGGAAACTATGGCCCTACAAGAAAAGTGGTAGACATTTTAAAAGCATTCAAACGTCACGCATTTAGGCTGACCTTTATGTCCAAGGCGCTAAACGAAAGAACAATCCAGTTTTTGGTCCTGTTGTTAAAATTCGAGCAGAATCATGTATGTTGGCTCTATAGCCCGCAATCGAAGAAGCCTTTACTGAACTCTTCATCAGCACGTTCTAGGATTGCAAAATATGGGATTGTTGTCAACTGCCTCAGGTCAGCCATCTTGTTTTGTTTTCAGTCTTGTTTTCACCTAATTGAGTCTAGCTTTGGTGAACAGTTAGTTGGACCCAAAAATGCTGGCTACGGTGACGGAGTCATTGGGTCGGCCTGTCTTTAGTTGTTGGATTTGGTGAAGAAAACTTGTCTCCTGCTTGTGGTGTTGTGAAGGAAAAGATAGTTGTAATCTCGTACCTGCACGATGTATCTCACCGCTTGAAAGAAGTGGGGTGCAGATATAACATCAATGTGGTGTTTTCAGCCAAAATTAAGTTAAACTGCTGCTGTCCCGCCATCGAAAAGAATATTAGTAATAAGGGCCGAGCAAACAGCTGTGGTGTGAAACATGAGAAACAGGTTGTTCCTTAGAGATTAAACGTGGTTTATTGCATTCCTTTCAATTGTGGTCGCTTTGATGTTGGCCAGTTCACTGAGTGCCTTCTGGCCCTCTTCCCACCCATTGCAAAGATTGTGGTTGTACGCTTTTCCTTCATGATACAACGGTACTGTTCTAGCACGATGAACAAAAGGTGAGGGAAGTATAGTGGAAGCACATAAAATTCGAAAAATGTCTGACTCGTGTGTTAGCGCTCGTCTTTAGCACTTTTAGATGCAGAATTGGCGTATCTTGAAGAGAGCAGTACTTGAGAGCGTTTGTCTGTACAGTTGCTTATAGTGGGTTCATGTGTCATGTTTTTATGTTTTATACCTTCGATGGCTTTATATTTGTCTCTTCAATAAAAATTCGGTTTTGGTTCAGTGGTTGTCCAGTGTTATCCTCCTTTTTGTCCCGTTATTTGTGCGCTGCGAAGATGAATCTGCACCAACTAGCCCGGTTTTCTACGCTACTTCAGTCCGCAACCACTATCAATGACGTTACGTGGCGCGGAGAAATTACAGGTTGTTTACAAACAAGTCGACAGCATTGGCTCAATGGTAAAGCGGTGCAAGATTTGTGAACTGATCAACTTTGGTAACGTCATTTTTCGCTCGCGAGTCATTTAATTTGCATTCGTTCTCGTCGTCCAATGAGGATTACTGCACGACAACACCTACACGGCACGTTCAAAGCATCGAACAGATGGGTATTTCAGATACTTGGCTCCTAACTTATGGTAATAGTATTAAGGCGAAGCAGCAAGTACAAGGCGTGCAAGGCAGCAGCCTGACTTCTTCTGGCCATCGTTGTCGGTCTAAAGGAGCAACTAAGTATACTTGTGCATGAAGGATATGCTATCCAGGCATTGACGATTTACAAAGTGACACTGTGTTTATTCAAAAAGGTCATTCTTTAGCGCGTGTTGTTATAAGGTCTTTCCCACTTCTCTTGTTTTTAATAAAGTGCTGTTTTGCCGCTTTGCGCTGAAATCAGTTTTCAACTCTTGAGGATTTGTGCCTAGTCAAGTAATGGCTCCAACTTGTGCCTGAGCAGCAGCCGCAGTTCCTAAAGCATTGTGCAGCTGAGCCCAAGGACTTTTTCTTTTCCTTTTTTTTTTTTTAGTGAAGGCAAAAAGAAAAAAATCGAAAACGCCCGTGTGTGGAGATTTCAGTGCGTGTTAAGATACCCAAATGTCAGGATTAACGTGGATCGAACCTAGCACTGTGCCATGCTTCATAGCCCGAGAGTGGCCTTGGCAACTACAACCCCCGAAATAGAATCTTTTTCCACTTTGTTTTTGCAGCAGTGGTGCGATGAGTTGGGCTCAGCCTAGTGCCCCCTCATGTAATTCCTGACTGATAAACCGACCCAGTTGTCCTGTATGGCCATTGTGTGACAGCTGTTCTGTCAGATACACTGTAAGCACCTGCTTAGCTATTGGGAAAGGCAGTGCAGTTTGTTAACGAGATCAGAGATCAAAGCAGTCTAGCTCAGAACTTTAATCCTACTAGTGTAAGCCATGATTTGGCCTTGTACAAATTCTCAAAAAAGTCAAAAATACCATTTGGTGTGAAGGGACTAAAGCAGGTTTTAGACACAAGACTGCATCAGCAAAGGATCTCTGGTGTCACGTAGAAAAAAAATTCAGAATAAGCAGTTAGAATAGTTCAAAAGCAGGCTAAACTAACTTTTGTGTACATATTAATGTAGCCCTATACGGGACAAAATACACCATCAATTGTGAATTTAGATTCACTTGGCATTCGCGGTGTGGTTGTAAAAGGAAGCGTTTATTTGTTTCTTTTGGTGTTGCAGGTGCTGACTGAGAAATTGTGGAAAGTTTTGAGCCAAGATGTTCCTGGCCTAAACCGTGATGGGCACGTAAAATATTGTATGTATATTTGAGGTTATAAAGCATTTAATAAAAAATTTTCGAGCTTTGGGACTTGGTTTCTGCTGTTTCATATGCCCATACATTGCAACATGTAATCTATATTCAAATCTGTAGTTTTATTAAAAAATTGTTTTCAGCCTACAGATTTACTATTCACTACGTCACTTTTTCATGATCAGTTCATTAGCATGTGTTGCGGGTTTTTTTTTTTTTTTAGCAATTGATGCAGAACTAGCACACATACTAGGTAAATATTTATAAGGCTTAATGTTGTTTCAGTTTTTCAGTCAATTTGAGAACCTGTATTTGCTGTAAACTTAAGTGCTTTTGTGATCACATGCCTTGAAGCATGCTCCAGCGTAAGAATACTGGATACCAAAGCCCCTTGTGGCTTGTTTTGACATCAGTGGAGGCTTCATATTCCAACTCGCAAATAAATGTGGGTGCTAGCACCATTGGGGCTTGCAAGCAAAAAAGAAAAAGACCCATGAACACACGATCGCGAAGAGGAGGCGGTGCAAAGGTAGTCCTGCGTGTCTAATCTAAGAGGCGAAGATCAGAGCAGGAGTATTTGACAGTTCTAATTCTGCCTGGGCGAAACTTTAGTGCCAACTGCCATTTCGTCTGGGCGGAGCGCTAGATACGATAAAGAAAAAAACAAAACAAGCAACCCGGTTGTTTGTGCGACCGCATAAAAAGCAGCAGGGCAGAAAGTGCAACCATCGTGACAAGGTTGAAAGCAATCGTCAGAAAATCTGAGTACCAAAATGTTCGAGGTGGGCTACAAGTTGTGGTCTCTCTACCTCACAATATGCATAACCCTAGCTTTGAACAAGGCAGGCATTCATGCACACTGCGAGGAACCACCGCGGGTTCGAGCTAGTTGAGCACGCTCACGAAACTGAAACGCCGTCGCCCAAATCAACACCGCCTCTGTTGGGCAGGTGGAGAAGGGAGCGACAAAGGAATATGCCCAGGGTACGGAGGGAAGACGTTTATTTTATACTAACGTTCTAGTCACATATTTTACAGTCCCAATTACACAATTTACAGCACAGGTATACGTACTTCCCGTTAGGTGAAAGGGGCGATGGGGCGCCACGCGCAAGTGCGCACGTTTCGTCGGCGCAGAGCCAGTGGGCTCTTCTGTCAGGGCAAATTCCGGGGTGCTCGCACGTTGTGCGCGCGCGCATCGCCGTGCTGGCCGGATCGGCTCGCAGCAGCGAGGGAGACGGGGCCCATTCGCTCACAGGCGCGTACCGCACGGCGTGTTCGTCGAGTGGTAGGTACGGCCTTACTATATGCAAGCGTAGGGACAACAGGAGCAGCCTTGGGCACGGGCCGCAGCCGGAAGGGCTGGTGGGCTTTCGCCGGCGCAACAGAGTTGCCGCCGGCTGGTAAAGAAAGCGTCACATACCTTCGGCCAACGCCTTCGGCGTCCTGGAAGCGTCCCCCCGAACGGACTCCCGCGCAGCGCGCGTTCGCGTCCAAGCGAGAGTCGGGTTCGGGCCTCGTTCAAACGGACCAATGAGGTGAGGTTAGCTCCGCTACCAGGGCGGAGCGCCCGCTGCGTGACAGTGTAGGCCTCTCAAGCTTGGACGTTCCCTGTCTTCCCTATAGGCGGCGTAAAAATCGACGCCCCACGTGACCAACCTAAAGCGCTGTTTTCGACCATCAAGCCCACCAGACGGCGCAGGCAAAATGTTACTTTCGGTATAGAATACAAAACATTCATTCCGTGACTCAAAGAGCCCACACAGTTCGCTTACAATGTGTTATTTAAAAATACTATTAACAAGTTCCGCATCAAACATCCGTTGAGCAAAAATGTACGCAACTTTTTACGAACAGCCGACTGGTGCACCACCTCGTTTCTGAATTCGCAACCACAAAGCCGCCAATTCAAATTGAAACCGCTGCAACGGCCGACCGTTTCAATGTGCGCGGAGCACCGGTTTCGTGACTGTTATTGCTGTTATGTGCTTTTGCGTCCATCAGTTGTTGAGAGGACTGGCAAAACACGGGAATTGAGTGCTTGTGGAATGACAAATGTGGGAAATTCCGCATCGGAAGGCAGCTGTCGAGGCCAGAATATTCGATTCTTCCAACAGAAGGTGAGTGTTATGCACTCCGCTAGAAAGACGGTGCAAAGGAAACCGTTGTCGCCGTCAATACTTCATTTGTGCCCTTCGTTCGAAATCTTAGCGCAAGTGAACGAGTTGTTATGGCAAAAAAAAAAATGTTGTCACGAAAGCGACGTACAATTGCAGCGATCGAAATGAAATGATGTCGTGGCCTCTGTAAACTTGCGGATGTCAATAAACGATTTGTTCTCACTTGCTGCTCACTGTGGTCTGTGCCAGTCGAGGCCATCTGGTCACCTGGCGTAACATCACTTCACTAGCGCGGCGCAAGTAAACACGCGACCAGCGTGCCAGCCAGGAACCAGCAGGAGCAGCCACGGCCGGGCTCGACGCCCCTTTCGCGCGCGGGAGGAGGAGAAACGAGTCCGGCCATGGAGCAGCGAGCCGGCGGCCGCCGTGCGAGGGCGGCCATGTTATTAAGGAGCTCAAGCGGCCTGTGCAAAAAGCATCCGCCATGTTTACAAAGCCGTGTTTACAGCGCCATCAAGCGGGCGTACTGGGTAGTTCACGACGCCGCCACTACGCTTTTTCTGGCACTACAGGCAAAGCTAGACTAGAGTTCCTGTATATAGCTCCCGCAGGGAGCTAAGAGTTGCGCGACCCTTTTCCACGCGCCGCCGTGATTGCGACACTCCGGTTATCCATGCCGCGCAGAGAAGCCCCCACTACGGCTGCGCCGCAGCGTATTCCGGTTTCGGCGATGCATCACCCACGAAAGGGAGAAAAGGAGGAGTGCGAGAGGGAAAGGCGAAGGGTTGCGGGGCTGTTCTGCCGGCGCACACACTCCCCGCTCTTGGCCCGGCGGCCGGCCGGCAGTGAATACCCATTTCTTTCCTCCATGTGAAGCGGCAAGTGTTTCATTCGCGCGTTGGATTTCGCCTTCTGGGACGGCTGCGCGGTTATTCAACCACACTCCTAGATCTGGATATTTTAACGAAGTTAAAAGTGCTTCAACTGCGCCTGTGTTGGATTTCGAGTCCCCTTGTGATGACCGCCGCTGTGCATTTCGAAGTGCTTCAACCGGGTCGTTTGATTAAGTTTTACGCTGCAACAGTGTTCTTGGTAATATTACCTAAATACTTTGTCATCCGTGCTGTTTTGCAATCGCAGTGTAGCGTTCGAAAATAGTAGCGTGAACGGTTGCTAGGCAAGCGTGCATCCACAGTTCACCCTGTGATCGGCCGCCGCTGTGAAAGTCAACCTTTATTATGAATGAATTCCTGGAGTGTGACAAATAGAAATCTAGCCTAATGCCCCATAAAGTTGGGCCTAAGTCACGCTGGGAATACGCGATAAGTGTAATCACTTGTAGCCCACCTTGAACATGTTGGTACTCAGATTTTCTGACGATTGCTTTCAACCTTGTCACGATGGTTGCACTTTGTGCCCTGCTGCTTCTTATGCGATCGCACAAACAACCGGGTTGCTTGTTTTGTTTTTTTTTTCTTTATCGTATCTAGCGCTCCGCCCAGACGAAACGGCAGTTGGCACTAAAGTTTTGCCCAGGCAGAATTAGAACTGTCAAATACTCCTGCTCTGATCTTCGCCTCTGACACGCAGGACTACCTTTGCACCGGCTCCTCTTCGCGATCGTGTGTTCACGGGTCTTTTTCTTTTTTGCTTGCAAGCCCCAATGGTGCTAGCACCCACATTTATTTGCGAGTTGGACTATGAAGCCTCCACTGATGACTTACGTTTGTCCACACACACTGACGAAAACAAGCTACAAGGGGCTTTAGTATTCTTACGCTGGAGCATGCTTCAAGGCATGTGATCACAAAAGCACTTAAGTTCACAGCAAATACAGGTTCTCAAATTGACTGAAAAACTGAAACACAACATTAATATTTACCTAGTACGTGTGCTAGTTCTGCATCAATTGCTAAAAAAAAAAAAACTCCGCAACACATGCTAATGAACTGATCATGAAAAAGTGACGTAGTGAATAGTAAATCTGTCTGCTGAAAACAATTTTTTAATAAAACTACAGATTTGAATATAGATTACATGTTGCAATGTATGGGCATATGAAACAGCAGAAACCAAGTCCCAAAGCTCGAAAATTCTTTATTAAATGCTTTATAACCTCAAATATACATACAGGATTTTACGTGCCCATCACGGTTTAGGCCAGGAACATCTTGGCTCAAAACTTTCCACAATTTCTCAGTCAGCACCTGCAACACCAAAAGAAACAAATAAACGCTTCCTTTTACAACCACACCGCAAACGTCAAGTGAATCTAAATTCACAATTGATGGTGTATTTTGTCCCATATATGGCTACATTAATATGTACACAAAAGTTAGTTTAGCCTGCTTTTGAACTATTCTAACTGCTTATTCTGAATTTTTTTTCTACGTGACACCAGAGATCCTTTGCTGATGCAGTCTTGTATCTAAAACCTGCTTTAGTCCCTTCACACCAAACGGTATTTTTGACTTTTTTGAGAATTTGTACAAGGCCAAATAATGGCTTACACTAGTAGGATTAAAGTTCTGAGCTAGACTGCTTTGATCTCTGATCTCGTTAACAACCTTTCCCAATAGCTAAGCAGGTGCTTACAGTGTATCTGACAGAACAGCTGTCATGCAATGGCCATACAGGACAACTGGGTCGGTTTATCAGTCAGGAATTATATGAGGGGGCACTAGGCTGAGCCCAACTCATCGCACCACTGCTGCAAAAACAAAGTGGAAAAAGATTCTATTTCGGGGGTTGTAGTTGCCGAGGCCACTCTTGGGCTATGAAGCGTGACACAGTGCTAGGTTCGATACACGTTAATCCTGACATTTGGGTATCTTACCTCGCACTGAAATCTCCACACACGGGCATTTTCGATTTTTTTCTTTTTGCCTTCACTAAAAAAAAAAAGAAAAAAGTCCTTGGGCTCAGCTGCACAATGCTTTAGGAACTGCGGCTGCTGCTCAGGCACAAGTTGGAGCCATTACTTGACTAGGCACAAATTCTCAAGAGTTGAAAACTGATTTCAGCGCAAAGCGGCAAAACAGCACTTTATTAAAAACAAGAGAAGTGGGAAAGACCTTATAACAACACGCGCTAAAGAACGACCTCTTTGAATAAACACAGTGTCACTTTGTAAATCGTCAATGCCTGGTTAGCATATCCTTCATGCACAAGTATACTTAGTTGCTCCTTTAGACCAACAACGATGGCCAGAAGTAGTCAGGCTGCTGCCTTGCACGCCTTGTACTTGCTGCTTCGCCTTAATATTACCATAAGTTAGGAGCCAAGTATCTGAAATACCCATCTGTTTGATGCTTTGGACGTGCCGTGTAGGTGTTGTCGTGCAGTAATCCTCATTGGGCGACGAGAACGAATGCAAATTAAATGACCCGCGAGCGAAAAATGACGTTACCAAAGTTGATCAGTTCGCTACTCTGGCACCGCTTTACCATTGAGCCAATGCTGTGGACTTTTTTGTAAACAACCTGTAATTTCTCCGCGCCACGTAACATCATTGATAGTGGTTGCGGACTGAAGTAGCGTAGAAAACCGGGCTAGTTGGTGTAGATTCATCTTCGCAGCGCACAAATAACGGGACAAAAAGGAGGATAACACTTGACAACCACTGAACCAAAACTGAATTTTTATTGAAGAGACAAATATAAAGCCATCAAAGGTATAAAACAAAGATAAAAACATGTCACATGAACCCACTATAAGCAACTGTACAGACAAACGCTCTCAAGTACTGCTCTCTTCAAGATACGCCAATTCTGCATCTAAAAGTGCTAAAGACGAGCGCTAACACACGAGTCAGACATTTTTCGAATTTTATGTGCTTTCACTATACTTCCCTCACCTTTTGTTCATCGTGCGAGAACAGTACCGTTGTATCATGAAGGAAAAGCGTACAACCACAATCTTTGCAATAGGTGGGAAGAGGGCCAGAAGGTACTCAATGAACTGGCCAACATCAAAGCGACCACACTTGAAAGGAATGCAATAAACCACGTTTAATCTATAAGGAACAACCTGTTTCTCATGTTTCACACCGCACCTGTTTGCTCGGCCCTTATTACTAATATTCTTTTCGATGGCGGGACAGATGCACTTTAACTTAATTTTGGCTGAAAACACCACATTGATGTTATATCTGCTCCCCATTTCTTTCAAGCGGGGAGATACATCGTGCAGGTACGAGATTACAACTATCTTTTCCTTCACAACATCACAAGCAGGAGACAAGTTTTCTTCACCAAATCCAACAACTGAAGACAGGCCGACCCAATGACTCCGTCACCGTAGCCAGCATTTTTGGGTCCAACTAACTGTTCACCAAAGCTAGACTCAATTAGGTGAAAACAAGACTGAAAACAAAACAAGATGGCTGACCTGAGGCAGTTGACAACAATCCCATATTTTGCAATCCTAGAACGTGCTGATGAAGAGTTCAGTAAAGGCTTCTTCGATCGTGGGCTATAGAGCCAACATACATGATTCTGCTCGAATTTTAACAACAGGTCCAAAAACTGGATTGTTCTTTCATTCAGCGCCTTGGACATAAAAGTCAGCCTAAATGCGTGACGTTTGAATGCTTTTAAAATGTCTACCATTTTTCTTGTAGGGTCATAGTTTCCACAAAGTACTAGGTAATCGTCAACATACATGAAAATTTTAATTGCCAAACCCTCCAAGTCACGTTCCAATACACGGTCAACATGAGCCAAGAAAATGTCACTAACAAGGTGAGGAACTTTAGAACGTCTACAGATTCCAGATCTCTGCACAAAGACACTGTCACACCATCCTACAATACTTGATGCTAACTAGAAACGCAGAAGCTCCAAAAAGGATTCCAAGGAAATCCCGCAACTTTGCATAAACTTAACCTCGCCGTTGTAGACGGTGATACACTCTTTCACAGAGACCAAAACTTGTTCATGCGGAAGGGAGTAGAAAAGGTTTCCAGCAGCAATGCTGAAAGCAGGGCACCAGCCTGGATTACTGCGCGCACAGTAACCTCATTTGTGTGCTGTGAAGATGAAGAAGCTTGCGCAGCGTGCCCTATCCTGGTCCTCTTGCATTGCAACATCTGCTATCTCAAACACGGAGCTGCACAGTGGACACCAGGTCGGCACAGAAATTTTCGCACTCAATGGAGCCCTCTGGCCGACCATGCCACTTATGGTCGTCTCCTATCCCTGCGACCGCAGCACCTTCTGCGGCACTGACGTTGATGACTGGATAAGCATCTACGAGAGTGCGAGCGCTCATAACAGATGGGCTGCAACCTTGGGGCTGGCCAACGTAATATTTTACCTCAAGGGCCCAGCCAGACTATTGTTGGTTTGAGACACACGAAGCAGACCTGACAAGCTGGGAAACCTGCAAATTGACATTACGTGAGCTGTTCGGAAAGCTTGTTGGCCATCAACTAGCCGCGAAGGAACTTTCTTCCCATGCCAAAACCTCGATGGAGTCATCCGTCGCCTATATTCAGGATGGTGTTGCTCTGTGTCACAAGATAGATGCCGACACGTCAGAAACTGGCAAATTAGGCCATGTGCAGAAAGGAATTGCTGATGGCGCTTTCAACCTGCTTGTTTATAAGGACTGCACCAGCACAGACGGCATCATTACAGAGTGCAGAGCATTTAAACATTTTGAAAAGGGCCTCGCAGCCTCTGGAAAATGTTTCTTTGGTTATCAACGTAACTAGTTGATGCATTTCTTTTTGTCATTCCCCCCCACTATAATACCAAAAGGCGGTGTGGGTACCAAATAAAGAAAGAAAGAAACAAGCGAAAGCTCACTGTATTGCCCCACAGTTCACTCGACTGCCTAACATGGCTTCCACATCCTATTACGAGTATACCACTCCACTGGAATGTGCCCTTCTTTGTTCGACGACGTAATGAAAATAGTACGCCGTGAGCTGCAGGCTACGGCTAAGACTGCCCTACTAGCCCCGACCCGTGCATGAACGTCACCTTCCATCTCCCTAATCCAAGCTCGCAAGCCACACCATTCCACGCATTTGCTCTGTAGCTCACCCGAAAAACGCTTTCACTGTTCCTCGTGTCTTAACTGGTCCCCACCAATATGCCCCACGCCATTTTCAGACACAAAATTCCGAAGAGTGTAGTACTCCTGAAAACAAGCCAATATGCTTCCACTGCTGTCATGGTGGGCATGTGGCCCGCTACAGCTTTCGACATTGCCAGGCTAAGCCTTCGCCTCATTAGACGACTAATCAATGCAGCTCAAGGAGGTAATACTGCACCTGTGACCTGGACGACAGATCTTCTATTAACCAAGGAGTCTAAGCCCAATTTACTAGACGTTACTGTTGATGGTGTTGCAGCCCAGGCTCTCACTGACACAAATGCTCACATCTCTGTAATGAGCTTAACCCTCCGCTGGCATCTCCGCAAAGTTCTGACGCTACCCATGCAAACATTTGTTCGAGTTGCCAATGAGAGCACACCTTCAATTGCCGGAATGCGTACCGCCTGAATATGGATTGCCGACCACGATAGTGTTGCTCTCTTCACCATCCTTGAAAAATGCCCCCATGACATTATCCTCGCCGTCGATTTTTTCTCGAACCGCTCTCATTGACTGTTATGCGGGACTTCTCTCTTTTGAATTTCCTTCTGCCAAAACTGCTCAAAAGCACCGTTCTCGTTCCACAGATTATGTCCATTTGCTGTCAAATGCTGTAACATACATGCCCCTGTGCTCAAGCCCACCCGTTTCTCACAGTTATTTCTCAACAGATTGTTCGACAAGCCGAGCGGAAGCTACTACAAGCACGTATCCTTGAGTGCCGCCAGAAGCTACGAGCTTTGGAGAAGCAAACCTTCTTTGCACGCCGGCAACTTGAGTATCTTATTCCTGAGGACTTCCCAGATGTGCAGCTGCACGCAAACTTCACCGCTAGCATGGGAGAAGGCCGTCATAGAACGTCGCAAGAGAGGAAACTGCAAGCACTCCGGCCGGACGTGCCACAATGCACCCAAGAGGTCATCAACCTATCTCCGTACACACCGGACGAAGAGGAGGTTAAGGTTTTGTCCCGTGGTGTGAATTTTAACACGGAAGCACCCCCAGAGCCAGGAAAGGTGATTTGTGCAGTCGAACGCGTGGTCGGCCAGCTTCCCTCTGAAGTACGGCAAGAAGCGCGCACCCGTGCTATTGGTGTGCTCTCTGGTTTGCGAAGACATTGTGCAAGACTGCATTTATCGGTAGCGGAGAGGCAAGCCATCAGGAGCCTGCGGAATAACAGCAGTATCGCAATCCTTCCTGCTGACAAAGGCAATGCCACGGTCTTGCTAGATAGCAGTGACTACCACACGAAGATGTTGGCCCTTCTCGAAGACCAGCAGACATACGCTCCTCTAGACCGTGACCCAACTAGCAGGTTACAGTCCAAGCTTCAAGAACTGCTAACCAGGCTTTTCAAGCTAGTCCCTCCGCACCACAAGGGCCTCTACTACAGGTTACTGTGCATGAACGGTTCAGCCCCGGCAATCTACGGTCTGCCTAAAATCCACAATCCTGGCGTTCCTCTTCGGCCTATCGTCGACTTATTGAGGTCACCGCTCTACCGACTATCAGGCTACCTTCACCAAGTGTTGAGCCCTCTAGCCGGTAAGACGCCCACGCACGTCAGAAACTCGTCCTCTTTTGTTTCGAAGCTGAAGGACGTAACTCTAACTGAAGACGACATCATGGTTTCGTTCGACGTCAAGTCTCTTTTCACTAGTGTCCCAGTGGATCTGGCAGTAGCCACGTGCGAAGAAGCACTAAACGCGGACATTAGTCTTCCCGATCGCACTCCCTTTCACGTCCCCGAGCTCTGTGAGTTGCTTATGTTTTGTCTGAGCAACACCTATTTTTCTTACGGGGGAAGCCCCTATGAGCAGACCCATGGCACGGCGATGGGTGCGTCCATATCAGTTACTACGGCCAATCTAGTTATGGAGGCTTTAGAGGGGAAGGTAGTGGCAACCTTCACACCGGCACCGAGGTTTTTCTGCCGCTATGTCGACGACTGTTTTTGTATTTTAAAAAAGCAAGATGTCCCATGTCTTCTGGAGAGCCTCAACGCCCAGAATGTCCATATACAGTTTACCGTGGAGTTCGAGCAAAGCAACATGCTTCCCTTTTTTGGATGTTCTTGTTCGCCGCGATGCGGGCGCTCTCTCCTTCTCAGTGTACAGGAAGCGCACACACATGGGTCGTTATTCCAGTTTTGAATCTTGCCACCCTCTCGGCCACAAGACATCCGTTGTGTCGTCCTTGATAAAGCGCGCCGTACGCATCTGCTCAGATGACAGTGCACTGAAACGTGAATTAGGAACGATTCGCCGCAAACTAATCGCCAATGGCTATCCTAAGCGACTTATTTGACGAACCAAGAATAAGGTACTACAGCCAAGAATGGCCAACAACAGGACATTACGAGCATGCGCAGCCATCCCCTACGTCCCAGGAATAAGCGAAGCATTGTCGCGCGTCTTTTCAAAATACGACATGCGCATTGCCCATGTACCGACCAGCAAGCTCCGCGACGACTGAAAGAGCACCAACGTGATGTAAGAAATCATAATCACATGACGAATGCCATTGCGGAGCACGCGCACAAACATTCCCTCAAGATTGACTGGGAGAACACCGCAATTTTAGCTAAGGAAAACAACACAACATCTCGGCGTCTGCTAGAGTCACTTTTTATCCCATCAACGCCAGCCGCAATGAACCGGACGGATGGGACTTTGCCTCCCGTCTACGCATGCTCTCTACGTCATGTGCTGCCTATATATTGACGACGACGGCTTGTCTTACGTAGTGAACAAGGGACCCGTATGTGGTTCCGAAACGTCAATATATTTTTATTATTGGTCAGTGTTCGCTTTTCTTTTGCAAGTTATTATATGGTCTTCCCTATTACAGACGCACTGCTTCTGTGAAACGTCACTCTGCCACACATCATCATTACTGTGGTAGAGAACCAAACCTGCCTTCCCTTTCAGTTTTTCAACTTCAGTTTCACACGTCAAGTCCTTCCCAAGGGGATTTCGCTTGCAATGCTGTGCCCTTTCTGCCATGAATGCTAGCACCCCTGCAGATTTACCTCCTGCAGTGCAGGTGTCCCATCAAGCACCATCAATCAAGGCAGTGGCTGCTTCAGACCTCCCACCGGATCATACCGCCGATCTCCTTCGTCTTCTGGATTCCTGCAAGAACACCTTCGACTTAGTCAACCATCCACCAACCCAAACTTCTGCAGTCACCCATCATATCAACACCAACGATGCTTCACTAGTGTACAGGCGGCCCTATTGCGTATCACTTGCTGAACGACTCGTCATCCAAAAGTTAAAAAAAAATGCTCAGTAAGGATACAGTGAAACCATCTTCCAGTCTGTGGGTGTCTCCAGTCGTGTTGATCAGAGAAAAAGATGGGACGTAGCGCTTCTAGATGGATTATGCAAACTTAACTATTATGAAGGAAGGCCTTATACAGTGGGATTTCATTGATACAATTCTGCATAATACGTTTTTCTTTTCATTCCAAGCCAAAATCCCTTAGAAATAATGCATTTTCGTGCATTTGATACGATCACATTTTTGCTAAAAATTGGATGGCACGATCACGAAAGTGAACCTTGACCATTTTTAGAAACCTTACATTTATTCTTCGGTATACTAGCTCAAACCCCATGTCAACAACCCATGACCTGCATGGCAGCGCCGGTTCTGCGACAAAAACACTGCTGCCGGGCGTGGGCGCTCTGTTCAATGAGGATGATATGTGAGGCGAGGCACTGTGCCATCTAGTGAAACATATCATAATCACAGAGTTTCTCAGTTTGATCATAATCGAGGAAGAAGGTTCCAATGCTCTTGGCAGGCGGCGACTTCCCTCCCCAACTTCTCGCCATGCTCTGTGCTTCCCGCTCCGTTCTTTGTTCTCTTTCTGCGCTGTTCCTGTGTTCGGTGGTGTTGCTTATGAGGCTATTTTTGTTCTTGTTCTATTTGACTAGTCTTGTTCTCCTTAGGCTGCCTTGTTGCTGTGCGGGGTGTGCTGCCAGGCTTGTGGCAATGTCGAGGAAACGGAAGGCACTCAGTATAAAAGAAAAAGTGGAATTGTACAGAAATTGGAAGAAAACCCGAAGAGGAAATGCGTGGATTTGGCACACAAGCTCGGTTTGCCAGTGTCAACGCTCAACACTATTGCCGGTCAGCAAGAGGAACTTCAAAAGAATGTGCAAGTTTCCGGCCCTGATGCGAAACAAGCACAAGGTGCGAAGCATGACCAAATGGAAGACATCCTGCTCACATGGTGGGAGGAAGTTAGAGCGGCAGGATGAACGCCGATAGGTCAGTACTACGCGAAAAAGTTGACAACACTGCGCTCTCCTTGGGCATTGAGGACTCCAAAGCGTCTGGTGGCTGGCTTCACCAATTCAAGGCACAACGTGAAGTGTCATACAGAACAGCATCCGCGCAAGTGAAAAATACCAGCAGCTTTTTTTTTTATTTTTACATTTCCAGAGAATTTTTTCCCAGACTTCGAAAAGAAAGTGCAGCACAAATTTACCAGCTACTCCACTGTTGCTCAATAAAATTGAGTTGCTGACGGAGAATGCAGATTTTTCTCCTTTTTTTAAACAAACTCTTTGGATAATACGATTTTCACATAATGCTTTTTATTTCCCGGTTCCCCTGAAAAACGTATCAACGAGATTTCACTGTACATGATACATACACAGGATGTGGCTGGCAACTTGTGAAGGGAGGTAACTTCGTGCAACCAAAGCCTGATTAGTCATGCTAATTCCTCCTATATTTCAATATGGTCTAACACCAGCTACCCCACTTCGGCAGCGCCAGTGGGGAACATTTTAACACTACTGTCACTGTGTACTGCAGAACGAACATCCATCGCGCATTTAAAAACCCTGCATACGAAGCTGCATCGCGCAAAGTTGTTCTATGGCCACTGAATGTCCTCGCTGAATGTCAAGGAAGCGTCCTCACCGACGCGCTTTGGCGTCGTCTATCAGCGGGTTCGTATGTATACAAGCGTTTACAGCAAGAACAGTAAATATATTACTACGCCCTTCAAGCACATGTCGGCAAAATGCGATTACTTCGCCGCGTTCGCAGGATTGAGCCGCACAGTAGAGAACACAGTCGTAGCATACTAGCAGGAATGAACGCATCGTACGGCTTCTTCCATGTTTCGTCACCCCGTGACTACAGTTTACCTCAACACCAATTTATAACGCACGCCCTTAAAGAGCTTACACTCTAAAAAGCGCTACATCCTTTCTGGTAACCTTGAGTGAATGTAGAAGCGTAGCCACCGCGCACATCACGTCGTAGCTAGCGCCGACTTCAATGCGAACGCGGTCGTCGACGCGGCTACGTGAACGTACCGCTGACAGCATCAAGGAAAGTGTATTTGGGGGCTCTAGAACAACGCATTTAAATTTAGCCCATGTTTGCGAATAACAAATGATTCCTTGGGTGCTTTAGTTACATTGTCATTCAGAATGTGCCTAGCCAGTTATGTCCAACATACGGAGAGCGCACGGCGTTTGCAGTACACGGACAGGTATATAATTACCCGTCCCTCTTGACACCAGCCCTTAAAAAATATCTTACCTATCGTTTATGACGCAAAAAGATGCAGAGGAGAAAGCAGCAGATGCTGGCTTGCGCTTTGAAACTCGTACACAACAGGCAAGTGGCTTCGGCTTGACGTGGCTTGACCAGTGTTGCTTTTGCTTTGTGCAAACTTAATTCAACTAAAAAACTCTGTCACACGACCGGCTAAATACAGCCGCTCGTGTTCTGTTATTTGCGGAGGTAACAGAGTATAAAAGTTGTGTAACAGACGATTTTAGTCATAGAGATAATATACTATTTTAGTAGATTAAATTTTGCGCAAGGCAAAAGCAACACTGGTCAAGCCACGTCAAGCCGAAGCCACTTGCCTTTTGTGTACGAGTTTCAAAGCGCAAGCCAGCATCGATTTCTTGTAGATAACGAAACCTGCTGCTTTTTCCTCTGCATCTTTTTGCGTCATAAACGAAAGGTAAGATATTTTTTAAGGGCTGGTGTCAAGAGGGACGGGTAATTATATACCGGTCCGTGTACTGCAAACGCCGTGCGCGCTCCGTATGTTGGACATAACTGGCTAGGCACATTCTGAATGACAATGTAACTAAAGCACTCAAGGAATCATTTGTTATTCGCAAACATGGGCTAAATTTAAATACGTTGTTCTAGAGCCCCCAAATACACTTTCCTTGAGGCTGTCAGCGGTACGTTCACGTAGCCGCGTCGACGACCGCGTTCGCATTGAAGTCGGCGCTAGCTACGACGTGATGTGCGCGGTGGCTACGCTTCTACATTCACTCAAGGTTACCAGAAAGGTTGTAGCGCTTTTTAGAGTGTAAGCTCTTTAAGGGCGTGCGTTATAAATTGGTGTTGAGGTAAACTGTAGTCACGGGGTGACGAAATGTGGAAGAAGCCGTACGATGCGTTCATTCCTGCTAGTATGCTACGACTGTGTTCTCTACTGTGCGGCTCAATCCTGCGAACGCGGCGAAGTAATCGCATTTTGCCAACATGTGCTTGAAGGGCGTAGTAATATATTTACTGTTCTTGCTGTAAACGCTTGTATACATACGAACCCGCTGATAGACGACGCCAAAGCGCGTCGGTGAGGACGCTTCCTTGACATTCAGCGAGGACATTCAGTGGCCATAGAACAACTTTTCGCGATGCAGCTTCGTATGCAGGGTTTTTAAATGCGCGATGGATGTTCGTTCTGCAGTACACAGTGACAGTAGTGTTAAAATGTTCCCCACTGGCGCTGCCGAAGTGGGGTAGCTGGTGTTAGACCATATTGAAATATAGGAGGAATTAGCATGACTAATCAGGCTTTGGTTGCACGAAGTTACCTCCCTTCACAAGTTGCCAGCCACATCCTGTGTATGTATCATGTACAGTGAAATCTCGTTGATACGTTTTTCAGGGGAACCGGGAAATAAAAAGCATTATGTGAAAATCGTATTATCCAAAGAGTTTGTTTAAAAAAAGGAGAAAAATCTGCATTCTCCGTCAGCAACTCAATTTTATTGAGCAACAGTGGAGTAGCTGGTAAATTTGTGCTGCACTTTCTTTTCGAAGTCTGGGAAAAAATTCTCCGGAAATGTAAAAATAAAAAAAAAAGCTGCTGGTATTTTTCACTTGCGCGGATGCTGTTCTGTATGACACTTCACGTTGTGCCTTGAATGGGTGAAGCCAGCCACCAGACGCTTTGGAGTCCTCAATGCCCAAGGAGAGCACAGTGTTGTCAACTTTTTCGCGTAGTACTGACCTATCGGCGTTCATCCTGCCGCTCTAACTTCCTCCCACCATGTGAGCAGGATGTCTTCCATTTGGTCATGCTTCGCACCTTGTGCTTGTTTCGCATCAGGGCCGGAAACTTGCACATTCTTTTGAAGTTCCTCTTGCTGACCGGCAATAGTGTTGAGCATTGACACTGGCAAACCGAGCTTGTGTGCCAAATCCACGCATTTCCTCTTCGGGTTTTCTTCCAATTTCTGTACAATTCCACTTTTTCTTTTATACTGAGTGCCTTCCGTTTCCTCGACATTGCCACAAGCCTGGCAGCACACCCCGCACAGCAACAAGGCAGCCTAAGGAGAACAAGACTAGTCAAATAGAACAAGAACAAAAATAGCCTCATAAGCAACACCACCGAACACAGGAACAGCGCAGAAAGAGAACAAATAACGGAGCGGGAAGCACAGAGCATGGCGAGAAGTTGGGGAGGGAAGTCGTCGACTGCCAAGAACATTGGAACCTTCTTCTTCGATTATGATCAAACTGAGAAACTCTGTGATTATGATATGTTTCACTAGATGGCACAGCGCCTCGCCTCACATATCATCCTCATTGAACAGAGCGCCCACGCCCGGCAGCAGTGTTCTTGTCGCAGAAACGGCGCTGCCATGCAGGTCATGGGTTGTTGACATGGGGTTTGAGCTAGTATACCGGAGCATAAATGTAAGGTTTCTAAAAATGGTCAAGGTTCACTTTCGTGATCGTGCCATCCAATTTTTAGCAAAAATGTGATCGTATCAAATGCACGAAAATGCATTATTTCTAAGGGATTTTGGCTTGGAATGAAAAGAAAAACGTATTATGCAGAATTGTATCAATGAAATCCCACTGTATAAGGCCTTCCTTCATAATAGTTAAGTTTGCATAATCCATCTAGAAGCGCTACGTCCCATCTTTTTCTCTGATCAACACGACTGGAGACACCCACAGACTGGAAGACGGTTTCACTGTATCCTTACTGAGCATTTTTTTTTAACTTTTGGATGACGAGTCGTTCAGCAAGTGATACGCAATAGGGCCGCCTGTACACTAGTGAAGCATCGTTGGTGTTGATATGATGGGTGACTGCAGAAGTTTGGGTTGGTGGATGGTTGACTAAGTCGAAGGTGTTCTTGCAGGAATCCAGAAGACGAAGGAGATCGGCGGTATGATCCGGTGGGAGGTCTGAAGCAGCCACTGCCTTGATTGATGGTGCTTGATGGGACGCCTGCACTGCAGGAGGTAAATCTGCAGGGTTGCTAGCATTCATGGCAGAGAGGGCACAGCATTGCAAGCGAAATCCCCTTGGGAAGGACTTGACGTGTGAAACTGAAGTTGAAAAACTGAAAGGGAAGGCAGGTTTGGTTCTCTACCACAGTAATGATGATGTGTGGCAGAGTGACGTTTCACAGAAGCAGTGCGTCTGTAATAGGGAAGACCATATAATAACTTGCAAAAGAAAAGCGAACACTGACCAAGAATAAAAATATATTGACGTTTCGGAACCACATACGGGTTCCTTGTTCACTACGTAAGACAAGCCATCGTCGTCAATTATATAGGCAGCACATGACGTAGAGAGCATGCGTAGACGGGAGGCAAAGTCCCATCCGTCCGGTTCATTGCGGCTGGCGTTGATGGGATAAAAAGTGACTCTAGCAGACGCCGAGATGTTGTGTTGTTTTCCTTAGCTAAAATTGCGGTGTTCTCCCAGTCAATCTTGAGGGAATGTTTGTGCGCGTGCTCCGCAATGGCATTCGTCATGTGATTATGATTTCTTACATCACGTTGGTGCTCTTTCAGTCGTCGCGGAGCTTGCTGGTCGGTACATGGGCAATGCGCATGTCGTATTTTGAAAAGACGCGCGACAATGCTTCGCTTATTCCTGGGATGTAGGGGATGGCTGCGCGTGCTCGTAATGTCCTGTTGTTGGCCATTCTTGGCTGTAGTATCTTATTCTTGGTTTGGCAAATAAGTCGCTTAGGGTAGCCATTGGCAATTAGTTCGCGGCGAATTGTGCCTAATTCACGTTTCAGTGCGCTGTCATCTGAGCAGATGCATACGGCGCGCTTTATCAAGGACGACACAACGGATGTCTTGTGGCCGAGAGGGTGGCAAGATTCAAAACTGGAGTAACGACCCGTGTGTGTGCGCTTTCTGTACACTGAGAAGGAGAGAGCGCCCGCATCGCGGCGAACAAGAACATCCAAAAAAGGGAAGCATGTTGCCTTGCTCGAACTCCACGGTGAACTGTATATGCACATTCTGGGCGTTGAGGCTGTCCAGAAGACATGGGACATCTTGCTTGTTTAAAATACAAAAACAGTCGTCGACATAGCGGCAAAAAAACCTCGGTGCCGGTGTGAAGGTTGCCACTACCTTCCCCTCTAAAGCCCCCATAACTAGATTGGCCGTAGTAACTGATATTGATGCACCCATTGCCGTGCCATGGGTCTGCTGATAGAGGCTTCCCCCGTAAGAAAAATAGGTGTTGCTCAGACAAAACATAAGCAACTCACAGAGCTCGGGGACGTGAAAGGGAGTGCGATCGGGAAGACTAATGTCCGCGTTTAGTGCTTCTTCGCACGTGGCTACTGCCAGATCCACTGGGACACTAGTGAAAAGAGACTTGATGTCGAACGAAACCATGACGTCGTCTTCAGTTAGAGTTACGTCCTTCAGCTTCGAAACAAAAGGGGACGAGTTTCCGACGTGCGTGGGCGTCTTACCGGCTAGAGGGCTCAACACTTGGTGAAGGTAGCCTGATAGTCGGTAGAGCGGTGACCTCAATAAGTCGACGATAGGCCGAAGAGGAACGCCAGGATTGTGGATTTTACGCAGACCGTAGATTGCCGGGGCTGAACCGTTCATGCACAGTAACCTGTAGTAGAGGCCCTTGTGGTGCGGAGGGACTAGCTTGAAAAGCCTGGTTAGCAGTTCTTGAAGCTTGGACTGTAACCTGCTAGTTGGGTCACGGGCTAGAGGAGCGTATGTCTGCTGGTCTTCGAGAAGGGCCAACATCTTCTTGTGGTAGTCACTGCTATCTAGCAAGACCGTGGCATTGCCTTTGTCAGCAGGAAGGATTGCGATACTGCTGTTATTCCGCAGGCTCCTGATGGCTTGCCTCTCCGCTACCGATAAATGCAGTCTTGCACAATGTCTTCGCAAACCAGAGAGCACACCAATAGCACGGGTGCGCGCTTCTTGCCGTACTTCAGAGGGAAGCTGGCCGACCACGCGTTCGACTGCACAAATCACCTTTCCTGGCTCTGGGGGTGCTTCCGTGTTAAAATTCACACCACGGGACAAAACCTTAACCTCCTCTTCGTCCGGTGTGTACGGAGATAGGTTGATGACCTCTTGGGTGCATTGTGGCACGTCCGGCCGGAGTGCTTGCAGTTTCCTCTCTTGCGACGTTCTATGATGGCCTTCTCCTATGCTAGCGGTGAAGTTTGCGTGCAGCTGCACATCTGGGAAGTCCTCAGGAATAAGATACTCAAGTTGCCGGCGTGCAAAGAAGGTTTGCTTTTCCAAAGCTCGTAGCTTCTGGCGGCACTCAAGGATACGTGCTTGTAGTAGCTTCCGCTCAGCTTGTCGAACAATCTGGTGAGAAATAACTGTAAGAAACAGGTGGGCTTGATCACAGGGGCATGTATGTTACAGCATTTGACAGCAAATGGACATAATCTGTGGAACGACAACGATGCTTTTGAGCATTTTTGGCACAAGGAAATTCAAAAGAGAGAAGTCCCGCAGAACAGTCAATGAGAGCGGTTCGAGAAAAAATCGACGCCGAGGATAATGTCATTGGGGCATTTTTCAAGGACGGTGAAGAGAACGACACTATCGTGGTCGGCAATCCATATTCAGGCGGTACGCATTCCGGCAATTGAAGGTGTGCTGTCATTGGCAACTCGAACATATGTTTGCATGGGTGGCGTCAGAACTTTGCGGAGATGCCAGCGGAGGGTAAGCTCATTACAGAGATGTGAGCATTTGTGTCAGTGAGAGCCTGGGCTGCAACACCATCAACAGTAACGTCTAGTAAATTGGGCGTAGACTCCTTGGTTAATAGAAGATCTGTCGTCCAGGTCACAGGTGCAGTATTACCTCCTTGAGCTGCATTGATTAGTCGTCTGATGAGGCGAAGGCTTAGCCTGGCAATGTTGAAAGCTGTAGCGGGCCACATGCCCACCGTGACAGCAGTGGAAGCATATTGGCTTGTTTTCAGGAGTACTCCACTCTTCGGAATTTTGTGTCTGAAAATGGCGTGGGGCCAGTTAAGACACGAGGAACAGTGAAAGCGTTTTTCGGGTGAGCTACAGAGCAAATGCGTGGAATGGTGTGGCTTGCGAGCTCTTGCTGTATATCGCATGGATTAGGGAGATGGAAGGTGACGTTCATTCACGGGTCAGGGCTAGTAGGGCAGCCGTAGCCGTAGCCTCCAGCTCACGGCGTACTATTTTAATTAAGTCTTCGAACAAAGAAGGGCACATTCCAGTGGAGTGGTATACTCGTAATAGGATGTGGAAGCCATGTTAGGCAGTCGAGTGAACTGTGGGGCAATACAGTGAGCTTTCGCTTGTTTCTTTCTTTCTTTATTTGGTACCCACACCGCCTTTTGGCATTACAGTGGGGGGGAATGACAAAAGGAAATGCATCAACTAGTTACGTTGATAACCAAAGAAACATTTTCCAGAGGCTGCGAGGCCCTTTTCAAGATGTTTAAACGGTCTGCACTCTGTAATGATCCCGTCTGTGGTGGTGCAGTCCTTATAAACAAGCAGGTTGAAAGCGCCATCAGCAATTCCTTTCTGCACATGGCCTAATTTGCCAGTTTCTGACGTGTCGGCATCTATCTTGTGACACAGAGCAACACCATCCTGAATATAGGCGACGGATGACTCCATCGAGGTTTTGGCATGGGAAGAAAGTTCCTTCGCGGCTAGTTGATGGCCAACAAGCTTTCCGAACAGCTCACGTAATGTCAATTTGCAGGTTTCCCAGCTTGTCAGGTCTGCTTCGTGTGTCTCAAACCAACAATAGTCTGGCTGGGCCCTTGAGGTAAAATATTACGTTGGCCAGCCCCAAGGTTGCATCCCATCTGTTATGAGCGCTCGCACTCTCGTAGATGCTTATCCAGTCATCAACGTCAGTGCCGCAGAAGGTGCTGCGGTCGCAGGGATAGGAGACGACCATAAGTGGCATGGTCGGCCAGAGGGCTCCATCGAGTGCGAAAATTTCTGTGCCGACCTGGCGTCCACTGTGCAGCTCCGTGTTTGAGATAGCAGATGTTGCAATGCAAGGGGACCAGGATAGGGCACGCTGCGCAAGCTTCTTCATCTTCACAGCACACAAATGAGGTTACTGTGCGCGCAGTAATCCAGGCTGGTGCTCTGCTTTTAGCATTGACGCTGAAAACCTTTTCTACTCCCTTCCGCATGAACAAGTTTTGGTCTCTGTGAAAGAATGTATCACCGTCTACAACGGCGAGGTTAAGTTTATGCAAAGTTGCGGGATTTCCGTGGAATCCTTTTTGGAGCTTCTGCGTTTCTACTTAGCATCAACTATTGTAGGATGGTGTGACAGTGTCTATGTGCAGAGATCTGGAATCTGTAGACGTTCTAAAGTTCCTCACCTTGTTAGTGACATTTCTTGGCTCATGTTGACCGTGTATTGGAACGTGACTTGGAGGGTTTGGCAATTAAAACTTTCGGGTATGTTGACGATTACCTAGTACTTTGTGGAAACTATGACCCTACAAGCAAAATGGTGGACATTTTAAAAGCATTCAAACGTCACGCATTTAGGCTGACTTTTATGTCCAAGGCGCTGAATGAAAGAACAATCCAGTTTTTGGACCTGTTGTTAAAATTCGAGCAGAATCATGTATGTTGGCTCTATAGCCCACGATCGAAGAAGCCTTTACTGAACTCTTCATCAGCACGTTCTAGGATTGTAAAATAATGGGATTGTTGTGAACTGCCTCAGGTCAGCCATCTTGTTTTGTTTCCAGTCTTGTTTTCACCTAATTGAGTCTAGCTTTGGTGAACAGTTAGTTGGACCCAAAAATGCTGGCTACGGTGACGGAGTCATTGGGTCGGCCTGTCTTTGGTTGTTGGATTTGGTGAAGAAAACTTGTCTCTTGCTTGTGATGTTGTGAAGGAAAAGATAGTTGTAATCTCGTACCTGCACGAGGTATCTCACCGCTTGAAAGAAGTGGGGAGCAGATATAACATCAATGTGGTGTTTTCAGCCAAAATTAAGTTAAAGTGCATCTGTCCCGCCATCGAAAAGAATATTAGTAATAAGGGCCGAGCAAACAGGTGCGGTGTGAAACATGAGAAACAGGTTGTTCCTTATAGATTAAACGTGGTTTATTGCATTCCTTTCAAGTGTGGTCGCTTTGATGTTGGCCAGTTCATTGAGTACCTTCTGGCCCTCTTCCCACCTATTGCAAAGATTGTGGTTGTACGCTTTTCCTTCATGATACAACGGTACTGTTCTCGCACGATGAACAAAAGGTGAGGGAAGTATAGTGAAAGCACATAAAATTCGAAAAATGTCTGACTCGTGTGTTAGCTCTCGTCTTTAGCACTTTTAGATGCAGAATTGGCGTATCTTGAAGAGAGCAGTACTTGAGAGCTGTACAGTTGCTTATAGTGGGTTCATGTGTCATGTTTTTATTTTTTTTTTATACCTTCGATGGCTTTATATTTGTCTCTTCAATAAAAATTCAGTTTTGGTTCAGTGGTTGTCAAGTGTTATCCTCCTTTTTGTCCCGTTATTTGTGCGCTGCGAAGATGAATCTACACCAACTAGCCCGGTTTTCTACGCTACTTCAGTCCGCAACCACTATCAATGATGTTACGTGGCGCGGAGAAATTACAGGTTGTTTACAAAAAAGTCCACAGCATTGGCTCAATGGTAAAGCGGTGCCAGAGTAGCGAACTGATCAACTTTGGTAACGTCATTTTTCGCTCGCGGGTCATTTAATTTGCATTCGTTCTCGTCGCCCAATGAGGATTACTGCACGACAACACCTACACGGCACGTCCAAAGCATCAAACAGATGGGTATTTCAGATACTTGGCTCCTAACTTATGGTAATATTAAGGCGAAGCAGCAAGTACAAGGCGTGCAAGGCAGCAGCCTGACTACTTCTGGCCATCGTTGTTGGTCTAAAGGAGCAACTAAGTATACTTGTGCATGAAGGATATGCTAACCAGGCATTGACGATTTACAAAGTGACACTGTGTTTATTCAAAGAGGTCGTTCTTTAGCGCGTGTTGTTATAAGGTCTTTCCCACTTCTCTTGTTTTTAATAAAGTGCTGTTTTGCCGCTTTGCGCTGAAATCAGTTTTCAACTCTTGAGAATTTGTGCCTAGTCAAGTAATGGCTCCAACTTGTGCCTGAGCAGCAGCCGCAGTTCCTAAAGCATTGTGCAGCTGAGCCCAAGGACTTTTTTCTTTTTTTTTTTAGTGAAGGCAAAAAGAAAAAAATCGAAAATGCCCGTGTGTGGAGATTTCAGTGCGAGGTAAGATACCCAAATGTCAGGATTAACGTGTATCGAACCTAGCACTGTGTCACGCTTCATAGCCCAAGAGTGGCCTCGGCAACTACAACCCCCGAAATAGAATCTTTTTCCACTTTGTTTTTGCAGCAGTGGTGCGATGAGTTGGGCTCAGCCTAGTGCCCCCTCATATAATTCCTGACTGATAAACCGACCCAGTTGTCCTGTATGGCCATTGCATGACAGCTGTTCTGTCAGATACACTGTAAGCACCTGCTTAGCTATTGGGAAAGGTTGTTAACGAGATCAGAGATCAAAGCAGTCTAGCTCAGAACTTTAATCCTACTAGTGTAAGCCATTATTTGGCCTTGTACAAATTCTCAAAAAAGTCAAAAATACCGTTTGGTGTGAAGGGACTAAAGCAGGTTTTAGACACAAGACTGCATCAGCAAAGGATCTCTGGTGTCACGTAGAAAAAAAATTCAGAATAAGCAGTTAGAATAGTTCAAAAGCAGGCTAAACTAACTTTTGTGTACATATTAATGTAGCCATATATGGGACAAAATACACCATCAATTGTGAATTTAGATTCACTTGACGTTTGCGGTGTGGTTGTAAAAGGAAGCGTTTATTTGTTTCTTTTGGTGTTGCAGGTGCTGACTGAGAAATTGTGGAAAGTTTTGAGCCAAGATGTTCCTGGCCTAAACCGTGATGGGCACGTAAAATGTTGTATGTATATTTGAGGTTATAAAGCATTTAATAAAGAATTTTCGAGCTTTGGGACTTGGTTTCTGCTGTTTCATATGCCCATACATTGCAACATGTAATCTATATTCAAATCTGTAGTTTTATTAAAAAATTGTTTTCAGCAGACAGATTTACTATTCACTACGTCACTTTTTCATGATCAGTTCATTAGCATGTGTTGCGGAGTTTTTTTTTTTTTAGCAATTGATGCAGAACTAGCACACGTACTAGGTAAATATTAATGTTATGTTTCAGTTTTTCAGTCAATTTGAGAACCTGTATTTGCTGTGAACTTAAGTGCTTTTGTGATCACATGCCTTGAAGCATGCTCCAGCGTAAGAATACTAAAGCCCCTTGTAGCTTGTTTTGGTCAGTGTGTGTGGACAAACGTAAGTCATCAGTGGAGGCTTCATAGTCCAACTCGCAAATAAATGTGGGTGCTAGCATCATTGGGGCTTGCAAGCAAAAAAGAAAAAGACCCGTGAGCACACGATCGCGAAGAGGAGCCGGTGCAAAGGTAGTCCTGCGTGTCAGAGGCGAAGATCAGAGCAGGAGTATTTGACAGTTCTAATTCTGCCTGGGCAAAACTTTAGTGCCAACTGCCGTTTCGTCTGGGCGGAGCGCTAGATACGATAAAGAAAAAAAAACAAAACAAGCAACCCGGTTGTTTGTGCGATCGCATAAGAAGCAGCAGGGCACAAAGTGCAACCATCGTGACAAGGTTGAAAGCAATCGTCAGAAAATCTGAGTACCAACATGTTCAAGGTGGGCTACAAGTGATTATACTTATCGCGTATTCCCAGCGTGACTTAGGCCCAACTTTATGGGGCATTAGGCTAAATTTCTATTTGTCACACTCCAGGAATTCATTCATAATAAAGGTTGACTTTCACAGCGGCGGCCGATCACAGGGTGAACTGTGGATGCACGCTTGCCTAGCAACCGTTCACGCTACTATTTTCGAACGCTACACTGCGATTGCAAAACAGCACGGATGACAAAGTATTTAGGTAAGATTACCAAGAACACTGTTGCAGCGTAAAACTTAATCAAACGACCCGGTTGAAGCACTTCGAAATGCACAGCGGCGGTCAACACAAGGGGACGCGAAATCCAACACAGGCGCAGTTGAAGCACTTTTAACTTCGTTAAAATATCCAGATCTAGGAGTGTGGTTGAATCAGCGCAGCCGTCCCAGAAGGCGAAATCCAACGCGCAACTGAAACACTTGCCGGTTGGCGCAAGCGAAAACGGTGCACGCTTCGGTATTCACTGCCGGCCGGCCGCCGGGCCAAGAGCGGGGAGTGTGTGCGCCGGCAGAACAGCCCCGCAACCCTTCGCCTTTCCCTCTCGCACTCCTCCTTTTCTCCCTTTCGTGGGTGATGCATCGCTGAAACCGGAATACGCTGCGCCGCAGCCGCCGACGCGGGCGGCACCGCAGGAATCCAGCGTAGCCGCCGTAAGGCGCCGCCGACCGAAGCGCCCCCACCGCGCGTCGGCCGCCGTCGGAAGCGTGGCGGCGAGGCTCCTTCACTCTCGACGGGCGGCTTTCCCGCAGCAATCCGGATAACAAAGATGGCGGTCGGTCGCGCAACTCTTAGCTCCCTGCGGGAGCTATATACAGGAACTCTAAGCTAGACCTTTGCTTCTACAGTGTTTTATCGCCGCAACGGTCTCTGCAGGCTTCACCTCACGCAAGAGTTTGAGAGACGGCTCGGCCCTACGCAGTGGCGCCAAGACGAGCCGGAATTTTGGAGGAGAGAGGGGAAAAACACCGCGCAACGCCACAAACCCAGTGATCGCGCAATGGCTTGGGCGTCAGGATCCCCACAAAGTGATTATACTTATCGCGTATTCCCAGCGTGACTTAGGCCCAACTTTATGGGGCATTAGGCTAAATTTCTATTTGTCACACTCCAGGAATTCATTCATAATAAAGGTTGACTTTCACAGCGGCGGCCGATCACAGGGTGAACTGTGGATGCACGCTTGCGTAGCAACCGTTCACGCGACGATTTGCGAATGCTACACTGCGATTGCAAAACAGCACGGATTACAAAGTATTTAGGTAATGTTACCTAGAACACTGTTACAGCGTAAAACTTAATCAAACGACCCGGTTGAAGCACTTCGAAACGCACAGCGGTGGGTATCACAAGCGGACGCGAAATCCAACACAGACACAGTTGAAGCACTTCTAACTTCGTTAAAATATACAGAACTAGGAGTGTGGTTGAATAACAGCGCATCCGTCCCAGAAGGCGAAATCCAACGCGCGAATGAAACACTTGCCACTTCACATGGAGGAAAGAAATGGGTATTCTAGAGTAGGGTATTCACTGCCTGCCGGCCGCCGGGCCAAGAGCGGGGAGTGTGTGCGCCGGCAGAACAGTCCCGCAACCCTTCGCCTTTCCCTCTCGCACTCCTCCTTTTCTCCCTTTCGTGGGTGATGCATCGCCGAAATCGGAATACGCGGCGGCATCAACCGCGCCGGGAGCGGCATCACCCGAGCTCGGAGGGTGCCGCGCGCGCGCTTATGGTCAAAAGATCCAAAGAGTCAAAAGGTCCAAAGAGTCAAAAGATCCAATAATCACGTGACAACCGAGTCAAAAGATCCAACGGGTCAAAAGGTCCAATGTGGGTCGAAAGGTCCAAAGAGTCAGAAGATCCAATGAGTCAAAAGGTCCAAAGCGAGTCAAAAGATCCAACGAGTCAGGAGATCCAAGGGGTCCAAAGGTCCAATAATTCCGAAACCGCGTCAGAAGGTTCGACGAATTATGAGAACCTTCGGAGCCATGGCTAGGGTGTGCAATTTATATACTGCGTCATTTTATTGTATTTTTAGTGTTATTTTCGCTCCCATACTTGAACTTTCACTTCTAAATGTAGAAGATATGCACTTGGCGCGCCGAATGAAGCCGTGGCTAATTTGAACGTTATGAACAACACCATTCATAAAGCTTGTTTTTATTTCTGATTATTTTCTCAGGTTGTTCTCGTTTCTCGCTCCTCTGTCATTTGATACTATTACATTAGAATATTTTGGTAGTTATTGCTTATGTAGAATGTGAGCTTCAGCGATGTCGACGAGCCACGACCACATGTCTCATGTTCGGCTACGCTGCGCTGACTTGTATGATTGCTGCTGAAAATATTCCTGACAAATGTTCTTGCATCTCGTTTATCAAAGTCAATATCCATCAAATAAATGACCCTTATATGGCTCATGATTACACCCACAAAAAATCAAGAGTTCGAATAGCAGTGCTACATTGCTACCCTTTGGGAAGCTGGTTACTAGGTTTCCAGGCGACCTGAGTTGAAGTACGTCATGATAACCTGAAGCCGCTAGTTGCAGTCCGCGTGTCTCTTTTTTTTACACTCTCGATAGTGTAGTGCCAACCCCTGCTTGTGTGGCTTCGCTTCCACTTTCCATTTTGTGCAGCTAGAGAGCTACAGGCGGTGGGGAGCTGATGCTGACATTGGTCTCGGATAAGAACAAAGCCACGGCCGAAGTATGGCCAGTATGCTTTGGGGAAAAACGCCGAAAATGACAAATGACCTCTTCTTTCTGCAAATTAAATCTATGTATGTTCCAGAAAGCATTAACAATGCCTTTGGGCATTTCAAACCACAAACATACTAAACACACCGATTTCCTGGAAATGGGGGTGACGCCGGGACAGAAACGTCCGGTGAGGTAGAGAAGGTGCCCTTGGTAACGCATCCATAATAAGGCATTATGCGCGTTGTGTTACCAGCAAATAGAAGAGCACATGGATGCGAAATGCCAAAAAATTACAAGTTGTTTGTGATTGAGTTAGAAAGCGACTGGTTCCTATCCCCTAGCGAAGGCGATCAATTACGCAGCTTTATCACAGGTACTCGAAAGTGGAAAAAAGTTGTTAGCGTCACTGATTTTTAAACGAAGATATGGTGATAATAAGTCACTAAAAAGAAAGCGATATACGCAACAATAATATTATCTCAAAGCTACAGTTATTACGGCAACAAATCCGCAGATAAATAGTGCTTCATTTGGGAAGGCCACATGACCTTTTCACTACGTTAAAATAACGCAGAATTACGAGCAAGAACACGAGTAATAAGTAAGTACGATTTTGTATCTACAACTGCTACGACGCACACATCTTGCTGCCTACAACGCGCGCTTGAATTGGTTTTTGTACCGAAAGCTCCGTGTACCGAAAGGCCCCGAAACCGAAACGCCCTATACTGAAAAGACCGGAGCCGGTAAATGGCATTGTTAATGTTCGCTTAACCACTGAAATAATTTCCCATGCCCGTGACGCAAACGTATTTTTGTATGAGAGCAACATGCATATACTTGACAGAAAAACTAGCATATATGGCTCGGAAATTGGTGCTTAGAACGAATGAACACGCTCCTTGTAGGGAAAACGAAGAGGCAACGGAGTTATAATCTTGGCCCTTAACCAACAAAAGTACGCCAAGGTGAGGCTCATAAAGAGACTAGATCACTTGATTGGCCTTAGCCCCGTCAAAAGATAGAAGTCAGAATGTCTAATACTGGACCTCTTGACTCGTTGGACCTTTTGACTCGCCTTAACCGCGTCAAAAGGTCCAATACGAGTCAAAAGATCCAACGAGTCAAAAGATCCAACGGGTCGAAAGGTCCACAGTGAGTCAGAAGATCCAACGAGTCAAAAGATCCAACGCGTCAAAAGATCCAATATTGGACCTTTTGACTCTTTGGATCTTTTGACTCTTTGGATCTCTTGACTCGGAATCCCGCGCGCGCCGGCTATCGGCTGCGCCTGAAGCTTTTGCTTCCCTCGGCGCGCGGGACGTTTCGGCGGCAGCCTCACACAGCGACCTCGCTGCCGGCGGCGGTTCGGCGAACGGCTTTAGCGGCGTAAACGGGCCCTCCCGATAGCCTCCGTTGCCGATGTCCACGACTAGTCCAACCTTGGACATAAAGTCTCTCCCCAGAATGACTGGGACCGTCAGTCCGGGCAAGTGGACGAAACGCATTCGCCGTACACGCTGACTCCAACGCACGACGAGGCGAACGTCACCGCGTGACGTAACATCACCACACGCAAGCTGGAGAGGCAACTTCCGCGCGCGCAGCCGAATAGCTTTGCGCTCGAGATGGGAAACGACCTCGTTCCTCCACGAGTGAAGTGCTTGCCCCGGTGTCCAGCAATGCCTTAAAACTCCGCCCCGCAATTGCGAGGTCGAGAAAGGGCGCAGGCGCGCTGGTCGGAACTCCGACTCTGAATGCGGCGGGCGCGGTGATGTTTTCCTCTCGGGCGCGTTGATCAGCCGCCGGCGACTTCACCGGCGGCCCGCTGCGTTTCCCTGTCCACCTGGGCAGATTCGCATCATGTGACCAACTTGGCCACACTTGAAACAGCGAACGGAATTCCGTGCTGCTTGCTGCGCCGATCGAGGCTGCTCGTACGCTCCGCGGCCAGCTGGCCGAATCCGGTTCTCCGGGGGCGAGTTGTGAGCGGGTGCAGGCAACTGGGGCAGCGCCGATCGCGTGTAGGGAAGCCCACTTGGGCATGCGTTCGCCGGCCGATCACCTGACCGGTTTGTTGTGTGCACGGCGCGCGGGGCTGCCAGGACCTCCGGCCGTATCGCCTCCGCGTTGCGCAACCCATACGAGTAGGGGTCCAGCGCTCGGTCCCCGAGACCGAGCGTCTCTCGCTGGCTGGGTATCAACGTAGAGCCGACCTCGACTCGTTCGCTGCCCGCAACGCCGCGCCAAGCCACGGCCGGGCTAGAGAGAAAGCGCGCGCGCCGCTCGCTCTCTAGCCCGGCCGTGGCCAAGCACAGCTTGGTTCCAGTGTTTCCACCGGAGGCGGCGGTGGCCGATACGCGCGTGCAGCCGCAATTGCTGCTTGCACAACACGAGATTCGGCCGCCAGCTCGTTGAGATCCCTGCACCTGCAGTTCCTCAAGTACAAGGCAAAGGTGGGGTGGCATTGCCTGATGACCCGATCGACCCGCTCCGAGTTCGGGGCATGTGGGTCGGCGTACTCGTAAAGCTCCTGCATCGCACGGACATACTCGATCATCGATTCGTCCGGAGCTTGGGTGCGCATTTCCAACTCCCTACGCATCCGCGGGAGGTAGTCGACGGGCAGGAATTCCTCCCTGAACATCGTTCGGAAGTCATCCATCGTGCGCGCCGTGTGGCCTATCACTCGATACCACCGGGCGGCATGGTCGACTAGGGCTGCGGGCAGAACTCTGTGCAGCACCTCGCTCTCGCTGATGCCGGTCGCCTGCTCGTAACGGCTCAGAGCCAGCAGGAAAGCGTTCGCGCTCACTTGATCGCTATAAGTCGGCATCGGTAGCTGCACCCTGGGAGCGGGTGAGCGCGCCGCCTGCAGCACTTGCTGCATGGCGCTTGCGAGAGCGTTCGCGATGGAAGCTGCATCCACAGTCATTCCTTCGCTTACGGGCGCCTGCGTGCTCACTTGCACTAGGGTCCCTAGAAATTGTCTCTAGGAACCCTACTTGCACGAGTGGCGCGCCGCATGGGGCTTCAGCATTTGCGTAGGCCCGGCGCATGGGGGTTGAAAGCGCGGCGTCACCTGACGTAGAGCGCTCGTGGAATTCGGAATTTTCCGAAACTTTCGTTGCCGCGCAAGCCGCAGCATCTGCGTAGGCCCGTCGCATGGTGGTTGGAAGCGCTGCGCGTCACCTGACGTATAGCGCTCGCGGAATTCAGAACTTTCCGAAATTCTCGTTGGTGCGCGAGCCGCAGCATCGGCGTAGGCCCGGCGCATGGTGGTTGAAAGCGCGGCGTATTGGCGGTGAGATGTTTGAGTGGCGCCCCCTGGCTCCGAAGTCAGCTTAGGGACTCACGCCGCTGTCGTCTGCTACACTTGCGCCGCTGATACACTCGCTCCGCTGAGGTCCGCTTGTGACGGGCAGCAAAACCGAAGCTAAAAATCGCCCGCTTTAATCCTGTAGGGCATCGAAAAGCGTATTTCCAGCTTCTGACAGCTCTTAATAACTTCAAGCTGTATACCGCAAAATTTTGCAACGAATGAGGAGAGAGAGACCAACTTTCTTCAGAGCATCGGCCAGATAATCGTGTGTAACTTTTCCTTTCTAGCTTATTTGCCAGGTTCAGGGCTCAGAGCTTCTCAATAAGTATGCAAAATGCATAGGCTCCCCTAAAGTATTTTTGATATGTTTATACAAATACTCAACAGTCTAATGGTACGCACCAAGCAGCGCGTCCCTAGGCGCGCATCGTAAAGAGGAAACAAAGCGGTTGTCTTCTATTTCTTTCGTTGTTATTGAGTTGTATCAGGTGAATGTTTTTTCCAAGGCACTAAATTTTCTGCGCCGCCACGCACGTCTTATTAGGAGGTTTGGGGATGTTTGAGAGGCGCAAATTGTTGGGGTGGATATGTTCTTCAGGCGGTGAGGCATACACTACAATCTTCAGAAATTGGCTTTCGGTATGGCTGCGTACAAGAAGGTGCATATTGGCAGCGTGAGTTTATTCACATGCAAATGCGATGAGAAGGTTTGTGCTACGCCACCGCGAAACGGCGCAGACGACGTTGTCCAGAGTACTGGAAGGCGACTTTTCCGCCCCCAATTTCTATCGTAAGTAACAAACTGAATCTCAACATGAACAGCTATGACATGATTACGGTGTTGAAGGCTTGATATACTCGCTGAGAAACGCAAGAAATGGTGTACGTGCCGGTTTTCAGTATTATGAAGAATCATAACCGATGAATAACCTCCAAGCAGCTATTTATTTTTTTCCAACCCCTTCAGGCGCAAAGAACAAATCCTTGCCTACTCGGGATGACATTCGATGACTTGAAGAAAATTATTCTTACTCTCTGTCCTGGACTGAGGAACCCGCCCACTAACGAGCTCGATTTTACTGCTAAAGTTTTTTTCCTCCTCCGCCTCCTCCTCGTACTCTTGAGTGCAGTGTTATTAATCTGAATATTGGGAAGGCATGGCTGTCGGAAATGTACCGAAATGTCCCTCAGAGGTCTAAAGAAACATATTGTTACTGTATTTTTACCATACACGTTTCCCGTTTCGCTCTATAAGCCTCGATACTGGTCAAAAGTCTGCACCAGGTTCGGTTCCCGGCCGCGGCGGCCGCTTTTCTGATGGAGGCGAAAAGCAAAAACGCCCGTGTGTACGAGATTTCGGCGCACGATAAAGATCCCCAGGTGGTCAAAATTGATCCGGAGCCCTCCACTACGGCGCGCCTCATCGCCTGCGTTGCGTCGGCGCGTTAAACCCTACAATCAATCAATCAATCAATCAAAAGTCTGCACCAGCATGCGCCTATACACACGTAGGTTATTTAGAACTCAACTTACATTTTTTGCGCCCCATAGTGCATGTCGGCACACTTTCATGCTATGACAACGTAAAGTGATGTGATACAATAATTTCGAGCGTTCGGCAAGGTTGCAAAAACTGTTTTACCTTACATACGATTACCAGGAATCGTAGTGCCTTCTGCCAAAGCCGAGAGCCCGAAGGCCTGGATTTTGTTTTGGTCTTGCATTTTCGCTTCTGTCGGTTTTTAGACCCAGGATGTTCCCTTGTCCGAAAGATTTCTGAATACAAAAGCTGACGCCTAGCTCCGGCTCTCCGCGCAGAACCGGCTTCGCAGGGAAGGGGCCACGCCGGCAACGTTTGTTCCGAAGCGGTGCCGAAAACTATACTGTAAATCACCCCCTCAGCTAGTGTATGCGATTTTAAGTCTGTTCTTATAAAAAGTTGCGCATACGCAAAATCTGGTGCGGACAAACTTCAAAAGTTAACCGAAAGCAAAGAAACAGCATATAGAGCGAGCCCGAGGGAAGCAGACGACAAATGCGAGAATCCCTAAGCCGACGTCACGAAGACGCCCTTCGCAGCGCCACCCGTGGTCGCGCTCACCTCCAATAGCGCTCGCGGAATTCAGAACTTTCCGAAATTTCCGTTGGTGCGCAAGCCGCACTCGCGGTTGCGTAGGGGCCGTGGAGAAGGGGGACCCGAGCCGCTCCTGCGGCGGGCGCTGTTGATGCAGAGCATCGCGGGACCTCCCGGGCATGATCACAAAGGTCGGCCAACAGCATCAAATCCGCCAACTCGTAATGCTGTGCCATGTTCCTCGGAGCTAGCGAACCTCGAATTCACTTGAAAACGAGTCCCACGTTCGGGCGCCAAAAAAAAAATGTGGGGACCAGGGTTCTGACGGCGGCCTAGCTCGATCCTCGAGATCCGGCCGCAAGGCTAGCTCCACTGATCACCGCCGCGGATCACCAACTTGGCGTATCGGCAGCGAACAGCACGGAACACAGGACACAGAATTCGCCCACTCCGACGTTTATTGCAATGCAATAAAGGAGACGTCGGGCGCGTCGTTCTACACCGCCGACCACCTTAGCCAGGGCGGGAGAGACAGGCGCGAGGGCGGACAAAGGAAGGCCAAAAAGGAGCGAGTCGTACTTACGGCCGCTCCCGACTATGCTCCCGACGATCGTTCGTCGCCCGTCGCGGACCAGGCCAACCAGGCCGCCGGAGCTTCCCGGGCAAACCTGTCACGTGAGGGGGTCGGCCGCGCCCCCTCGCTCTCACGGGCATCCTCCCAGAGGGGAAGCGCGCGACCGCGGAGAGAGAGGTACCACCCCTCTCGCCTTCGCGGCGGGCCGAGAGGGATAGCAAAGATGGCGGAGCTCCGCAATTCCCACAACGCAAAGTGTAATTTAATGGCAAAAGTAAAGTTGCTAAACATATATGTAAGGTTACCTAAATTACGATCGTGTAGAACGTGCGCGTCGGGGATTGTAGGGAAGGGGGAGGTGCAATGAACCACGTCACCCAGCTTATTTGAGAAACTTTTGCCGTGGCTCTAAACTAGTTCGTACAACGAAGTCTGGGATTACAAAATTATATTTTCAGTGTTAAATTATTTACAAAAGATGCCGTAATGTTGCAGCGTTTTAAAAATTTTAATGTCACTATTTTTTTCTATTTTTGCAATGTTTGCAATTATAATGTCCATTTTGCAATGCTTTTTTCGCCTGAAGAAGAGCATGGTATTCTTATAATAATTAATGTTCTAATTATGTAAAACAAATGTATATTCTGCCTTCAAATAGCTCATCTTATGCGTGTGATGCCCTGATATAATGTTTGACACTGAACAGCCTCATGTACTAAGCTGTAACTTCATCAAGGTTATGACACCCAGAAATAAGCTGAAAGTCGGCTGGCACATCAATAAAAAAAACCATGCCTTACTCTTCATTTTGGAGACAGCTATGCGTTAG
>NW_027526203.1:197039177-197073374 GCF_048455015.1 Haemaphysalis longicornis | reverse complement strand
GCTTCTTGTACACCGAAGCATAGAGTTTCTCATTAATATTGAGAAACTCTATGCACCGAAGGGCCCGCAAGCACGGCCGGACTGGAGCAGCGACGAGCGCGCACTTTCATACGGCCTGCGCACCCAAGAAGGAACCAATACAGCAGATTCTTTACAGTGGGGGCGCTTCGAACCAACCCTCTGCCCTTTCAACCCGCCTTTCTGTTAGTCGACGCATCGCTTCTGGCCGAGCTGTGTGTTTTTGACAGTGCGCTTCGCTGCCGGCGGGCCGCTCAGCCCGACCGGAGCGTGAATAGCAGAATCACGTTTAGCTAAGCGATAACCCTATCTCCCTCGACGGGAAATCATTCGCGTCACTGGTCGTGCCCTGTGCGTGTGCAAACCAAGACATCATCCGAAAGGAAAAATAAAAAAATAAGAAATGATATTTCAGTCACGGAAAGTGCCGTGTTTATTTGCCTGTCTCACTATTTTCATATAATACAGTCGCTGATAAGATATGAAGACCTCGCATATTTTTCGTCAAGCGCCCCGCGTTGAAATGTTTCTTTGAAATGTTTGATTCGGCGCTTCCGAATGATATTGTTAGGCTGTTTGACCCTAATAGACCGAAAATTCAGAAGGGGGTAAGGAATCAACTATTTTAAGAACGCCCATGTAAATTAACACTGGCAGGTATCACCTGTAGCCACGGCAGGGCTAGGGCAGCGGCAAATCCGCGCGCACCGCTCCTCTACCCCGCCCGTGCTGTGGGTCAAGTGGCGAGGGTTGGTCCGAAGCGCCACGAACTAGCGGCGGTGAAAGGTGGGAACTATACCCGAAGCGCAGGCCGTATGAAACTGCGCGCCCGCCGCTCCTCCAGCCCGGCCGCGCTATTACGTTTCGTCTACTTTCCAACGGGGGCGTGGCCCTCGGGGCCGCTGACATCTCTGACGTCGACGGCGCGGCGCCGTCACATCCGCTGCACGCTTTGCAGTGGCAGCATCTGCCCCAAATAAATTTGACGATTTACCTGTAGAACTCCTAAACTGTAAACGAGAACATATGCGCTTTTGAGATGATTACGTTAGGCACCGAAAAATTTTCGAATCCACGCCCGCATCCATTGCGAAGTCACGCTCTAGTCTAGCCGATCCGCTGAGTGAAGAAAAATGTCGTGCACTGTGTATGCTGTAGCTGCTGCGCCGTAAAGTTTCGCTGAGCTGTGCCAGCTGTGCTACCACATAACCCCTCGCTGGGTTGGGTGGGTGGTGGACTGTGATGAAAGTGTGCCGTGTGCTTCATAAGCCGTTGTATTGTGAGATGCTGAGAAACCGTGCGCGATTCCCAGCCAACTTTCCGAACATGCGATCGTCCATTTCATCGTCAAAGGATTTACTGCGTGACTTGATGTGTTCGCTTCTTTTTTGCTTTTTATTTACGCATCACGGTGTGCTCGACGCCTGAGCGAGCATGTTTCGTATGCCCAAACGCATCGCCGCATACCTTATGGTTTTCTTACCGACCAAGGCGGAGTGGCACTGTGTTCGTGTATCCTCTCTGCAGGCATCAAACAACGCTTATCATCTCAGGCTAATCAAGCGTACAAGGTTCCCACTAGTTGAATACGTTGAATAATGCCTTTAACAATGCCTTTAAGACGAAAAATAGCGTGCAGTACTTCCTAAATTAAAAGATAATGCCGACGCCGCTCTTTTTCGTATTGTAGCAAGCACACTTGTTTAATTCAAATATATTGCACAATTGTCCAGTTTTGAATATGCTTTTGTTTCCCTTTTAAATTGCGTGAAGTTTCTAATAACAATGTATTAGCGTATTAGTAGCTTTTTGCGAAACTGCGGCTTGTGTTAACATGCGTGCTACGAGGCTTTCGGCTGCGGTGGGAACCGCTGTGTCGTTCCAGTTTCTGGTGCTTCAGGCATGTAATTTGACTGCTGGTAAGCTGCCTGCTTTCTGTCCGGGAATTGGAATGTAGTGTGCCAGCTCTGTCAAGCAACTGTTGGTGGGTGAGCCTCTTACCGCAGTTGTGGAAAGCCAAATATCGTGCTGTGCTTCGTAACTCCTGAAAAAGTGGTGCGCAGCATTGTTATCTTTTGTGAACGCTTCTTTTTTTTGTGGGATAGAGGCATTCAGTGGGCAGGTGCCGTGCGTGACGTTGACTGTTCTAGATGACGAATAGCTGTATTGCTTTCATTGCCGATGTGCTTCAAGCTGTACCCAAAAGGTCGACATGTCAACAGTGGACCTGTATTGTCTAATATTAATCGGCGCTTCCTGTATGTAGGCCAACCCACTAAGTTTCTCTGTATTTGTCTCATGCGTTAGCAAACAAATACCAATTGAGCTATTTAAATCCAGCCCTGTAAAACCGGCTTCACTAAGCACAAACACATTGCTAGAAAGACATCTAATAAGGGGAAATATAAGCAGTGTGACAACAAAATGTGGGGGTTCCAAAGCCTTTTTTAAATGCCCAATTAGTGCATTACGTCACGCTTTTTATTCCTATCGGGTCTGAAGGTACGAGTCTCTCATAATTACGCATGTTAATTTGCCTGATTATGTGTTTACATAGCATGTATTACGTACTGCCCTTTTTTTCATTAAGTGCAGACTTGCCAAAGAATGCTGACACATTAACACTGTTACACTTCTCGTCATTGAATTTTTTAGTGAAAAGAACTGCTGAAATGACCCCTTAAATGCTGCTCATCCACAATTTTCCCATCAGTTCTTACAGTGTCCACCATGTGCCCCTAGCATACAGCCAAAGACTTGTTGAGGCATGCACAAAAAATTTTGATGCATATCAAATAATTGGGTACCACTGCATAGTTACATGTTCTCTGAGCATGCCTAGACTGGAGCTCTCCATTGCAAAGTACTGGTTTGGTGCATAAGGGTGTGAATTTTGTGAAGCAACCAGTCTCGCAAAAACAACTTTATTTTATGTTAGCTGAAAGTCTGGTTTCTGATTACTCTGATCGCTGATTACTCTGGTTTCTGTTGCCGCCACGTGCCCGGTCTTGAAGAAAAATTTCAAGTATGGCAGGCAGTGTGATAAGCGAATAACAAAAAATGGGGCAGCTGTCTGCTCTTCGAACAGCCTAGCAAAAATGACGGCAGCAGCGGCCTTTGCTTAGTGCGCATGCGGCCACTTTCGCCGAGTTTGCCGTATCACTCCATCACGAGGCGCTGATCGACCGAACGGTCGATGCTCCGGTGATATTGGTAAAAAATTGGACGGGTGTACATTGTTGGCAGCTGTTTGTCTTGTGTTACTCTCCGATAGTACATCTTAGGCACCTGTTTGTTTTGTGTCACTTATTGATTTTGTTTAGCTGGACTTGTCCTGCCACCAATTATTTCTAATATTTTAGGACGTTCAGTTTCCATTTTTAATGTTTGTTTGCACTGCCTGTGATGTGTAAGGCGGCAAATGTGGCTATTAAACGCAGATTTCCTGGGCACATTATTCTCACCATATTGCACATAGCTTGTCCTTAGCTTATGAACCTATGATTCCAAGCTATTGCCTTCAAACCTACCGCAAAAACGTTAGTTATACCGGGGTGTCAGCTCAGACCAAGTTATGAATCTATGTGGTACTGAGGATCCTTTCAGGCATGCCGCTTGTTGCATTTTAAGTTGTCGGATACACAGAGATAACCCAGATGAAGAGAAGGATGGACCAAGGGGGCAGCCTTAGTCTGAACAAGGAAGTCGAGGATGGTGCCTGGAAAGCCGAGAAGGAAGAAGTCGGGGGATACTGAACCGGCCTATCGTGTCCAGTCGGTAAGACCAACGTTGGTGACCACAATGTGGAGAAGGCATTGTTATAATCCGGAAAGAAGAATGCTTTAGCTGAAAGTAAAGAACAGCTCGTCAGCAACAAAACACAAAGCTTTTAAATGAAGCAAAGACGGTGTTGGATACTCCTGATGTGGAAAGTTCAGGCTCACTCATAGAGTGGCTGCAGTCCAACAACAATGAGTTGAGCAAGCTGAATGCCGAGGTAAAAAATGTTTACCTGACGACGAGTTCGACATACAGTAGAATCTCGATAAACGGAAATCGCTTAAACGGAATTGCCGCTTAAACGGAACAGTCGCCTGTAAGTTGGTTGGTTTTGTATTCAGATAACGCAAAAAAACTCTCGGTAATCAGAACTAAAATTTCCACGCCACCGTGTAAACGGAACTAGAAATGGAACTTCTTATGAAACCCATCGGGATGAGAATCAGCTTTCTACGCTTCCGGCTGTTTTGTTTTTGTTTGTTTTTCTTCCATGTTTTTTTTACCTCATTGGTCTCGTAAGCCTCATCTCATTAGTGGTCAGCCGTATTAGCGCAACGAATGCAACATCGCAGTTCTTGTTCCAGTCGTTTGGTCTCGATTCAAGGCGGTCAGGTTACAGGGCTTAGCTCCTTCTGCCTTGTTTGTGCCATCGTGGTGCTATTCGCGCTTCATTACCGCGTTGCCGTATTCTACATTCGGTGGCTCGTAATACTCGCGAAGTTGAGGCCTCTAACCTCCGTGAAGACGCAGTTTCAAGGACTCAAAGATAATTGATGCATTTTGTAGTGCACAGCAACTAATTGTTGCCAAATCAACTTTGTAAATGCTGTGCCTAAACCTTTTTTTAGTTTTCTTGCTTTCTAAACTATCAGCTACATTCACCTCCTAGTGCTTAGAGTTCCATGAAGTGGTATGAAGAGTGCGTACGCACACAAATGTGCACTTTTACACATCTATCTCAGTAAACGGAACTCCTGTTAAACGGAACTAATTTTTTTCGGTTCCGTCTATCGAGAGTCTGCTGTAATTATGAGGTACGATGACGCCACCGAAGGCATGCTGGGCTAGCTAAAGGCTAAGAAGAGAACGGATTGTAATTAGGATTAATGATTAATAAATACATACTACAACAACAAGAGATCGCTATGGAATGGTCAACGGCTGCCGGGATCGACAGCCCCAGCACCTTCTGTAGTGTATTCTCAGAGTGACGAGTGTCATCTCCATGGAAGCTCCATGAAGCTCCCAATGCTGCAGCTCCAAACATTTAGTGGGGAGTTGTGCCAGTGGCTCAGCTTTTGGACGCAGTTGAAAGGAGCCATGAAGACAAATACGAAGACAAAGTTAGATGGGCAGATGAGATCAAGAAGTTTGCAGAGATAAATTGGTCACAGTTGGCACAGGACCAGGGGAATTGGAGAATAATGAGAGAGGCCTTTGCCCTGCAGTGGGCGTAGACAGGCTGGTGATGAAGACAAATACAAGTTTATTTGATTCGAAAGATTTCGTGTTTTATCGTGCCCCAGCGCTTGTCCGGATGTGAACGATGCTTTATTCATTGAGAAATTAAGTTAAAATTTTGATTTTCCCACTAAATTGTGCGTTTTCGTGGTCTGCAATGACATCACAGGAGCCGACGTCTCTGCAGCCGATTGGGAAGCCTTGTTTACCGGTTATTGAACCTAGATGGCACCATCATACAGTTGCAAGCCATTTTCTGCCTTTGGTTTGTTTTTGACCGCATTTAAACCGGGCTTGTTTTTGTTCAGGGAGAAAAGAATCGTTTTGTGAAACATAGTGCTCGCTTGACAGATATGGTCGCATAAGACACCGTTGCTTGTGTCAATCGGCCAGTGTCGTCAAGCCTCGCAGTCCTGTGCAGCTACACCAAGCATAGTGCGCACAGTACCAACAGCAGTACGCATCGGTACTTCTGTGTGCTTTCATAACTTCCACTGTTTGTCCGCCCATTATTACTACTTTAAAAAGAATGTGCACTAAAATTAAGCGCAAATAGCTCGTTCATCAAGCTTATAAGCTCTGCTTAATTTGCGTTTGCTTTTGCCGGCCTCCACCAATCCCAGAGCTGGCTGGTATGACATCATAGGTTCTGTTGTGGAAAATGAGCTAGTGAGTCGCATGGCCATTCTCTTTTTTCCTAATTACATAGCTTTTTGAGCGAAGTTTATGTAAAGTGGTGTCAGTATGATTCTAACGAGGCAATCGTTTGAATGAACCAAACTTGTGTTTTCTCTTCATGGCTCCTTTAAGGAAGCCATCCACAAAAATCCCAGCCTGAACAGTAGACAGAAGTTTCATTACCTTTGGTCGCTGCTGCATCCATTGCCAGACTGCAACCGATGTTACCCAGACGCCGTGGAAATTCTATTGCGACACTTTGGTGACACGCCGGATTGTACAGGAACATCTGGTACAGCTTCGATCGCTCCCTTCAGTGGTGTCATCGAATAATGTTGGCGGGCTCCAGCGAATGCTGGACCACGTGCAGTGTCACGTGCGTGGTCTGGCAGCCCTGAAGGTTTCTTCACACGTACTTTACGATGATGACAAGCGTGCTTCTGACATTTTAAGCAAACACTACATCGCAGTGGGTGGCTAAGGCGTTGTGCAGCTGAGCCCAAGGACGTGGGTTTGATTCCTGGCCGCGGCAGCCGCTTTTCTAATGGAGGCAAAATGCAAAAATGCCTGTGTTCGAGATTTTAGTGTGCGTTAAAGATCCCCAGGTGGTCAAAATTAATCCAGAGCCTTCCACTGCGGTGTGCCTCATCGCCTGTGTAGCGTTGGCTCGTTAAACCCCATAATCAGGTCGCGTGGGTTTGTTGTATGCGGCAACAGTGTTGTTTTCGAATAAAGTTGCATAGATTACATAAAGCGTCACTGTAGTTTGGTTCCGTCAGACGTAAATTTTCTTACTTGACCTTTAATTGAACGTAACTTCCATTTACATTTACTTATTTATACATTTGTTTACAACACTGCTGGCCCTTGCAGGTTTCAGCAGGGGTAAAAGGTGAACAATACACGTACGTCCTCATAAAAAACAAATCTAGCTGTCCTTCAAAGTTTTCAGAGGATTTGCATCTTGTGAACATTTTGGGAGAAAGAATTTCAATGCACCATTGTACAAGAAACAAAGGAGGAATAAATGTTTATTCCACGAGCGCTGTTTTTATCAATTTGTGGTGCATACGACTGAACGAATGGATTCAATTTCTGGTTCTGTCAGATGGGAGTAATTCTTTACTGTAAATGTCAGGTTACATCAGACGTAACTTGAAGCATATGAATAAGGTTACATCGGACATAATTTTAACTTTTCATATTGGGTTACATCAAATACATCCGGCTAAATTTTTTGCATGGCATGTGTTTTAAAGTCAGCTTCTTCTGAAACAAACAAGCCATACAAAAAAGCCTGACAAACTAAAGCGCATGTATATTTATAAGTAACTTTAGCCATAACACACTGTTTCTCAATATGGCATGGGTCTACATATTTAATCGAGTTGGTAAATACATGGAAAATATATAGCTGTCATTCAGCAATATTCTGGTTTGCCTTGACAGGATGCATTGCCGATGATCAAAAACCAAGGCTAGCATTCTAATTGTGTGACACTCAGTTCTTAGCTAGGCTGAAGACAGCTTTTTTTTACTTCTACTTTTCTATGGTTTAATAGTTAATTTCAGTGTCTGTCAACATCCTCAAGGCCTGCAGGACAGCACCACTTCTTGTACATGAGTTTGGCTTAAAGCATTTGAAAGAAGTGGTTTATCCAATTTTTTTTAATAAAGAAAGGAAGTCAAGGAGATAACAAAAAAGAAAAGGACTCTCACTTCCAAAGACATGCTATCACGCTTCAATGCATAATGGGAAGAATGTACAAAAACTGAAAGATGTCATGCAGGAACATCAAAATGTATGCGCTCACTTGTGTCGGTGGGCCATGTGGAAGAATATTTACATAAGCAGTGTGCATAGTACCACTAATGCGTCCTGCCGGTGACAAGATATGGGGCAGAAACGGCGGCTTGCTTTAAGAACCAGAAAAAAAACTAATGTTGCCTCAATATGCCATGAAATGAAGAACGTTGGGAGTAATGCTTAGGGTCAGGAAAAGAGCGGCTTTGGATGGGGAAACAAATTCGCGTGTAGGATAGTATGTATAGTTAAAGTTACCTAAGAAAAAGTCGACTTGGGCTGGCCGTGTAATAAGATGAAATGACAACCAGTATTACCAAGGTAACTCGATGGAGAGGAGAAGTAAAAAAATCTGGGTGCAAAGAACGGACTGGGGTGGCTCAGGACTGTTGGAGGTTAATGGGAGAGGCCTTCCCCCTGCAGTGGACCTAAATAGGCTATTGGTGATTGATGTTGAGTATATGTGCACTTGCGTGTTTTTCCAGATGGGATGTACTAGAAAAGCAGCGTCAAGAACTGGCGACAGTCTCAAATTCAGAGCCAAACATGACGTAAAAATATCGAGTCATGTGCAACCTTCCCGTCGCAAAGCAAAAGGTAGATTTGATGCTGCAAAAAATTCCAACCAATGCATTTGAACAGTGAAAATGAACCTACACTGCACTCTTTCAATGGCATTACTTTTAGACAGATGCTCAATTTGACACGACAGACTACATGTAAAATTGGCTTGGTTGTGCCTATTAAAGGCTGGCTTTCAGTTTTTAGTGCCTATTGTTGCACCTAAATTTTCGTTTTAGTTCTGAAAAGTTTGCTTGGCAAGTGTCAAATGTTTGTTCTTGCTTAGAGCTTTTCATTTTCATTTTTGTAAACAAAGCAACGTCACCGATAAAAAATTTACCACAAGGCTGAATTTTGCCTGTCAACTTTCTTTAGAGGGACATTAAAAGCTAAATATTTTACTTGAACTGTTGGAACTGAAGTTTTAATTTTGCTTTGCGACCGATGACGCTTTGTTTGCAGGGAATTAAAAAAATCGTGCAGCACTTGCTTCATTTCCCTCCCATCTTGCATGATGCAGCAGAATGTGTATGAACTGCCATGTAGTTCTTGGTAAAACTTAAGCAGGTTTGGCCCCTTTTACAGAAACTGTGTGAACGATCACAGTTAAAGGCAAAGCTGATGCCTAACTTAGTTGCCTATTTGCTGGTTGTAGTACACTACAGTTGAGCGAAAGATGTTTCATGTACTATACTTGGTCGTTATGATTTAGGGCACCCATAAAGTCAAGGCACTTTTACACAGCCATTGTGAGTGCATGTGTCGGCTTTCACTTCCACAAAAATGGTACGTTCCAATCAGTTATTCCACCGATGCATGGCTATAAGCATTACTAGTCTTTTATTGTGGTAATATTTGGCACGGAATATACCGCAAGCATTTCACACCCTACAAGTTCTTCAACAGAGAAAATAGAGCAAAGGCAAACCATCTGTATACAGCAGGTAAGAAATGCTGTACACAATGGCTCTGGTGATTGTCATCATTTAGCAGAAAATGGGACATGAAATTGAGAGCAATAAGTTACACTTTGTTGCAACTGGTTTCGAATATCGCTGCTTCATATTTATGGTACATTAAAAAATTCTTGTAAACTGTGTACTTCAAAGCACCTTAATTGTATTTGCAGAGAGAAGGATGTTCACAGCATTTATGTTTGTAAATGCATTTACGTTTGCAAACTCCATTGGCATTACATTTCACCGAGCATCAAAAAAGAAAAGCACTGCACTTTCACTGCATAAATATACAGATGCACTAAAAAAATGTTTGGTCATCCAAATAACCTCACTGCACCAGCTCCGTGATCACTAAGCGTTGCAGAACTACAAGCTACGAGAAAGAACTGTATGGAACCCATCAGAGAGGAGGTTTGGAGGACACAAGTTTTTGTGCTAGCAGGAGCCAGTGCAGCCATGAATTTTGTGGAGAGCTCTACAGCTGGAGTATTGTATTGCTGCCTGAAATGCAGTGCCACACAATTATTGTTTACTAGTCACTCTTGTCCACGCTCTAATGGCTACGAAATTGAAAAGAAATGAAGGGAATTATACGCAAAAAAGTGCTTGTATTCAAGCACATTCTTTGGATATAAACAGAACAATGTAACAGTGCTGGTTAGTAAAACCAGTGGAGTTTAAAAATTTTACATGCAACATAAAAAACAATGACAGAACTTCTCTTCTGAACAGAGAAACTTTCGAGAAACTAAGCAACAGTACCAATTTGTCCAAAGGTGTACTCGCCTTTCTATTACTACTTGAAAGATTTCAGAGGGCAGCACTTGAATGCATTTTTTTTATTACTCGCACTAACGAACTTCGGTTACCCATTCAACCCGTCAAGCCCGTGCAATTGTCTCGCCATAATCGCTGGCATTGCGCAAGCTGAGTGAGTACAGCAGGCATAAACAAATTCACACTAACATAACGGCGAAACTGCAGACTGTTTGTTAATCTTGACATGAGTTGTTCAACCAGTGTAAATCTAGTACGCTTGCTTAGCCCGAGATGAAAATCCTGGTTTCAATCTTTCAGCGCGCATACAAGAACATGTAGTTCCCCTCTGCCTTGATCACTACAAAACCCAAGATAAACGGCAATGCGTTTGGACATACGAAACATGTTCACTCATCTTAATGCGTAAATAATAATAATAAAAAAAAAGACACATCACGTCACGTAGAAATTTCCCTGGCAGTGATACGGGCAATCGCAGGCTTCAAAAAGTTTGGCTGGGGATCTCACACCATCCTTCAGCATCGGACAATGGTAAGTATTCTGAAGCACAATGCGCAATTTTTTGAAGTCACCACCACCCACCCAACCCAGTGGGCGGTTCTGGGGTTGCACGCACAGAACCGGGAGGATTTGTTGCACAGCTGGCACACACCATGGCAGCTGTCACCAGCTGGCACACAGCATTTTGAATCGGCTATAGCGTGATTGCGCAATGGATGCTAGCGTGGATTCAAAAATTTTTCGGTGCTTAACAAAATCATCGCAAAAGCACATATATTCCCGATGAACAGTTTAGAAGCTCTACAGGCGAATTTCAAAATGTATTTGGGACAGCTCCGCTGCTGCTACTGCCACTGCACAGCGTGCAGCGGATGTGACGGCTGTGTGGCCTCGACGTCAGAGACATCAGAGGCCCCAAAGGCCACGCCCCTGTTGGAAAGTAGACGAAACAGAATAGCGCGTTTCGGTTCGTCTACTTTTCCAAAAGCAGACTGTTCCAAGAGCAGACGGCCGCCCCATTTTTTGTTATTCGCTTATCACACTGCCTACCATACTCGAAATTTTAAAGACCGGGCACGTGGCGCCAACAGAAACCAGAGTAATCAGCGTTGCCAAACGCAAAGTTCGTTCAGCGCAAGGTTCGTTCAGCAACGCTGACTACTCTGTTTTCAGTTGGCGCCACGTGCCCGGTCTTGAAGAAAAATTTCGAGTATGGCAGGCAGTGTGATTAGCTAATAACAAAAATCGGGGGCGGCCGTCTCCTCTCGGAACAGCCTAGCAGACAACGGCAGCAGCGGCCTTTGCTTAGTGCGCATGCGGCTACCCTCGCCGAGTTTGCCGTATCACTCCATCACGAGGCGCTGATCGACCGAACGGTCGACGCTCCGGTGCTATTGGTAAAAAATTGGGTGGGTGTACAATTGGATAGATTTTAAGTATTCAGAGAACTGCAGTCCAAGGGCTATCAGGCACAAAGCTAATCACTTTCAGCTAACATAAAATAAAGTTGTTTTTGCGAGACTGGTTGCTTCACAAAATTCACACCCTTATGCACCAAACCAGTACTTTGCAATGGAGAGCTCCAGTCTAGGCATGCTCAGAGAACATGTACAGGTGCAGTCAAAAGTAATTGGAGCACGGGAGCTGTGGCCGAACCGCATCGGAGCGCCGTGTAGGTGCACCGGCGGTAAACGAAAGGAGCAGAACACGCATGCGCGCCTGCCGACGGTGATAGCCCATCTATACTTCTCAACCCACTTCTTTTAACGCGGCTTCGAGCAAATTATTCGCAGCATACTGGTCTCAGCGATGGCGCTGATAGCATACCCACCTAAACATATTAGAAAAGAGAAATTGTCATTTCAGACCCTAGCGATTACGACGCTTCTCCAGCAACTCGCGGGCGCTGAAAGTGTGTGAGCGACGCTGCCAGATACCACCTCTGCTATCAGCGCCATCGCCGAGACCAGTATGCTGCGAATAATTCACTCGAAGCTGCGTTAAAAGAAATGGGTTGAGAAGTATAGATGGGCTCTCACCGTCGGCAGGCGCGCATGCGTGTTCTGCTCCTTTCGTTTACCGCCGGTGCAGCTACACGGCGCTCCGATGCGGTTCGGCCACAGCTCCCGTGCTCCAATTACTTCTGACGGCACCTGTAACTATGCAGTGGTACCCAATTATTTGATATGCATCAAAATTTTTTGTGCATGCCTCAACAAGTCTTTGGCTGTATGCTAGGGGCACATGGTGGACACTGTAAGAACTGATGTGAAAACGGTATCGGATGAGCAGCATTTAAGGGGTCATTTCAGCAGTTCTTTTCACTAAAAAATTCAATGACGAGAAGTGTAACAGTGTTAATGTGTCAGCATTCTTTGGCAAGTCGGCCCTTAATGAAAAAAAGGGCAGTACGTAATACATGCTATGTAAACACATAATCAGGCAAATTAACATGCGTAATTATGATAGACTCGTACCTTCAGACCCGATAGGAATAAAAAGCGTGACGTAATGCACTAATTGGGCATTTAAAAAAGGCTTTGGAACCCCCACATTTTGTTGTCACACTGCTTATATTTCCCCTTATTAGATGTCTTTCTAGCAATGCGTTTGTGCTTAGTGAAGCCGGTTTTACAGGGCTGGATTTAAATAGCTCAATTGGTATTTGTTTGCTAACGCATGAGACAAATACAGAGAAACTTAGTGGGTTGGCCTACATACAGGAAGCGCCGATTAATATTAGACAATACAGGTCCACTGTTGACATGTCGACCTTTTGGGTACAGCTTGAAGCACATCGGCAATGAAAGCAATACAGCTATTCGTCATCTAGAACAGTCAACGTCACGCACGGCACCTGCCCACTGAATGGCTCTATCCCACAAAAAAAAAGAAGCGTTCACAAAAGATAACAATGCTGCGCACCACTTTTTCAGGAGTTACGAAGCACAGCACGATATTTGGCTTTCCACAACTGCCGGTAAGAGGCTCACCCACCAACAGTTGCTTGACAGAGCTGGCACACTACATTCCAATTCCCGGACAGAAAGCAGGCAGCTTACCAGCAGTCAAATTACATGCCTGAAGCACCAGAAACTGGAACGACACAGCGGTTCCCACCGCAGCCGAAAGCCTCGTAGCACGCATGTTAACACAAGCCGCAGTTTCGCAAAAAGCTACTAATACGCTAATACATTGTTATTAGAAACTTCACTCAATTTAAAAAGGAAACAAAAGCACATGCTTGCAGAGCGGATACACCAACACATTGCCACTCCGCCTTGGTCGGTAGGAAAACCATAAGGTAAGCGGCGATGCGTTTGGGCATACGAAACATGCTCGCTCAGGCGTCGAGCACTCCGTGATGCGTAAATAAAAAGCAAAAAAGAAGCGAACACATCAAGTCACGCAGTAAATCCTTTGACGATGAAATGGACGATCGCATGTTCGGAAAGTTGGCTGGGAATCTCGCACGGTTTCTCAGCACCTCACAATACAACGGCTTATGAAGCACACGGCGCACTTTCATCATAGTCACCACCACCCACCTAACCCAGCGAGGGGTTATGTGGTAGCACAGCTCAGCGAAACTTTACGGCGCAGCAGCTACAGCGTAGCACAGCTTATTAATCGCACACAGTGCGCGACATTTTTCTTCGCTCAGCGGATCGGCTAGACTAGAGCGTGACTTCGCAATGGATGCGGGCGTGGATTCGAAAATTTTTCGGCGCTTAACGTAATCCTCTCAAAAGCGCATGTGTTCCCGTTTACAGTTTAGAAGTTCTACAGGTAAATCGTCAAATTTATTTGGGGCAGCTCCGTTGCTGCTACTACCACTGCAAAGCGTGCAGCGGATGTGACGGCGGCGCGCCGTCGACGTCAGAGGCGTCAGCGGCCCCGAAGGCCACGCCCCCGTTGGAAAGTAGACGAAACGTAATAGCGCAGCCCGGCCGTGCCGCAAGCTTGGACGTTCCCTGGTTTCCCTATGGTTTCCCTATGGCGTAAAAATCGACGCCCCACGTGACCAACCCATAGAGTTCAGAGTTACTGGATATAGACAGTTGCGAAACTCCCCATAGGCCCCATGTATCGAAAGCCGGTCTTCGGTTGCCCCCCTGCGCCTGGCCAAGCACGGGGCAAGTAAGCTAGACCTTTGCTTCTCTAAAATCCTCCCTGTTCTGTGAAAGCTGTTATTGACACTCGCGTAGAAGAAGTTGTGTAAACAAAGCAGTTTTTATAGATTTACCACGGGTTTTACGGATGACCTACGGACGAGCGGCATGGAGTATTGGCATACGTACGAGTAGAGTTCACTCTAGTACGGGCTTGTCTGTTCCGAGTTTGTTCCGTTGGCCTATTTCAAATATTTCAGCTTCGCACGGTGCCGAGGCAAGCAAGAATGTTACGAGCGTCGGCGTTGTGTGGAGTCGCTCACGAGTGGTGCGGTGCTGCGCTGTGTTTTCGTTTCATATGAGGTGTTCAGCTCCAAGCCTGTGTCATCGCGCTTGTATCTTCTGCAGAAATTCACAGTCTTCAAAGTCCGATGACTATTCGTGGCAGCAACGCGAAGTGCTGGTCAGCGCTTGCGCAGAGCGCAATGTTTTCATATCAAATACGTACGTATCAGAACCAAATGTTGCCCCAAAATGTGCAGTAAAGTACGAAGCACCGTGTTGCCTTCAAAATGTGACCGATGTGTGTGGTGCGTCATAGTTTTCCAGAGGTTTGTTTGTGTGAAGCTGCTGGCGCTGCAGTCATCGATGCTATCATCACAGTCATTGTTATACACGGTGTTGTGTCGGTATCACAACGCGAGGCAAATACTTTGATACTGCTCCGTACTCGACTTGCAAGTGTCCAGATTCGTGTCGCTGCAGGAGTGTATACGTGAATAATCTAGAGCCCCATCAGCTAGCAATGGTGCGTCGCAGTGACAGCGAGTTTTCGTTCGTTCGCTGCAACTTGCCGTGATCCCTGTCGTTACAAGCGTGGCCAAAAAATGTGCCGGATATCTGTCGTGAGTTACTGTGGCATTTTCCGTGTGTGTTGTGTTCGTGTGCTTCAAAATTTACGATGTCGCCAAACGTATGTGATCGTGCCCATTTATGACAGGCTAGGTGATGCGTCAATGGCTTCAGCAATAACAGATGCTATGTGCTGTGTTGAACTGTTATATCTACATTCTAAGCATACCATCTAGGTGACTCTGCGTAGTTGTTTCTATTTGCTCTAACCTCAGTTGCCTTGTTCATCTTTTTTGCAGGGTATTTTTATTTACGTGTGCACGCAGCATATTAGCACTAAATCAACCTTACACACTTACCTGTAGATGCCATAACCCTGTTTGCAATCACGTGTGTATGTGCTACTGTTACCCTGCAGTATTTCGTCAGCTACTGTGCATGCTAGCAAAGATTGTTTGCATGTCGTTCTGACCCATTGCTAATAGCCTGAATTTCCTTTAGTATTACTAGCATACCTTTTTCTTTCTCACCTGCTGGCTTCGTGTTGCTTTTAAAAGGAATGAATGATTTAACGCTTATGTCGGACAAACTCGTAAAAAACAATACACGGGATATACCTGCTAAATTTCTCAGGGGCACAAAGCACGTACACTGATCGCACAGGCTAAAAGTAGGTCTGACGTGCTCCACACTCTTCGTCTGCCCCTCAACGCAGTCATGCTTGATTTTTACCCAACCGGCAAAACCACTTCTGCTCACTGACGAGCCAGTCACTGTCACGCCCACTTCACAACATATAGTGAAAGCAGTCTGTTCTGATTTTTACCCAACAAACCAAACCACTTCCACTCACTGACTAGCCGTGTAGAGTCACTGTTAATAATTAATCGTTACTAATAATTTAAAAAATCCAGATGTAACTGTAGCGATGGTGAAGGCGGTAGTGTAAGTCCGCGGTGGGTGACTTTGATGGCGCTTGTGGGTTTCAGTGCACTTGGACTAAGAACGGCTCTCACGGGGTGGAAGCCCTAACATCCTTCTGCTCGCAAATCCATAAAATATTTCTCTGTCTCGTTGTTTAATGCGCTTGTGGGTTTCAGTGCACTTGGACTAAGAACGGCTCTCACGGGGTGGAAGCCCTAACATCCTTCTGCTCGCAAATCCATAAAATATTTCTCTGTCTCGTTGTTTAATGCGCTTGTGGGTTTCAGTGCACTTGGACTAAGAACGGCTCTCACGGGGTGGAAGCCCTAACATCCTTCTGCTCGCAAATCCATAAAATATTTCTCTGTCTCGTTGTTTAATGCAATGCAAAGTTGAGGCCATTGAAAAGCACCATCAGAGAAACATGAGAAAGCGTTGCTTTTGCCTCCATGGAATGAACCAAGGTGGACCCGCTAGGTATATCTGCATCTAAGCATACATTGGGTGCTACTGCGTAGCCGACTGGTACCCGTTGGCAAACCTGCTTCCCACACAACAACATAAACACATGCCTGTTGCATGCGGCCTGTGCGCATTTTGTTTGTCTGCGTGGAATGGAATGGCTGTGCCAGCAGGAAATAATTCATGAAGCACTGCAGGGCAGTGCAACAGTCGCACAGAAAAAATTTCCATCGGCAGACTCGCGTACTCGAATGGCAACTGGCAGGCTCCATGGTTCAACACAGTGGTAATTCCAGTGTGCCACCAATGCAGCAAGTCTCTCCATAGTATCAGGAGATTCGAATATAGGTTAACAAGGGCGGTGTGACAACTGTTGCCGTGCTGAAAAATGTCACAACAGGCCTGTATTGTGCACAGATTTTTGTTGCCACTCCCATCCCACCTAGTTGTGCCAGCTTCCAAGTTTACCCCATATCATTTCAAATTAACTGACGTTTGCTGGTGTTTGATTGGTAGATGCAAGCACCAGTAAAGTGTGTCTGTCATCTTTAGCACTAAAATCATGTTCTCAAGGGGAAACCGAGTTTAACGAGGTTGCGGACATGAAAGCTGGCAGTGCTCATGGGGGTCGTAGCAGAAAAGTTGCAGCATGGCGTCATGCTGTTTTTGCTATGTTGATGTTATAAAGCGCATGGTATTTATATGGGTCATACGTTTCAAACAAGGCACTCGCTGGAAGTCGTTGCTGTCCCTTCCCTTTGTTACACTTTGTAGTCGTGCTCTTTGTTTGAAAAAATTATTAGAAACTAGCTAGTGTAATTACAATTATAGAACTAATTTTCTGTGAAGGAAATGCTGCCTTGTGCCGGCTAAAGGATATACACTGTTTTGGCTACACACATCATAAGACAAGATAGCAATGCAATACTCTACAGAGCCCGTGCACAAGCTGCTGCCTTGCATTGGTCTGACCCACAGAATTGACAGAAACGGCTCCCCAGGACTGATCCCGAGTAAAGGTTCTGGCTCGCTCATGCCCCTCAACTTCACAGAAGTCAATGAAACCTTGTTACAAGGCTGCGGCTTAAAGTAGCATTGACCTGAAAGTATCTGCACACAATTGGACGCGAGGACAGCCCAGACTGCCTTCTGTGTAAGGCTGTACAGAGACAATTGATCATTTGCATAGTTTTTGACCAAGGTATACTAGTGGGTGAAAAGACCTTGAAGCAGCCTTACTACGCTTGAATGCTTACCCTCTGTCTGAACGAAAGATTTTTGGCACGTGGGCTGACACGAAGAAGCAAGATCAAGCTGTCAAATCGTTGCTTGTCCTGTCAGGACTCTTGGGTCTATGTGGTGAAATTTCACAAACTGCGGAACTTTTTTTTTATGGTCGGTAAATAAGTTATGCGAATTATGCAGTGATTAGTCTGTTTCTGCGCCCCATACATGCTTTAAGTGTACAAAGTTCATTGGTTGATTTCACTGTCATTTTTTCTCATACCCTCAGTATTCAGTACCTTCCTTGCCCCAGTGGGATTTAAGTAGCAGGCCCAAGTTCAGTTTCTCAGGCTGGCCTCTTCTCCTTTCAAAAATCTTTTACTATCTCTACCTCTCTCTTGCCAGCATGCCAGGTGCTTGTAACGGTTTACTAGGATTCGCAACGGTCACCATACGATAAAAATTTCTTATGACTACTTTCATTGCTGAAGTTCACTGCACTCAGTGAACTAGGGTGTTTGGTGCGCAATAGTAATTATGACTGCAGACAGCCTACAGTTCTTAAAGCCCGCATCGAAATCCTGCCACGGGCTCGTTCTTGCCTTCACTTCGATAAGGCTGTCACAAATGGGTTGATCAGCCGAACATGCTGGAAGGGATGTTTTTCTACACTCTGAATTAATGTTTGATCATTGTGCATACATTAAATCATTTTTGCTGATTCTTCCTTTTTATCTCTTGACACCCAGTGCAACCAATGGGCGGTAAAAGCTGTGGCTTATCATATGTGTTTCCAGTTCATAATGGTGCATTCTGCTTGTTGCCAAAGCCAACTGCAGAAAAGTTCTTCAGCCATAATGCAGTGCTGGCGATGGTCTTTTGTGGGTTATAAAAGCAAAATGTACTGGTTGTTGGTCAAATAAAGTGAGACAATTTTAAATGTTTCTTCCCAATGCCGGATGTGTTTTCTTGGAGGTTGTGTGTTTGCTTAGTCCTTTTGGGAACAGTTGAGCATGTATGGCTCATGGCCATGAGACTAATCATGCATTTAAAGGTTCATGGGGCAGGTACAACTTGTACAGCTGGTGAGCGAAGGGATATAACTATTACATTTCCGATTTTCTTACATGTCACTAGCATACAACAATTAGGATTTATAATTTAGCTGCAGTTATTTTTTACGACAATACTGCTATTGTGCTCATTATAAAATGAATAATAATTACGACCAGCCGCCATACGTTGCTGGCCGTAATGTGTGCGGCGTCATCAGAAAACATCATGTCATAGTTACTCCCGCCGTTTACCGCGCACGTGTGCGCGCGTTTTGTGATGAGCGTGCGGCATCAACCTGGCTTGCCCGTGGTGCTCGGAAAAATACCAGGAAAACAGTCACGTACGTCTGCGCCACAAGGATGAGCACAAGACACCTCGCAGACGCCCAGCTCGCGAAGCCGGTTCTACCGCGTGCCGACGCATTTCACTTTAGGAGGAATGGGAAAGCCTGCGGACAAAGCAATCCGGTCAGCCAGTCATGCATGCGGAAGATGGATATGACGATAATTTTAGGGACCTTATATGACGATGACTACTACTGCCACAGTGAGAAGCGACGACGGAACACGTAAATAAACAAATTTCGCAATACGTGGTGGTGTGTCATGCCACAGTGAGAAGCGACGACGGAACACGTAAATAAACAAATTTCGCAATACGTGGTGGTGTGTCATTCAGTGCTTCAGGAGGATCTAAAAAGAAATCCTCCAGCTCGCCTTGCGTCACTTAGTGCAAGCTTCGCCAGTTTTAAAGACGAAGGTGTAACATCAAACGCGAAAACTGACCGTACATATACGTGGCGTCGGCGGGGCCACCACTGTATGGACTGGTGTACTTGAACTCATTTCGCCAGAGCAGCAGCCAAATCCTCTCACTACGGCGCTAAACCGGCACCTTGGTAGAATGGAACCTTGCTGCCACGTGCTGCCAGCTGCAGGTGCACGTGGCAGCACGTATACGCGTAAACGGATGCGCACACACAGCTCTGACTGCTGGGGAGCTTCAGCGTGATGAGCATCCAGTCTGCTTGTCAGAAAACGAAGGCCTGTATGCTTCTTTCTTTTTGGACAACAAACGTCACATGGTTGGCCGGTTCTTCATCACTTGCAGTGGTAGGCTGTTGGACAGCTGCTGCTATGACCAGAAGCAACATGCGCACTACTTTCATGACGTTTGTAATACAAATTATGTGCAACAACGCTTTTATCAATTTGGTGTTGACAGGAGCTGTTGGCACAGTTTATGTGGGAGACTGTATTGGCGCTACATTTGCTGCCCTTACCAGCGTGTGGTACAGCGCTGTGCTCTCGCTGTTTATTAGTTACCAGCACAATTTTTACAACGGTGTGTGAAGTTGGTGAAATGAAGTACAGTGCATCTCCTGGATTGGTCGGTGCTTCCTGCTTCGGCGTGATTCTTTGCAGGCCATCACTAACAAGGGTGGCGAAGTTGTGCTTGTAACAGAAGCCAAATTTTTTGACACTTTGTGATCAGTACTTGTAGCACTGCAGTGTACCTTGTAACTTTGGAAGCTCGAAAAAGTTGGTACAACATGACCAAATATACAGAGTTGTAGGCACGACGAAAAGAGGCATATTAACACGTACGCGTTTACTCCAAACATCTTTTTTGTCACATCTAATACAATTCAGGCCTCTTAATTTTGTCCCAGCTGTGCTGATTTCACTCTCCAAAATAAGGCACCTGCTGGTCTTTTTATGCACAAAAAGTATGGTGAGGTTTTAAAACATTTCAGGCTGCTGCGCCAAGACTATACGGACAAAAACGCTGGTGTTCAGCGGCGCGTACTACAGTGCACCACAGTGGAAGATCAAGTGCACTGGGCACCAGTAATCTAGACCCAAGAGAACTCGAGGGCCTTATCAAAGGTATTCCTTCGGCCTATTCTTCTCCCCACAAAAGCCACAGATTCTATGATCTAAATGGGAGCGCAAGCAGCCTTCGTGCAACACTATTTAGACCTTTACCGGCAGAGTCTTCAGCCAGTGCCCACGTTTGAGGACACAGACCCATTCTTCCCTATTGAGCCACAGCAGATCAAACCTGATGGCGTGATATGGGGCGCACACACACCTTCCAAAATAAAAAGAAATAAGTGCGGTTACAAAAGCCGGCGAATTTAAACGTGCAACACAATCCTCCGAATCCTCCACTCAGAGTGGTTTTGCCTAGCCCGCAGGTGCGCCGTAGATAATACAACACCGAACGACAGCCGATGTACCAAGGAGGAGAGTTATCAGCCTGCGCTTGCGGCGCGTACAAAAAGCGCGTGCTTTTCATCGTAAACAATGAAAAGCACAGCCGACCTAAACATGAGTGCCGGCACGGCCGCTTTGCACGGCCGGCATGGTACTTCGTACTAGTTTCGGCGATCAACAACGACGACCAAATCAAAGAAATAATAACAAAAAACAGGTGACGTCACTTCCGTGGGGCGCTCTAGCCAGCCCCGATCGGGCTAGGCTGGAGTAGAGTTCCTGTATATGCTCCCTACGGGAGCGTGCTCCCGTAGGGAGCATATACAGGAACTCTAATCCTGGTGATGCGTGGGCAAGCCATGCGCCGCTGCTGTTCCTGCTTAATTTTGATTTTCAGCTGCAATCTTGGCTGCAGGTGTACGCCAAAGAGGGAGAAGGGGGGCAGGGTAGGAAGAAACAGAAGACACCAACTCCACGCCCACCAACGAATAATGACTTCCGATCTTACGATAATTATTGTTGTATCGCAATGTCACGTACCAGCCACACGCCGCTTCGATGCATGTTCGGGATTTCGCGAAAGGAAGTAATGAAATAATAGGAAAATGAGACAGAGCATGGAATCACCACCATAAATTGCTACGTTGGGCTTTTTCTATTTTATTTGAGTACTTCGCTTTTGTTGGTTTATCTGTTATGAGCTGGATAAGCATGTTTATGAAGAACAAAAAACATTCGCTGCCCAAGATGCGTGCGTCAAATAAAATGTCTTCTTCGTCTAAGTGGTGTCATACATTTCATATTCGCGCGTCAAAAAAGGCGTCAAATGTATTTTCGAGTTTTCCGATGTAAACTTACCTCCGTGTTGCAATCAGGGTACGTTATAATCTTGAAAATACGGTACATTATGCTCCAAATGCCTTGTTAGCGAAATAGTTCAGTGTGTCGAGTTATTCCTGGTGTTCACGACTTTGAGGTGAATGCGTAGGTTGTCTCTTGCGTCTAGGAGCAAGTGATCGTCTGCCCGAAATGTCAGCTCTTCACTTACCCTTTATAATCATATGCTTGTATCGCCCTCCACGGTCATAAAAGGAGCACGTGGCATACATTACACCAAGGAGTGAGCCACACCGACCTCTGCAGCCCAGCGTCATGCCCAAGAAGACCGGAGGGGTCACACCATGGGTACCACCAGTTTTATTTCGCCTCTTTCAGGAGGCTATTTCATACCCGTAGCATGACAACCAGCTCTTGTTTTGTACGAGCTTCTAAGGTAATAGGGTTAACCTAGGCATTTTTAAAGCTATTTGGGTTTATATTGCTTCAAAGCAATGGCTTAGTTGTCAAAACTGAGTTTGAACGCATTAAAAAAAAAAATGTAACATCAGTTTGCGCTGACACCATGTTGCTAGCGGGACTTGGGCGGTTCCTGATCAGGAATTTACATCTTCTGCGTATACTTTTACGAAGGAACACTCGTATAGCTAAGATGCTTCGGCAGGTGGAAACATGTACGCTGCGTACACCTCTTCAGCTCTTTATTCGGAAGAACAGCAGACACCCCTGTTGGCTTTGTCCGCACTGCCATCTACCCAGAAGCACCTTTTGTGTGCTGCCCATTCAACCACATCTACACCACAGAGTGTGTGGGTGATGCGGAGTCTTACAAAGAACAGACAGATGTCATATCATAGCCCTCTGCTGCTCTCAGGATGGAGGCAGCTGTAAAGTTCCTATTATCTATGGCTGAGGTCGGCCACCTGCGGACCCCGGGCCAGTATTATGCGACCACCGGAACGACGTCAGAACCCCCGCCCTCTTGTTACTTGCCAACTAAAGGCTGACATTGCAGCTTTGACCTGAAATTGGATTTGACAGGTATCAATATTCACCCTTCCAGTTCACACTTAGCGAGATTACGTCTTGGTTTCGCTTCTTTGCCTAGGTCCGAAAAGAGACCAAACTTCACGCTTCGAAATAAACATGAATCCTATTCTAGTTTTGTCCACTATTGTCAATTGCCCCAATGCTTTCTCTTTGCCTGCAAATCCCCCAACCCACCGATTTTAATCCGGACTCGCCGTGTCGGCTTCCTGCTAGTCGGCCCTGAAATCTCACAAAATCTCACCGAATGAGTTTTAGATGCGGACGTCTTTTGGCTGTACCATGACTTTGAGTTTATTAGTTGGGTTCAGTTTGGTTTTTGGGCGTGGGAGTACGAGCGAGCAATAAAACGTGGAAAAATTACACCATCTTCCCGTGATGAGGATGCGAAGCATCATGGAGGTTCCGTGTGGTTCCATTGTGTTGCCGTTATGTTGAGTGTGGTGTTTAGTAGCGCCGGAGGGAATTACGCGCCATGGATGTCCCGCGTCCGTGCCCCGTCCGCACAGCGCCTCTGATGATGATTGTGGCAGAATGCCCCTAGGGATTGGCCAACCAAAGAATCCCTCCCGAGATAGCTTCGCGTTCAACCACCGTCGTCATCTTCCTGTAGGGGAACCGCTGAATCAAAAGTTTAGATGCGAAGCATCTCTTGCTCGGGGGGATGTCCCGCGTCCGTGCCCCGTCCGAAGCGCCTCGGATGATTGTGGCAGGATGCTCGTAGGGATTGGCCAACCAAAGAGTCCATTACGAGGTAGCTTCGCGTTCAACCACCGTCGTCATCTTCCTGTAGGAAAACCGCTGAAGAAGAAGAAGACAAAGCTGCGAAGAGGAGGGCGTGTACGTTGTTCTCAGCCGGTGAACCAACGTCAACAACCTTTACCTCACCTACGCTGACAATAAGAACATGATGGACGAGTTTCCGCGCCTCGAGGACCACCGCCTACTCACCGTAACACAACGGTACTTGTGTGCCTTTGGCACCGGTGTGGACCGGGACGCGGAATTCCCTCCGGCGCTACTAAACACCACACTCAACATAACGGCAACACAATGGAACCACACGGAACCCCCATGATGCTACGCATCCTCATCAGGGTTCCCCACGGGAAGATGGTGTAATCTTTCTACGTTTTATTGTTCGCTGGTACTCCCACCACACCGAACCAATAAATTCAATGTCATGGTACAGCAAAAGACGTCCGTGGACCACAGATCCCGTTCCCTAGAGAACAACGCTATCATCTCTCTTCGGCACTCTTCCGGTTTTCCTCTGTCGGCATTTTTCTTTCAGCCATGTGCATTCGAAAGACAAAGCTTTAACAACTTGAAGCGGTGGATGTGGATGGCGCCTTCTTGGGAGATCACCCGCAGTCGTTTCTCCAGGGCTGCTAGCAGTTCGGGGTACAACAGATACTCCAGATACTCTCCGGCCTCTTTGAGAACGTTGCAAACGCACTCCAGCTGAAAGAAGACAGGAATAAATTATTACGCTGCTGAACAGCATGTTCTTCGGCGACACCTCGCGTTTCGCGTGAGTACGTTTCGTTTGTTGAGGATGCTACAGCACACAAAACAAAAATTACCCTAACTGGGAGTTTTTCGGCTGAAATACGTCATTAAAACTCATCACGCCACGCGGATTACTCCACCTTTTGGTAGTATGATGGCGGGAAATCTACCAGGTTACTCTGCTGGCCAAGCGCCGTCGTAAGGTGGCGAATTTTCCGCGACTGTACCTCCCCCTCCCCCCACCCAAATAGGGAATCTGGCTGTGCATAACCCGCTGGTCCTAATGAGATAAAAATATCCCCCACGTCCTACTTCTCCTCCTCCATCGTTCCCTCAACTGCACCTCCTTACAATATGGCCGCCAGTTGGTGCCGTGTGTCGTGTGACCGCTAGCGTCTCCGACACTTTTTATGTGAATGTGAAAGCGCCCGCACGAATAGATATGAGGTGCTTCCCGCCAACCGCACTCGTTGTGAACATTGTGGAACCGGCCACGACTAACGTGCTACGCCCTGCAACGTCTCCCTCGAGTGATCTTCGAGCCGACGGAGTACTCCAGCGAACTAATGCGAGGACTGAATGCAGTGACCGCAAACGGAGAGTGGCTCGCTGACAACACTGCTGTCCTTCCTCTGCGAGCCGGTTCACAGTAAGCATTGCACGTTTTTTAGATGCGACGGCATCTCCTTCACTCGCCTTGTCCCTCCATACGGCGTTGTCGTTGTCTGTCCACACCCCTCCCCCATTCTCCTCGCCGCGCGAGCTGCGCGCTCCACCGCTCACCGCCTCTCCGATAGCGAACCCTCTCTCGCGAGGGGCATTGGATTGGATTCGATTGGCTTGGCTTGGATCGGATTAGATTTGGATTGGAATAAAGTGAATTGTGTTGGATTGTATTGCGTTATAGCCGCGCCATGTTGCGTCATAGCCGCGGCAGATGGTTCACGGCACGTTTCATGCGTGGGAGAATCAACCTAACGGAAACAACAACGGAACCCCCTATGCGTCGCATCTACACAGGGGTTCCCGTGAGGGGAGGGGGGGTAATTTTTTCTTGTAACCAACACTTTGGGTGGACTGTGGCCCTTGTGTCAAACTAGCTCAGTGTGTTTCCCGCGCCACTGCACCGGCGATTGTCCGCCTGTCGATGACAGCGTTGTGCCTAAGAGAGGAAGCCATGCACCCGCCGAACTATGTAAGAGCAATGCGGTCAGTGTCAGCTTCCGCAGAGCCGATTTTCTCGAGAAGCACGAGCGGTGGACCCCTAGCCTGGTACGTGGTGGATGACAGCCGCGTGCACTTGGTGGTTTCACTGGTAGGACGATGGTCCTGGCGCGTCGGGGAAAGTAGACACCCCCCTCCTCTATTAGCTGTGCAGGTGGAAATTGAACCAGCGGGTGCAAGTTGCGGAGGACTTGTAGGGTCAACGGACATGTGTTTCCTTTGAGACCGCTAAAAACGATGTTGAAATGACACGTCACAACGACTGGAATCTTTTCGCAACTTTGGGGGTGAGAAAGAGGGGGAGGTGTGCGGGTAAGCCGAACTGCTACCAGCTACCACAACACCATAAAAGAGGGGAAGAGGGAGATCGAGAAGCAGATTGAGAAATTGGTCGCAACGAGGGTCGTATACTGGTTAGAACAACTTTTTCTTCACTCCTATGACGTTCAACAGCTAGTGAGCGGAGGTGACTCGAATGAAGACGGTACCTTGCATGGCTTTGAATAAAAATTCGGGAATTAGGGAAAGTTGAGCACAGAGTGGAAAGTGTCACGTCAATACAATGCTGTTTCTTTTTTCTCAGGTCGGCTGCAAAACATGGGCCTGTATTTGTTGCTTTATATTTAAAGAGTTCTGTAATCCCCAATAACCCCGGTGCTTCAGTGGCTTCGTTAGGCGGTGGCTAAGCCAGTGTTTCGGAAGCAAGTGCAAGCAAACAGCGCAACTATCAATGCCTTGCTGACCTCATTATTTGCAAATGGAATACATTTTTTTTTTGTGTAAAAGAGTTGTAGTAGATAAAGCCCTTGCTAAAATACCCTGTATATTCAATGCACGCGTTTTGCTGATTGAGCCTGTTTTAATTGTGTTATGTGCGCGTTGAAATGCATTTTTGTGTTTATGCGATAGCTATGCAGTAAATTGCAGTATTTTGCTGCGTGTATTTCGGAGCGCAAAGGCACTGACAATTGTCTTTATATGTCTTGCTCAGCGCCTATTAGATCGTAAAATCCACAGCGATATGACGCGAGAGGAAAGAGCGAAAGATCTATGCCCATTGCGTTTTCAAACCTATTCAGAGCCCCTTTAAATGCATCTTCATACTAGCGTGACCATAGCTGTGATTAAGGCGAAGACAGGCAAAATTGTTAATGAAATATGAAACAGAGTAAGTGCCCCAGGCATTTCTAGGAGTAGGCGGCAGCAGCTCGCGCCGCAGTCACCTAACAGATAGCCAATGCATCAGCACGTATGGCAGCACTAAAGCACCAGTCGTCACCACGTGCGAATATTAAAGGGACACTGAAGTGAATTTGTCAAGCTCCCGTTTTTGCTTGCACTGCGTAGACTGGCTCAAATTAGCACACTTTTCATCGTTTATCCGGTTGACAAATCGGTAATTATTTTACAAAGCGCGAAAGAAGAAAAACTACCATGCGCGGTTTGCGGCGGCCGCACCAACTAAGGCTGTGACGTTGAGAGGAGGGGCGCCGTGATTGGACGATGCCCAAGGTTAGCAATCACACAAGTTTCGGTTTCGGTTCTGTAAAACATAACCAATGGCTTTGTTGGATGGGCATTCTCAATATCTCAGTAATCATCGTACCGCGCTTCTGCCATGTTGTCGGCTGTAAAATGCACAAGATAAGCCTCCCAGGACGGCTTGTAGTCGTAGCATTCACTAGCCGAGACCTACGCAGTGCATGAACGCCCTCCGCGTACCCGCAGACGCCCAAATGTCATGCGCTTTTCCCCCATATTTGGAGCTTGCCTCCCTCATGCCTGTATCGTAAAAAGCGTGCTCGCACCAGGCCAAGGGTCTGTTCATTCTGGCCTGTGCCCACTGCCTGCAAGCAGTCGGTGCTTATGGCAACAGCACGCCAACGAGAACTCGCTAGCGCGCCAGTGCCAGCCTGCGCGCGTTTTGTGAACTAGTTCGTGTAGCCATGAACGTTGCGGCCCCAAAAAAGGTGAACTCAATATAGAAAACATCGGCGGAAAACAAAAAAGTTAACTTACAAAAAAAAAAAAAAAAAAAAGCACGTACCCGCGGGGATTCGAACTCGTGACTCGCAAAACATTTACGGTGAATTCCTAGCGCCCCAGACTGATAGGCTACGGAGCGGGACGCGAAAGCCTTGCTAATATAGGGTATATATTGTACAACCGGTTTACACTTTTATTTAGTTTTGGCATTTCAAGCCGCTTAGGTGACTATTTGTTGTACTGCGATCGTGCAGTAAGCGTCGCCCGAGTTTCCACAGCAGCTCACGTCTAGCAATTGCATTTCGTAGACGGAAAAGCGTTCGCAGATGCGTAGTCGTGCTGCTGACCGCTGTGCTTGTTCGCCCAGCGCAAAAAAGTGCTTCCCGCGCCCTAGTTTTACGCTGTACGGTAAAAATATCAGTTGATTTTATTTGCTTAGTACCTATATTGACTTTGCTGACTCTTCTCCCGCCTTCAAGAGGCCTTATATTTTCCTACTGGCGTACCAGTCAGCGAAGCGTCGCATGTGCAGCGCTTGTGTGAAGCGACCTTGACTTGGAGCTAGATACAGTGTACAAACAAACCAAGTAAAGAAAGGCACATTCTTCCATTCACAAACGTGTCCTGGCTTCGTTTCAACTAAGCGAACGAATTGCGACCAAGCAATTTTTTTTTAACCTCCTTGATTGCGACGACCCGCCGGCGGCCGGCGGACGAAACGCTGGGCCGACTGACTCTGTCGGCCGGGGAGCCGTGCAGTAGCGCAGCCGTGGCGCAGCCAATTGCCAGCTCATCCCCTCCTGACGTCACACGAAAACGCCACAGAAAATGGGCGAGCGTAAAGAGAGGAGGACAGCGTTTTCGAATTAGTTTTTCTACTAAATAAAATCGCGTAAACGCGCCTAGAGTGGTCGAAACATGGCCTGGGGACTCCGGACTACAATTTGCGCTAGTAATCCCGCAATGTTTACATATCACTTCAGTGTCCCTTTAACTGCACGGACACTGGTGAAACACCTACGCAGGTCATTTAAACATAAAGAACTTATGATAAATTTGCTACAGAACTGCGACGAGGAATTTCTGTGTGATCGCAATAACATGGAATCGCACAAGTGTAAGCGTAACAACAGGAATTTCAACAAACAAAGCACAGATGCGTTGTATTATTCCCAAGACCGTGGGATGGTCATGTGGTTGTTTGGCAGTGATTGTTGGACACAAAAGGAGATGCGCACTAGAATTGTGAACGGCAGCGGTAGCTCACCTCTGCCTCGTGCGACAGCGGAGCAGCCCTGAGCATCATAAATAGGCTCTTAGTGAGCATCACGGCCAGCTGTGTTTCTGAGCAGGAGGCGGTGCATCCAGTGGCATGTCCAGATTTGCATCGCAGTCCGGCAACAAGGTGGGACATAAACTCGACAAATTGCACCCAGCGGCGTGGGACAGCCGCGGTGCCCTCGAGTTGCCTCAGCAGAATTTCCCTCTGCTGGAACATTCCGATGATGCACGAAAACAGCGCCTTTTCGAAAACTGAGCTTGGGTCCCCCTGCGCAAGGGTAAGCAGATGATGCAAATGTCACATTGTGAAAAGGGCTGCCAGCGGATAAAAAAATACACTAACGTATCATTGAGTCTCTCAGTGTATTGACTGAGACATGAGCAGAATGAGACATCAAAACGCACATCTGGAAGTGGAATGCTCCATCTATATTAAGAAATATTGGAGAACTGAATATTGATAAGCACATCACGCATGGCGGGAATCCTCTGGGCTTTGTCTTGGAGCGTGAGCTCAAGGTAAAACACACGCAGACAATGCTACGAGGGCTTTTAAAGGAGCCATAAAGACAAATTACAAGTTGGGTTTATTAGAAAGACTGCTTAGTCCCGATAACATAGATACCAATATCATCACAATCTTCGAACGAATAACGGAAATATTAAAGAAAACGTGTGAAGCAGTCGCGACCCCCTAGACAATTTTCAGAAACTTTTCTGTGACCTCACAGAACCTTCTTTGTGCGATTGGCGGCCGCCTAACTGACCTGTCGCGACGACACATGACTGGACGTCTGTAATGGGGCCTCTAGTTCCATTTCACCGCATCACCTGAATGCTAACGTGCAGTTAACGCACTGAAAATTGTTTTATTGTTGGCCTGTATGACGTCATTCTTGCTCATAACAGGTCACTGTGGCGCAAATTTTAAAGTTTTTAATACTTCTTGCTTTTTTTTTCGTTAAAAAACACCTTTCGTGGCTGTAATGGAGCTGAGTGAGATACTGAATCCTAGTTCTTTCAAATTAAACAAAGTTGTATTTTCTCTTCATGGATCCTTTAAGGACTTCCTGTGCAGTGAGTGCGAGACCATTCGAGGTAAATTGCCAAAATTTCCACCCGGCTATCTATAATTAGTCTCCAACTGCCAAATTTATCCCAGTCCTGTCAGTTTCATTCTCCTGTCACTAATATTCGGCGAAGTCATAAAGTACTTCGCCACGTCTCTCATTTCTACTTGTATTTTAACGTGCTCAAATCAGCACCTTTAGGGCTAAGCCGCCTGATTCACTAGGGTCGAGTTTAGTCAACCAGTGTCAGCGAGCCGTGGTGGGGTAAAGGATGATGCCCATCGAGCCGCAAAATCATCACATTTTATTTTCAATCTAATCACTTGTCTTTGCTGGAGCGATACGACAGCATTACTTGATCAGGTTATACATTGAGGCCCAGCCGTTTATTGAGCCACTCCACTCCCCTTTAGCGTACCGCACACTGGCCATTTTAAACTCCATATCTAATCCACTATGAGGCCGCTTTATTTATTTTGGGGTTTACATTTTTTGCCAATACAGTTAGCTCTCACATAAGAAAAATAAAATGTAGTTACAAGACTTTTATACATTCTTTAAAATATTGGTCAATTCTCTTTGCCATCATGGATTAACCTGAATATACAGTATAGAAACGGAAGTGATGCACCAGATGCTCAAGGAGGAAAGTGAAAAAAATGAAACAATGGTCAGACGAATTGTCAGTAGTTTTTTTTATAACGGAGTTAACTGCATGAACGGACATCTATGTTTTCGAGTAGAAGCCATCTACACAGCAATTTATATACAGATAGTTGAAGCCCAACTTACACCAATAAGTACTCCCAGCGAACAGCAAATTCTTCGCCGTGAGGCAGCGGTACCATTCAAAGCAGCGATTCCACGAGTGTAGTTTGGGAATATTGTTTGCCTTAAATATTTCGGAACACGTTATTTTTTTATTTAGTAAGTATGCGGCTATCAGCTTATGATCAATACTGACACTTAAGACTGCTCTTTTACTGGAGTTTTACTGCAGTGCATGACAGCAGGGTTTCCAGGTGTTGTTTAAATGAAGCCTAAGACCATTTTAAAATTTCGTAATAAGTGATGAGGTGGCAGGCATATATGTATGTCACAATAACCAATGAAGAGATCACCAAAAACCTGTTCATAAGGTCACTGTGGTGGCCACAACTTCTGTGTAATTAAGAAAGCCACGCATTTTTGCCTTGTCAGGAGAAGTAGCGATAGGAGATTCACTTTCGCATGAATGAAAATAATAGCACAAAACTGTACGATGCCTGTTTCAACAGAATGTTTTGGAACTAATTATGGCTGAGTATGGTTCTAAGTCATCACGTGTGTAGCGAAAGTGAAAGAGAGAGAGAGAACAACTTTATTTAGCCGCACAAAATTGCGGCGACTACGTGCCGGATGGGGTGGTTCCCTCTTCACGGGACCTATATGCTTCCGCGGCTGCCTGGCCCCTGGAGATCAGGACGAGCTGGTTATCCAAGGCGGGGCTGGTTAGCAAGGTCTCCCATCGCTCGTTAAGGGATGTGGGAAGGGTGATGGAGGATTGGGTAAGGGGTGGGGGGATAGCGATCGGTGAAATCGCACTCTCCGATGACGTGCCGGAGCGTGCCCAATTGCCCGCAGAATCTACACTCTTTCTCATATATCTCGGGGTACATTCTGCTTTAGCGAAAGTGAAGCTATTGATAAGAAGAATTCTAATGACAGAAGTAGTGGGCAAAAGAGAAATATATTGACCATAGACGGTCAGGTATGATGGCTTGGTGCAACCAACGGACGAAATGGCCTTGGTCCGGTCATAATAGATGGAGGGTTTCCCATGATGAAGTATGACTATCGCAAATCAAGCTCGCCTTATTGCGAGTTTTTCAAACAAGGGTATTATCATTTATTATAATTCAGCTTAAAACCGCTTCTCGTACTCGTAGCAGCCATCTCAATGCCTAAAGAACTGCAGTCGACACGTCGCTTGCGACGCGTCGACGCCATTGAAATAAATGCAGTAAAATGTACCCGTACAGGATGTGTTACCTTAGTAGCGTCTGATTTGAGTAAGTGTTGATGCAACTATTACATTACCTGCTGAAAAGCATTTTTACAAGTACTCTTCCCCGGTTAAATTTGAAGAATTCGAATCGCCATTTCAGTTATGCAGCGGAAAGAACGCCCTCTAAAGCACCCTAGATTTTCTGTTATAGGGCACTGCGATCGTTCAATGTTGCTTTGGTAATTAAACAACGAAGTTTTAACAGCGTCTTCCAGAGACGTTGAATTCTGCAAACTGTACAGCCATTATTGGCCCTAGTGATAGGACAGTTAAGGTACAGCGGCGTGCAGGCATAATTAAGGGTCTTGTTATTTACGATGCAGCACAAATTCGAGAGGGAATGTCGCTGATTCGCGAAGTTATGCGATGATAAGGCAAACCAGAAGTGCAACTGTGCACGACGACCACAAGTGGTTTCTCCAGTCAAAATGTTTTGTCATGTAGTATATGTGCAAATTCTATGCGTGCACTATATGCCCTAGAAATTAGAACAAGGAAGCACAAGCGAAATGTTAACTCACGTGAAGTATTGTCAGGCACTTTTGAGATGTTTCTTTGGTATCCTGGGAAGATCCCAGTGCCCTTGTAAGCCACTTCGGAAAGTTGCTCCTTCGTCACGTGCGCTGGGCCTGCGCAGAAGAAATATACAATCTGCATGCGTTGGTTTTGAAAGAGATTAAAAACTACCCAAAAGCTTTACTGCGCGACAGATGCAGAAACAACATACAGGACTACCACTTCTGGCGTAAGAGAAATGGGAAAACATTTGAAGACAGAGAACCAAAGTTCTTGCACGAAATAAAGTTGATTGGATCGAAATTTACTCCGAAATGGAAAAGAAGTAAACACGAGGATACAGACAAACAGTCTATAAACGGTTCTGCGCCACCGAATTGAATGCTGCGGCATTTGTCGGGAATACATTTATTTCTGAAGTCTCATTTATAGAACCATCGTATTCAATCGAAAAAATGGGAGATCAAACAAGAATAATTCATTTTACGGACTCTATAACTGCGAGACCGCCTAACGGAAGTGGACACATCCTGACGAACTGCGCATGCAAATGGGGACAACAGAAACACGGACAGGCGCTTCTAACTGACATTTTATTCCCAGCTATTTGTACCATTTAGCACAGCCCACTACAATGTGAGCAACTATTTGTCGGCGCACACAACCAAACGTGTTCACTCTTAGTAATTCCATACCAAAAAGCTACGATAGGTCCTTATCTGACAATGCTAGGGGTGGGTGGCTCGCACATCCTTTATTGTGACGGAAGATGTGCAAAACTTCTCCAATCTTTCTTCACATTTGTTGGAACTCTAACAGGATGGCAGTGTTATCCAAGAAGAGTGTGATTCCCCTACTTTTCAATGTGAGCCCGAATAAGTACACCGGCTCCTTTTAGGCAGGGCTTTTTTCTCCGTGTTTTCTTTCTTGTCCCTGCTTGTGTGCGCTACTTGTCGACAAGTTTACGCCTTTTCAATACAAAGAGTATTGTGAGCGTAACATACGACAAAATAATCAGATAAGTTAAACTCGCGCGGCTACGGGCGGCTAACAAACAAACAAAATAAATTCGACGTCATGAATTGTATCATCTAGTTTGTAACATGTATACGTATTTTAGGTGCGGAGCACTTCAGGAGCTCGCCTTGTCAGCGTATCTTGCTCGCCGGACCCACGTAGAGCCACAGGACGTTCCGTCGCAGCGGCAGTCGTTGCGGGATAACCCACGGCCTTCGAAAGCCAAGAAGTTTATATAATCCACAGCGTTCGAAACTCATGAACTGCTGGCGCTTGTCATGCATCTGGCCGTTGTTTAGTGCAAAGAAACTAGGTACAATTTGAGGCAAAATATACCTAATGGACCGGCAGCGCCTGCGTTAACTTACTTAGGAACTTCGTTGCGGTGGCTTTTACGATAGTCAGCGAAAAAAAAAAAAGTGGCAGTGCTATGCCGGCACGTACAGTAGGAAAAGCAAGCACAAAAATGGGCTGGTGATTACGATACCTCCCAATGAGAAATCTGGGCGCACCACCAGTGCGCTGAGGCAGCTTCACTCGTAAGTTCTCTGGACGGCAGCGATGAGCCTCTACGTGGGAGGCGCAATGTGCGGTTCATGAAGGTACCGCGAGCCGTGTATTAGGCAGGGAACGCACACAGTCACGCGCACACATTCCTCCCGCGCAGACGAGCGTATGGGGCTTTCACAGCACACTGCCCCCCCCTCCCCCACCACACACTTTCGGAGAGCGCTCGCGCCCTCCGAAAGTGTGTGGTGGGGGAGGGGGGG
>NW_027526203.1:197014100-197039077 GCF_048455015.1 Haemaphysalis longicornis | reverse complement strand
GGGGGCAGTGTTTGGCTCCCCTCATTCCACTATTTTCAACACGTTTTTGGTGCAAGAGGAGCGAACTAAGATGGTGCCAGGTGGGGGGCCCTAGTTCCGTCTGGGCAAAGATTTCTGCAAAAGTCTAGCTTTGGTCACGCAGTATACGCCTGGGGAAATCCGTGGTAGAGCGCAAAGCGCTATCAGAGTTCCTGGCCTCACCGCCTTTGACGGAGGCTTGACTTTCACAGTACGAACACCCCACTACCCCAATTCCCCGCCCGGGCCCATTCATATAGAACTGATTGTTTCATAGTACTTCGCAGGATATTTGTCCACAATTTCCAGCCGCGGCGGCCGCTTTTCTTATGGAGGCGAAAAGCGAAAACGCCCGTGTGTTCGAGGTTTCGGCGCCCGTTAGATCCCTCGGTGGTCAAAATTAATTCGGAGCTCTTCACTACGGTGCGCCTCCTCCCCTGTGTAGCGTCGGCGCATTAAACCTCAAAATCAATGAAGGATATTTCTCCAAGACGAGAAAAGGCGACCACATGGTGAAAATAGTAATCACGTGCAAACCACCTGCCTACAACAATCGGGGCAGGACAAGACTCCGGATCTCACGTGGTGGTGAATAGTGGTGCAAGGTATGTATTTGGCAACAGTCTAAACACAATGATGTCCACCTAGGGATATTGCGCACGGGGTTGGGGTTGGTGATATATGGCAAATTTTGCAATGTAAAACATTGAAACATACAGGCTCGACAGCTATCAATGAAGGCAAAAAATTGTAAAAAAAATAAAAAAGGTGATCTGTAACAACGAGAAGCCGGGAAAGAGGCTTCGGCATACAGTCAAACCCGGCTATAATGAACCCGGATAGAGCGAATTATGCTATATATCGAACAAAAATATTTCAGTTACGGAAATACATGGGAGACATATTCCTTATAACGAAGTTCACATCCGATATATCGAATTCTGGGCGCCTAGAATGGCCGTTGAAATGCATGATCTCGGAGCGGCGATTGAGATGTGGATTGGTCGCGACCACGGAGCAAGAGCCGTGACTGAGACATTGCGCCTCGCACGGAGCCACGTGACGCCCAATACTTTCCGTAACTGTTCCCGATGCGCGGGACTCGCGACGGAAGCAGCCCAGTCAGCGAGTCCGGACCAAGACAGCAGCATCTGTGAACTGTGGGTGTGGGAAGAGCTCTCCAACAGTCCCGATGATGTCGCGAGTGAAATCCGTCCGACGCTTATAATGAAGCGCTTTCGGCAGTCGATGTGCTCCGCCAATGCTTCTTTGGCGGAGTTGTGGAGGGGGCGGGGGGCTCCCACGCATTGTGAACTCGTAACAATAAGCTCGTTATAGGTGGGTTCGGCTATATCGAACTATTGGATATATCGAACTAATCGCGGTGCATATTGCAGTTCGCTATAAACGCGTTTGACTCTATAAAGGCAGGTTCCTGTAAGCACAGCAGACAAAATGCCGAATAAACGATCTGCAGATTAGGTTAGTGCAATGGCCAATGAAACAAAATAAGCACCGAAAACCACAGCGAAAGCAGAAAAACCACACTTTCGATCAAATGTATGTAGGCGTTTTGATAAAGCGGCATTCGATAAGACGGCGTTCGATAGAGGGAGCAATTTTTCCATAAAACGGCGTTCGATAAAACGGCGCTCGAAAAAGTGTGTGGGAACCAGTGAAAATGGTTAAGTAAGGTGCAAAAACACATATACCCTTTGTGCTCACACTCGAGCAGGCGCGAAAGCCAGTTTCTCTGTTACAATATCCTGACGGCGGCGGTTCACCCATTACAAGAAACGAAGCTTTTTGTATTTTTTTGTGGCTGATGCCACCAGACCACGGACAAGCTTAAACAGCTCTCCGGTTAAAAGTGTTGCATCGCAAGAATTATTACCAAAGCTAAAACAGAAAATGTGGCATGATCAGAACCTGACGGCACATAAGAGCATATCAAGTACTGTGAAACACTTCACACAATCTCCAGCCCTTTGCACGAGAAGCACATTACCTGAAAACGCTGCCCGAGGCAAATCTTCACTTGGTGTAGGAGTTGTCTCGTCCTCATCGGAGTCGTACCACCTGCTCTTTGCAGGGACCCACAGGCTCGATTGTTCATTCGCTTTTACAGGCACATTGCGCCCTTTAGGGTGACCCTTTCCACGGTATCGTCCGTGGACGCTCGAGACGACGCATGGGGTATTGGTGCGCTGCGCCTGTAGATACCAGAGAGGAGCGCAATTCGGTGAGGCGTGTTCACGCGTGTTTTCCAACGGAAGCATTTCGCTACCTCAAGTTCTATGCGATGTTTCATGCAAGAAACCCTATTAAAGTGAGGAACCAGAATACAGGAGTGAACTTCAAAAGAATTTACGAAAGCCTTGAAGCCTTACATTCAGAGCCACAGCCCGAATTCCTTCATGCACCGAAGCGCAGAAGCAAATGCCAGCTGTGTAAAACATATTTCTGATGTTTCGGGCAACCACAATACTGAACATTCTTCGGCTATCCATTAATATTCGACGCTGGGCTTCTTTTCCGAATACAGGAGCTATGTTTTATCGAAGAAAGGAGCGTGATATTCCTGGTCTCTATTCCCACTACTCAACGCAGTTATGCAGCCATAATGAGTCTCCTTCAATTCTACACGCCTCAGAGGCAGGAATTAAACCTCGTCATGTCGGCAACAAGCCATGGTTGAGAATTCTATCCATATTGAGGGCACATTTCGACTTGCTTCAACAGGATCTTTTTCTGGTATTCGGTTCTGTGTAACCGTACTGATTCCTTTATACTAGTGGCATAACAAACTGGTGTTTCAACATCTTTTAACTCTATCCTACCGGAGCACATAACAGTTGCGGAAAAAGGCAAAGATCAGTAATGCGAACCTGAATAGCAGAAGATATGGGAGCCTGTTTAAGTATTGTATATTGCCTGTGCAGGAAATACCCGTTGACGAGTGTCGACCTCTCAATTTCGCGTAATATGAAATGCAGGCAAAATCTGCTTGTAAAACCCAGTAGGTCGAACAGTGAACAAACGAAGTAACGGGATTTCCCACAGGTTAGGTTCGTGCTTGGCACCTGACACTTCGGTTTTGACACTCTTGCATTTCCTAAGGCGAGTTGTATGTAATAATAACATCAAACATGCCAAAATTGGTGTTACTGTGATATAATAGCACGCTGAATCAGCTCACTTGTTGAACTTGGCGTGAAATCGGCGTTTGTTCTCTTAAGCCAAATTCTTAAACATACCCAGCTTTCTCGCTCAAAATTACAACCTCTCGGGAACCTAGAAAAACCACTTTAGGAAAATAATATTTGGCATAAAGCTAGAAGTCAACGTGAAGAATAAAACGCTAAAAGAACATTTCAGGTTTCTGAATATTTGTTTGTGTAATTCGCTGTCAAATCGAACTCCCCATGCATTTCTATGGGATAGTTCCCATGGCTCAGGAACCCAGTTGCGACACGTGCGCGACTTGAAACTGTGCACAATGCAAGTATTCACCCCAAATATTAGCTGTGCAAAAGAACTTTTCATTTCGCTAAACAACTGCAGAGTAATCACTGTTCAAAGGACTGCCATGAGCGGGAAAGCTGCACATGTATCTTTTTTTTTTGCGAACACATCATGCACATTCATCATACGTTAGCTTGAAACATTACAGCCACACTAAAGTGTTAAAGGTTGGAACAAGACTTCGGTTCGCTGTGAAGTTGCCTGTTTTCAGTGGGTGTTTTACCAGAGTGTGCATACCTTTTGGCAACGAGCTAGGGCTTGCTGTTTATTTGCGTGAATGGCAGAATTCGTTGCGTAAGCGAGAAAACGTGTACGGATGCAAGCAATATTTACTGAGCTACGTTAATGTTTAGGAAAGGTAACTATAAGTTTAATTGACGCACATCTTAATAAAAAATATAGAAACAGTATTACAACTATAATACCATGCCCGTGGTTTTCGCAGAATATTTCTACTACCAGGCAGATGATCAGCGCATTTGAGACCTTCCGTAATAGTTTAAACTTGCCTTCGTGCTTCCTTTTGAAATATGTTGAAAAAAAAAACGGTGTAAATCCAAACAGAACAAGCGGTCTAAGCGCGATGGGCACTATTCTAATTTGGGACTTTAAAGACCTCCACCTCGACAATCTTGGTGACAGCGTTGATCGAGTTGATTTTTCAGCCACTTATATAATGGTACCCATGTGGGAAAGAATTAAACGGAGTGGACATCAAAACTTCAGCCGGCGTCTCAATTCTGAAAACCAAAACGCTTTTAAAACAAAGGTTGTGTGTGAACTCTGTTAGTGTCTTCAATTTCCACCCCAGTATTTTAAAAACCAGAAATAAAATCGCTCGTAATATTATCCCTAAATTGTCTGAATAATTTTTGAACAAATATCGGCAGCCACTTGGCCACTGCCAAGATCTTGCAAAAACCCAGTTTTTTTTTTCACAAGTATTTGAAGGCATCACTACACCTTTCTCCATTGAAAACCTTGACAGGTTCACAGTCACTCGCAGCGTCACACAAAACATCACTTCGGAGACACTAACGCACATCGACTATCAAACAAAAAGATTTCGAGGAAGGAATATCGAGATCAGTGCTGCGTACAGTCCTGGACATCTGTCAAAAAGGGTTAGCAATATTGGAACTCACAAGCCGGCTTTTTTTGGTGCGATGAACGGAATTAACATGTGCCAGTGACAAAGGCGGCGCCCGCACACCACTGGACACTACCGCCAGTTTTGGACCTGGAGCAGTTCCCCGTCTGGCAACATCTGCGTGATATCGGGACTGGCACCGTTATCTTCTACAAGCGCGCCCGATGTAAGCTGCTTCCTGTCGACTGCACGCTGGGGCACGACACCGAGACTAGAATGGAGCAATCACCGTCTGTGCTCTTTCAGGTTGGTTACCTCAAACGCTCTTTATGCCCTAAAACCTCGAATCGCTGTCTCTTTGAGGTGTCGTGCTCCTGCGACTTGTTAGAAATTGTGGGAAGTTGTAAAAGCTACGTCTGTTCTTGTGTCGGACGTCTATTGCTGTTGCTATCCGGCGATATTGAATCCAACCCTGGCCCCGACAGTGATGTTGTTCTGGCCGATGTGTTAGCAACCGTACAGAGAATTGAAAAGGGACAGGATGAGCTTCGTAGCGAGCTTGTTGCTTTGGGGCAGTGGAGGGCGTCAGTCGACATAGAGCTGAAGCAATTGTCTGACAGGATTCGCGCTGTCGAAGTAGATGTATCATCTGTAAAAAGCGACCACGCCTCTGCAGTAACACTGCCATCCGTATCTGATACCGTCGCACTACAAATAAAGAAAATAGAATCGCGCTGCGATGACGCAGAAAACAGGCAGCGCCGATCTAATTTACTGTTTTTCGGCATCCCCGATGACCCTGCAGAAACATGGGCGACTTCGGAAAAAAAGGTTGTCAAGTTGTGCTCTGAGGTTCTGCGTGTATCCCTTATTTCATCCCAAATAGAACGTGCGCATCGTCTTGGACGGCATCAACCAGAAAAAAATAGGCCCATTATTGTAAAATTGCTTCACTTCAAAGACAAAGAAAATGTTATGGCTATGGGTAAGAAGTTTAAGGACACTGACTACGCTGTCCGGGAGGATTTTTCGCTGCAGACGCGTATCGCCCGGAAAAAGTTGCGGGATTACGCTAAATCGATAGATGCACCCATCAAGCTAAATGTCGACAAACTTCGCGTGGACGGCTCCTATTATGTGTACGATGCTGTGTCTGACACTGTCATTAAATTGTCAAGATAGCGCAAACATGTGCCGACTGCAAGCACTATTCACAATTCCTCTCCCACTTCTGCTGGGCAGTCTCAGTTGCCACTCTCTTTATCTGTTTCATTTACAAACATTAGAAGCCTGCTTCCGAAACGCGACGTACTTTGTTCCTTTCTCGATGATAGTAACTCTGACATCGTTGCCTTAACGGAAACTTGGCTTACGCCCGAAATAGGCGATACTGAAGTATTTCCGGATAACAATTCTTATAACATTTACCGACATGATCGTAGAATTAGAAGGGGAGGTGGCGTCCTTTTAGCGGTTAAGAAAAAGTTTTCCTCCTTTGTTATTGACACCAAATCTGATCTCGAAATTGTTTGGTGTGCATGCGCATCCGCGTCAACTAAGGTACTTTTAGGTGTGTGCTATCGGCCCCCTGACTATCGACAATCCTTTGTAGGCGAACTTCGCAATAGTATAGTGACAGCTACCGAAATGTTTCCTTCTGACCTCATGTATATTTTCGGAGACTTCAATTATCCCTTAATCGATTGGGCCTCATTGTTCTCCCCCTGTCATACCTCCATGGATTTTGTTAACTTAGCCTTAGATTGTAATTTATTCCAGGTAGTTAACGAACCAACTCGTGGTCAAAATTTGTTAGACTTAGTTCTTACTTCTGCTCCTGATACAGTAGGACAAATCCTAGCACTTCAAGGATTCAGTGACCATAAAATATTACAAATTCCACTTTACATACCACTCAAAAATACCAGCTTCACTTCCAAGAAAACAAGAGATTACAATAAAGGTAACTATGTAGATATGAACTCCGATCTGGAACAGTTTTTCTATCACGAATTTCAGCCCTCTTTCCATCAACGTTCCGTTGATCACAACTGGGTTTTGTTCACAGAAAAAGTATCTTCCCTTGTTGACAAGTATGTCCCTTTGATTACCATATCTAATTGCAAAACTAACCAATGGTTTAACAAATCGCTTTGTAGGTTAAGAAATAAAAAGAAACGCTTATACCAGAAAGCCAAGCGTAACCAGACTTATTGGGACGAATATAAAGATTTCCTGAAAACTTACTGTTCTGCGGTATCAGTCGCTAAAGATAAGTATTTCAAACATGATCTACCCTCACTCCTTAAATCAGATCCAAAAAAGTTTTGGAAAACAATATCTCCGGATAATAGCTCAAGTCGCATTACCTTGCACGGAGCTAACAACGTGCCTCTTGCCGACCACGAGTGCCCGGTAGCTTTTAACGAATTTTTTTCATCAATATTCACCACGGAGGACCAATCCACAGTACCCTTTGTTCCTGATCCTGACTACCCTTACATGGAACCTATTAACATCTCCGCTGAAGGTATTTCTCGGCTAATAACCGACCTAAAATTATCCACGTCTGCAGGTATTGATAACATCAGCTCCAAAATACTTAAAAACACTGTTTCTGTTTCCAGCCAAATACTGCTCCTCATATTCCGTCAATCGCTATCATCCGGACGTCTTCCTTCTGACTGGAAAATTGCAAAAATAGTTCCTGTATTTAAGGCTGGCGATAGAAATTCACCTGGTAACTACCGTCCAATTTCGTTAACTTGTATCTGTTGCAAATTACTTGAACACATCATTGCTTCACATGTCTACAGCCACCTCGAGTCAAATAATTTCTTTTTTACTAACCAACATGGGTTCCGAAAAGGTTTCTCTTGCGATTCACAACTTTTTGAATTTACTAATGACCTGCATTTTCAAATGAATAATAACAAACAAACAGATTGTATTTTTCTTGATTTCTCTAAAGCGTTTGACCGGGTTCCTCACTGTAGACTAATCTCGAAACTATCATCGCTCAGATTAGACTCACTGACCCTTTCCTGGCTGCGAAATTTTTTGTCTCTTCGCCAACAGTTCACAGTTGTAAACAATTTATCTTCTCCCCCTTGCTACGTTACTTCAGGTGTTCCGCAAGGTAGTGTTTTAGGGCCCTTGCTATTTTTAATATTCATCAATGATCTGCCTACAAACATTTCATCTTCAATTCGTCTTTTTGCTGACGATTGCATACTATATCGTAGCATTACCCATACTAACGACCACATCGCTCTTCAAAATGACCTCTTAACTGTTTCTAGTTGGTGCAAGACCTGGCAAATGCACCTTAATGAATCTAAATGTAAATTTATCTCTTTCAGCCGCAAGCATGCCAATTCTAAGTTCACATACTCTTTAAACAGCTCTCCCGTCTCTGAAGCAACTTCATCTAAATACCTCGGAGTTCACTTCACTTCTAACCTGTCATGGGCTTCCCATATCACCGCTATTTGTGGGAAAGCCTCGCGATCGTTAGGTTATTTACGAAGAAACTTAAAAAATGCCCCTCATTGCGTACGAAAGCTGGCCTACGTTACTTTTGTCCGTCCTCAACTGGAATTTGCTAGCCCTGTATGGTCACCTCACCAAAAATATCTTAACAATATGCTTGAAGCCGTGCAGAATAGAGCAGCACGCTTTATTTCTTCCGATTATGATAATTCTCATAGCGTCACCCAAATTAAACATGATAATGACCTCCCCTTACTTGATACACGACGTTCCATTGCACTTTTGTGCTTGTTTCACAAGTACATTTATGGTAATAGGCTGTCGCCCCTTCCTCTTGAAAGACCATTGCGCATGTCTAAACGTTTGCATAACAATCTCAGTTACTCGCGCATTTTCGGTCGCACATTAACTTTCAATAGTTCTGCGCTTCCACGTGCCATCTGTCTGTGGAACGATTTGCCCGATAATATCGTTTCCATATCAAACCATGCCTCCTTCCGCCACCGTGTAACCAGTCATTTCCTAGGTTTGCTTCCTTAAATTGTTCACCCTCTTTTTGTTGCTGGCGTATTTTTGTGAATGTATTTTGTTAAGTTGTACTGTGTATGCACTGCGCCTTATAATCTATAGTTTCGCCTTGGCAGTATATTGTGTCGTGGTGTTTTTGTGCCTTGTGTTTGCAATGCAAGGTTAGCCTCACCTTGTACATATTATGCTTACTTGCTCTCGTGTTGCTTTTACTGTTTTTTGCCTCCCCTTACGCTATGCCCCTACGGGGGCCTGTAAGGTTCTTGTAAATAAAATAAAATAAATAAGTACAGGATTTCCGTACATAGAACAGGACGTTTCACGGTCGCGAACTGGAAATAGAAATTGCCTCACCTCCATGCTTTCCGTAGCTCTTTGCAATCCAAGATGGCGCGTGGAGTTGAAGTGTTTTGAGGCCGTCCGCCTTTGCATTTCTGCTTGAATCAGAGCTTCGCCTCCTTGTCGGAGCGTGGTTTCTGCATTAAAATAAAATGTTACGTTGAAGACTGTCACTGTTTGTGGGGAACACCAAAGTGAAGTTACGGCGAAAGTTCCGTCCGAACGAGAACTCGGCACACTACAGAACCATGCGTGTAAACGTGCTCATAGGCACAACACATTTTCAACCTAATTCCTAGTACACAAAAACAAGCCACATGTGCCATTACTTCTACAGTTTAACATTGTTGGCAACCGTGTGTTGCCATTAATTTTTGTTGCAGTACTGATAAGCTACAGCCATAGTGAAGGCCTTGTAGCTGGCAGGCTTTGTGCCCCAGTTTTCATATAAGAATGGCGCACTACTAGACTGTTCCCAGCATGTCCTAGAAGCTCGACTTTCGGTGCCGTCAAAAAAAATAAGGTCCTGGTTACACTGAGTCTTTAGAACGGCTCTCACCTTGCTGGGTAGGATAAAGTTACGTTAAAAGGCAGTGAGATTCAAAAGGTAGTGAACAATAGAGAAGCATGTTTGTGTCAACCTCTTTCAAAGCGAAACTTTCTATGTCCCACTGATGGCGGTGTAGTTACGCGACTTTCTATGTCCCACTGATGGCGGTGTAGTTACGCGAGAACACACTACAGGAAAGAGAACTTTATTCAAAAGAGGGGCACATGGTGATGAGGATGATGATGGTGATGATAATAATGAAACGGAAGAACGGTTTCCGTGGTCGGAACGCAAAATTTGTATCTCACGCGTTATAAAGCCAACGTCAGTACGATTGCGCAATCGGATCACTCAGAATTTCCTTTGTGCTTCTTGCGCGGGCGTTGGCTTTGGACTCTGGGTGAGTTGAACTGTACTCTAGCTTCGGACTTTGTCGGTTTTGGTTTTTGGGCGACGACAAAGCTCTAACAACGACAAGGGAGGGAGGGGGGGGGGGGGCACAGGTTTACAGGAGGGATTTATTGGCTGTTGTGTTAGTTTAAACTTTGACTAGCAGGCAGCTTGCATTTTCATCATTGATTCTTGGCCTGTGATTGCAGCGGCTTTGACTCTGGGACTTCGCAATTTTATCTTCGCACGCAGAAATCTTGTTCCAGTAATCATCGTCATTATACAGAGAAGCTTCTGATTTTTTCATTTTATGCTACTGCAACTTGCGATTTCCGGGGAGATGGCAAATACAGCCCCTTTTCTAGCCTTGCCTTTTGTGACTCCTGGCTTACCTTTATATATGAAGACAATACCACATCAAAAACACGCTTTTTTTTGTTAAAACCGTTTAAACCCACAGTTTTGGCTTTGCTCCGAAAAGATTTTTTTTCTGTGCTTTCTTTGTTATTTAGAACACTATACGATTACAAAGAAAAATTGAGCTTGTGATACAAGTAATTAGCGATTTAGAAACATGACCTCCAATTCGGTCACCAGACACTAACACTTTTAGATTCTTGCAGAAAAGTTTTTTTGCTTTTTCCAATATTTGAGAGGCGCTGAGCGCACATACAAAAAACTGGTAGCGCAAGTACCGTATTTTCGCGATTCTCCGCACCCCCGATTCCAGAAATCCTCCCCTACTTTCGGTGAAAAAGTTGGGGAAAACGTTTGTGTCTAAGCAAACCTTTTCTATCCTTTTCTTTGTATCCTTCTCTAAGCAAACAGCGCAAAGTGGATTTCAGACGCGTGGAAAAGGACCCGAGTTGACGTTGAGGCCATGTCATTCATGAAGCTCTCGATTCCAAACCACTTCAACGTAACAGGCCACGACCTACTGGGGACACAGAGGGGTGGCCCACGCTGCACAACGGACTCAAATGTTAGTGAGGGGGACTGAGTATCCGACGTAACTGCTTACACTGTAATAAAATGAAATAGTTTCCTTAAAACGTACAAAAAGACAAAGCACTCATTTTGATTTGAAAAGCTCATATTTGCCAGACGTATAGTAGTCGGAGTCATTGTTCAGGCTGGTGATGAGTAGCGTATTGAGCCATTTACAACACGCATGTTACAACTATGGTTTTACATTCCCTCGACCTAAAGTGGCCACAAAATTACGATCCTAAATCACCGCTGAATATTTTTCTGTGCGACTGTGAAAGTTTTTTACGGGACTTTTTTGTGTATGGTTGACTTTTACTCTGCTAAAAATATTCGCAAGGTCATGCTATGCAAACTTAACCAACAATATTGAAGCGCAACTGGATGCTCTTGTATATGGAATTTCGCACCAATGGTTGCTAATTCGCGTGATAGAACTGTTCAGGAAAATAACATCCGTAAGACAAACACTGACTGCTTTCCTTCGAGTACATTCCTTTACCGAAATTTGCCAAGAAATAAATAGAAAATCTACGGTGACTATTTTTGGAGCGTCCATGCAGATTTTTTTTCCGAGAATTTTTCATCTAGCTTGTTTCGAAATATTTAAAAATTATCTGATGTAAAAATAATGTTGAACATTTTCCTGGGTGACCGTGATAAATTTGGTACCCAAGACAGCAGACTGCTTTTCCATGGTGCACGAAGGACGTTGTATTCTCACACACGCACACAAAAATAGCCGATTTTCTGCTTGATTCCCTGCAAATGCCGTAGAAAGATTATGGTCGTCTGTTGCACCTACCACGTAACATGTGCCGCTCTGCCTTACCACCCCTTTCCCTCCACCTCCCTCTCTCGCTCCTCTCCGAATGAATCAGACGCAGGTTCGATCAACGCAATTCAATTTCCCCGCCTTCGCAATGCTTGCTGCACTTCTAGTGGTACAGCGAGCGTCTTTATTTTTATCTTTCGAATATTTTCTGACCGAAACAGCACGAGCGGAAGCTCTGTTCTTTTTCTGCTTCCTCTTACTTCACACTAGCTGGAGCGTTTCTGCGCCCTTCTAAATTTTTGAACGACTTTTGTTTTACTATCGCAAAAACCAACCCAACATATATTCTTATTTAAAATAACGATGAGACAACGGGTTGCGTGTTGACATTTCTTCTCAAATGTGCCTGAGATTTCCTGATGGGAACATAAGTAACTAGCGCCAGATGCTTGAGCAATTTGGAATAGCCTTGCCTGTATATAAAGACCGAAACGTTCGCGTTTAAGAAGCCCAAGAAAGACTGTGTTTAAAATAAACGAACCAAGTGACGCCGGCGTCGACATATCGAATGTGCAGAAGAACGCGCGCCCGAGGCGCAATCAAGTTCAGGCGGCCGGAGTTCCAGTTGTAAGCATGCCGGGTGCTTTTCATGCCGCACCACCCAGACGCGCGTCTCTGAACCCATCCTACAGCACGCGCTGTTCTGCTAGCTCCACAATGTAGGAGATGCCGGGTAAAGCAGGAGGTAAGCTATACAAGGCTCGAAACACCACCAGAAGAAAATCTCACTAAAAAATTAAATTAGTCAACCTTTCGAGGAGGAGGGCCGGGTCGCATGAAGCCGACAGTGCGGGACCCGGTGCAGTAGGCGAGAGGGGGGGTAGGGGGGAGGGGGGGCTTGCATGCAGGCAAAGGGAGAAAATTGCCTGCTGCAAGCAGGCAATCATTGAGTGCACCTGTCTAACCTTCTTTCAGGTGAAAACTGCAATGCCGGCTTTCGATAGGAAGTACGAAGTGGTGGAGCGGGGGACATGGGTTCTAACGTCATGCCGAGCGCTGCCTGCGGCCATCGGACCTCCGGTTGCCGACCACCGCTCTAGACCATGCACGTTACAAAATAAAAGAACAAAAAACTTCTCCCCGCATCTGCTCACTGCTAATATTCTGCCGTCTCCGTCACGTAACTTCCTCTTCTTTCTCACACCCACCTCTCATGCTCTGCCCCCGCCCTTTCGCTGCTCTAACAATAAACAGGGAGGAACTTTGCTACAGATTTTCCCCGCGTTCCAATACCCGCGCTATCACCCAGGACCTTTCGTTACTGTTGGACTTCCTGGTACTCCGCCACGTGGCAGCATCCACAGGCAGAAGCAGCGTTTGTATTAAGCTTAAGCGAATGCTGAGCATCTGGCCATCGAGAATCTCGTGCAGGCACAGCGTACTGCCCCCTCCACTCCCCCACCGCACACATTACAAGAGCGCTCGCGCCGTCACGGCGAACCGCTCTACCCTCCGCATTTCACGCAACCCTCCTCCTTTGCTTTCTTTCATCATTCGCTTTCTTTTTCACTCGTCGGCTCACTCAGTTACGCCGCCAACGTGGCTCAGCCCAGAGACGGCCGCCAATGGGCTGAGCCCTAACATGAAGTCACGGGCCGAACGTGCTCGGTGCCCCAGTACAACACGGGCACTTCGCTTCCGGAAACCTGCACGCTGGTACTCTGTCTCGTTTGCAGAAGCGAACTGCCCGTGCTGTGCTGGCGCACCCATCTCGTGCCGCCCGTGACTTTTTAAATGCAGAGCATTTCTTAGGCTCGCGATGTCACTCGTCGATGTTGTCGGCGCCATCCACACGTCGCGTCGAGGCGCAGGTGCGCGTCTCTCCCCCGTACCCTCCTCGCTCTCAACAACAGGTGCGGCCGTGCGGGAGGAGCGCGTGTACCCTGTGCGCTCCGTCCTCTCAACAACAGCTGCGGCGGTGCGGGGGGAGCGCGTCTGTGCGCGCATGCGTCGTAGCTACCCGTGCGCTGCGTCGCGCTCAACAGTAACGGCGGCAGGGCGTGTACACGTGATAACGGCGTGGTGGGTGCATGGAAAGTTCGCGCGCTTGTGTACGGAAGTGTGCGCATGCGCGTCTCTCCTCCGTACTCCTCACCCTCGAACGCGGGCGGTGTGTATATAAGCGGCGGAGCGCGCGTTCGGAATTCAGTCAAGGGCGTCTTTGCTTGGCTTTCGCTTGACTTGGCGCTTTGCTTGACGGCACCAATAGCACTGCCAGGGCGGGGTCACCACTACCGTTCTATGGGGATGCAGCGAGGACCCTGGAGGATCTGCTCCGCGTGAATCCAGGGTTCAACCTGCTTGGCACTCCCCTGAAGGACCTGGTGGAGGCCCTGACCCCCAGCCTCCCTCCTCATCTTAGCCAGTACGAACTCTCGTCTGCTAAGCCGCACTGGTCCATGATAACTGCCGCTTTTCTCGATAGCCACCGCGCCTCGTTTATGTACCGATTCGCGAGAGGGGCACTCCCCTTCCGCAGCCGGGCATTCAGGCGCACCACTTGCGGCCGCCGGGTGTGTCCACTGTGCAACAGTGTAGAGGACACCCCACACACCTTCCACTCCTGCCGCTTCCCCCGAACCCTGCTCGCCCGCTTAGCCGAACTCTTCGGCTTGCGGGAAATAGACTATAGGACAGTCAGATACTTGAACCCCCTACCTAAAGAGGCTACTAATCAGTTTGTGCTCTGCCTGGTTGAGATCTCTTACCAGGTATGGCGAGCCCGGTGCACAGCAGCCCACGGAGGCGAGACCCCTGCAGTGGAGGCCCTGAGGGAGCGAGTGCGCACGGAACTGTGGCTGCACCTGCGGAGGGAGCAGCAGACGCTAAACAAGTTTGAATTTACCCGCAAGTGGTGCAGCCCTAACACAGTATTTTCCATTGCAGACTCGCACCTCACTGTCCTCTACTAGACGCTGGACGAAGACGACGGGGCGTGCGGCGAGCAGAACTCCCTCGGGACTCTGATTAGCACACTGCCCCCCCTTGCCCGGGTAGGGCCGGCAACCTCAAATCAAAAAACACTCGGGGGCCCTCGGGTCCTTGGAGGAAGCTGCCTGGGGTTGTCGTTACCGCAGTGATGATGGACGCATAGCGAAAGCTATTTGATACCCCTGCTACACTGGGGTCTAAATGTCATTTGAACCAAATGTCATTTGACTCAAATGCCAAGTTGCGCTGCTACACTAGGTTTTAAAATGCCATTTGGCTCAAATGACATTTGAGCCAAATGAGCACCGAGAAAGACATTTAAGATTTCAAATGCCATTTCCAGCACTCTCGGACGCAGCGTCTTCGATCGGCAATAAAAAATATAATACTTCCGTACGTAAAAAAAAACAAAATATTGTTGTTGGTGAAACTTTGTTCACTGTTTATTTACTTAAAATACGAAATCAACATATTTAATTTTCATACTCTCAAAACCATGTGGGTCAGCTGCAAAAAAAAAAAAAAACAACGCAAGACAGCCATATTTAGAGTCAAAACTGGTGTCTCTTCTACTTTGATATCATTTTACTGCCTCGGACTGCTCCTAAGTTTGATTGTTGTATTAATGTACGAAAACGGAACGGGGCAACAACAGCGCCACTACAGCACAGCGAACAGTTGTGAAGGCTTTCAAATGCCATCGAAATCGTAGTGTAGCACGGCGGATTCTGAATGGCATTTGAAGCAACCCATTTGAGTCAAATGACATTTGGTTCAAATGACATTTGGACCCTAGTGTAGCAGGGGTATGAGACACCAGTCCAATCTGACAAGGCAGCAATAAAGACAGACTTTAACTTTACACTCCTTGCCTTCGCTTCTCCTTCATTCAATAAATGAGAATAATAAAGACGAAATAACAATTAAGCATTCCCAAACCATACCCAATTACGCAACATTCACGCGATACCCCCACCACTCTGCGACGCATTTACTCGAGTTCCCCCCGTGGGAAGATGCGGGCGGTTTTTTTTTTCTCGTCTTTGATGTCCGGCGCAAGGCACCGGCTGAAAACTCTGACGAAGGGGCGCTACAGGGTCCCTGGCCCAGGCGGTATGTCGAATCACGCACGCTTGCCTCGCCGTCGTGTGCGATTCGACATCCAATCTGGGCGAGGGGCCCTTTAGCGCCCTTTCGTCAGAGCTCTAAGCCGGCGTCTTGGCGCCGGCCATCAAAGATAAAATAGTCACGGGCGGCACGTGCTTGGTGCGCCAGAACAGCACGGGCAGTTCGCTTCGGCAAACCTACACGCTGGTACTCTGACTCGGGCATTGCGCGGCGAACTCTCAATTACTCACAGTTCCATACACCTGCAACTGCAACCATGATTAAATAAGTTCATAGAACTTTGGAACTACGCGGGCATGGCCCGCTACCAGACGAGGTGATATCGCGGCCCCGTCAGAACGTCCGCCATCTTTTTAGCTTTGTCCTGTCTCGTTTCCCGTCTATTGCCTTGTTAGGAATAGCTTCAAACTAATCACAAGTAGATCCATCGCAGTAACTCACCTCGCGTTGATGTTGTAGCTCGATGTGACCGCGCTGGTCGTTAAGGCCCGGCGATCGTTCTGCTACCTCCGCGGTTGAGCACCGGCCGCGCTCATGCGCCCACACGACAAATCTGCGTCCGCTCGAGGGGCCTCTGGTTATCCTCAGTGTTCAGAAGGAACGCGTCGAAACTGCAAGGGAAATCACCTCCGTTGAGTGTCACGTCAGCGTTCGGTAGCTGATGGAACGCTGGCGCACCAACCTTACCGTAGGTAACCCTGCGTTCAAGAATGCTTTCACGAGGATTTTAGAGAAGCAAAGGTACAGTAAACTAGAATGCCTTGATCCAGTGGCGCGAACGGGAGCGCTCTGCAGCGTTCGGCTGAAGCAAAGCGCGTCTACCGCCGCCAGGGGCGCCACTGCGCCTTCTCCGAAAACGGTACCGCGTTTGAACGGGCAGTTGCTTGGGGCGCTCGCCAGCTATTGCCGCTGCCGTTTTTTAGTGTGGTACAGTAATTAACTTTTATGGAAGAAAGATGCTCACTTTTGTTGTCCCTGTACCTTTCTACGAACGTTTTGTTGCTTATCCGACCCGTTTGAGCCATCGGGCAACGGCTACAAACAAAGTAGCGCTGTGTCGTCTGCTAGCGGCGCAGACGATACGAGCGGATGTGCGATGCGTTGGCGGCGCGCGTTCGGACAGACTCTCCCCGTCTGTTTATGGTCGAGCCCGGCCTTTCATTTTCTGAGTGTTTTACGTTTCCGTGATGTTCTCCTACAGAAGCAATTGAGGTATGCAATCGTCACGAAAATAGTTATTGCGAGTGCTGTCGAATAGAGGTTGGACAGGCCGGGTAGCCGCGATGTCAAAACGAAGGACGGACACCTATTGCTTTGCTCCGGGTTGTCACAGTGGTTGCCCAGGTGCTCCCAAGGCGTCTTTGTTCGCCGCTCCCCTGGACGATGAACTGTGCAAAAAGTGGGAACAAAATTTGGGAAGACTGGACAAACTCTTGACCATATCTTCAGCCGTCGATGAGCGCCACTTTGAGCCCGAGTGCTTATTGCGGGATTACATCCACGTAATAAACCGCTGTGAAGTGCGACTTGCACGCGGGAAGCTGTCACTGGCTCCAGGTGCTGTGCCTACCATCCTGCCTGACTGTGCGTCGAATTCTGTACGGAGCATGGACGCGAAAGCCGCAAAGGAAAAGGCGGGCAACAACAAGAGTTTCAGTTTCGGCAGCCAGCAAGACGCCACGACAAAGCTGAAGAGCCGAAAAAGATGATCGAGGTGCGCCAGCCACACCACGAGGCTTCTCTCTCTCCGCAGGGCTCATCATATGAAGTCGCAAGTTCTGTTGAATGGGATATGCTTTCACATTGAGCCATCTTCAAGAAGTCAAGCTTCCTTCAAAGCTCTGGTGCCGGCTAAATTGTGCCGACGATCGAAACGTTCTTTTCGCTACGACATCGATACGAAGAGAAAAAAAAAGCTAGACATTTTTCACGAGAAATCTGTGCTCTTCTATCCACATGACGACAAAGTGTCGTCGCAAACATTTTTTTCGCGGTGTGTTATGCGGAAGCGGTGAAATATATTCCCTAGCTGTTGCGAACAGTGTGCTGCAAGAAGCTGACAGCAGTTCGGCTAGTTCGGCTTGCAAAGGGGCCATGACGGCTAGGAGGTTTAGTGATGCTAACACCGGAGCTGCGATCTCAAACGACACATTTGGAGACGCTGCCTTCAGCACTAAGTGCCTGGGGAAAGTTTCCTCTGAAGGTAATTTGTTCATTGCAAACTTTGCTGCTGAGAAAATCAGCCGGGTGCTACTGGACGCGTGAATACTGGGTATAATTTGCTTTTGTAGAGTGAAATTCACAAGTATGTTCATGCCGGGACTTTATTACGGTAAATATAAAAAAGTAAATCCATTCGTAAAGAATTAAACATAGCAGTTGTCCGCCGGCAGCACATCGAACGCGTACGCTCGCATCGATCGTCTGCGCAGGTAGAAGACAACAAACAACTCGATTTATAGCCGTTTCCCTACCGCTCAAACGGGCAGATTTGCAACAAAACGTTCCTAGCAAGGTACGGGGATGCCAGACGCGAGTAGCCTTTTTATTTTTTTTTTTTTTTGTAAAGGTTAATTACTACCCAACATCGGAACAACGACAGCCATAACCATTGCCGATCGCCTGAAGTACAGAGACTGCCGCGGCGGCGCCTTTCGAAGAGGGCGCAGCAGCGCCACCTGGTGTTTTCTACACAGAAGAGCACGCCCCTTCCTCGCCGTTCGCGCCACTAGATCATTCTAGTTCACTATACACGCAAGTATGTAGAGGTATTAAAAGTATTGAACCGTAACAGACTGGTCGTATGTATTCACCACACTCACCATGTCGCATCGCTGGCGATCCGTTGGTCAACCGGCCGCTGCTGACAAACGACCACCGCACGCTACAACTATAGTGAACTAGAATGATCTAGTGGCGCGAACGGCGAGGAAGGGGTGTGCTCTTCTGTGTAGAAAATACCAGGTGGCGCTGCTGCGCTCTCTTCGAAAGGCGCCGCCGCGGCAGTCGCTGTACTTCAGGCGATCTGCAGTTGTTATGGCTGTCGTTGTTACGATGTTGGGTAGTAATTAACCTTTACAAAAAAAAAAGCTACTCGCGTCTGGCATCCCCGTACCTTGCTAGGAACATTTTGTTGCAAATCTGCCCGTTTGAGCGGTAGGGAAACGGCTATAAATCGTGTTGTTTGGTGTCGTCTGCTACCTGCGCAGATGATCGATACGAGCGTACGCGTTCGATGTGCTGCCGGCGGACAACTGGTATGTTTAATTCTTTACGAATGGATTTACTTTTTTGTATTTACTGTAATAAAGTCCCGGCATGAACCTACTCGTGAATTTGCCTCTACAGAAGCAAATTATACCCAGTATTCACGCGTCCAGTAGCACCCGGCTGATTTTTTCAGCAGCAAAGTTTGCAATGAACAAATTACCTTTAGAGGAAGCTTTCCCCAGGCACTTAGGGCTGAATGCGGCGTTAGCACGTGCAATACATCACTAAACGCCGTAGCCGTCATGGCCCCTTTGCAGGCCGAACTGCTGTCAGCTTCTTGCAGCACACTGTTTGCAACAGCTGGGGAATCTATTTCACCGCTTCCGCATAACACACTACGAAAAAATGTTTGCGCCGACACTTTGTCGTCATGTGGATAGAAGAGCACGGATTTCTCGTGAAAAACTTCTAGCTTTTCTTCTCTTCGTATCGATGTGGTAGCGAAAAGAACGTTTCGATCGCCGGCAAAATTTAGCCGGCACCAGAGCTTTGAAGGAAGCTTGATTTCTTGAAGATGGCTAATTGTGAAAGCATCACATTCCACAGAACTTGCGCCTTCATTTGATGAGCCCTGCGGAGAGAGAGAAGCCTCGTGGTGTGGCTGGCGCACCTCATCTTTTTCGGCTCTTCAGCTTTGTCGTGGCTTCTTGCTGACTGCTGAAACTGAAACTCTTTTTTTTTTTGCCCGCCTTTTTTTTTTTTTTGCGGCTTCCGCCTGCATGCTCCGTACAGAATTCGACGCACAGTAGGCAGGATGGTAGGTACAGCACCTGGAGCCAATGACAACTTCCCACGTGCAAGTCGCACTTTACAGCCGTTTATTACGTGGATTTAATCCCGCAATATGCACTCGGGCCCAAAGTGGCGCTCACCGACGGCTAAAGATATGGTCAAGAGTTTGTCCAGTCTTCCCCAATTTTGTTCCCACTTTTTGCGCAGTTCATCGTCCATTGGAGTGGCGAACAAAGACGCCTTGGGAGCACCTGGGTAACCACTGTGACAACCCGGAGCAAAGGAATAGGTGTCCGTCCTTCGTTTTGACATCGCGGCTACCCGGCGCCTGTCCAACCTCTATTCGACAGCACTCGCAATAACTATTTTTCTGACGATTAGATACCCGTTGCTTCTGTAGGGGAACATCACGGAAACGTAAAACACGCAGAAAATGAAAGGCCGGCCTCGACCATAAACAGACGGAGAGTGACTCTGCCCGACCGAGCGCCGCCAACGCATCGCACATTCCCTCGTGTCGTCTGCGCCGCTAGCAGACGACACAGCGCTACTTTGTTTGTAGCCGTTGCCCGATGACTCAAACGGGTCTGATAAGCAACAAAACGTTCCTAGAAAGGTACAGGGGCAACAAAAGTGAGCATCTTTCTTCCATAAAGGTTAATTACTGTACCACACTAAAAAACGGCAGCGGCAATAGCTGGCGAGCGCCCCAAGGAACGGCCCGTTCAACCGCGGTACCGTTTTCGGAGAAGGCGCAGTGGCGCACCTGGCGGCGGTCGACGCGCTTTGCTTCAGCCGAACGCTGCAGAGCGCTCCCGTTCGCGCCACTGGATCAAGACATTCTAGTTCACTGTAGCTACAACAAAGCCGCCATCAAGCGAGAGACAAAAAAAAAAAAGAAGAAAAAAAAAGTACGCTTGAGAGCGCAGAGATCACGACCGAGCAGTGGTCTGGTAGCGAGAGTAGACTGTGTTGTTTTTATTGTGTTTTATTGTGGAATGTCGCAGCGGCGAAGCTCTCGTGTATTTCTAGGCATAGAGTTTCATACAAATAACTAGAGGGGAAACTGGCGCTAGTGTCAACGCGAACATGGCAGCGGCGCTTACGCTTCAATGGGAATGATGGGTAGTTTTGGAACCGGATTGCGTAGGATCAAAACGGACTTATGGCTGCGCAAATTGTGTTTTTTGACAAAAAAGTTTTTATTGCCCGGTTCTCCGTTTACAAATTACATGGCAAACAAAAAAGTTAGGGACGAAAAACCGGTTTTGTACGAAATAAAACGGCGCGTTTAAATAAAAAGCAGACGCGGAGTCGAGAAGGTTTGTGGAGCAGGTTTGCCATTTTCCGCCAACTATAGCAGGACGCGGACTTCTTTAAAAACTACTTGTAAAAGTTTCGGCGCTGGTGGTTTGTAATAGTAAGAGAAGTTTGTGCTCATAAGAAAAAAGAAACCGATTACCTTTGGAGAAGTTATTCTTGCGTGAATTAGTGACATCCTACAAGCTGCGTTCCTATCAGCCGCCGGTGCTGCTGTTCTACGACGTAGGAGCCGGCGCTCGCACGAAAGGTGTGGCTGTTCCAAGCGATTCGCAACCGTCGTCAGCTTTGACAATATATTGCTCTGCCGAATGAGCAGCGCCGCAACTCCTAATTAGCAGACAACTTCGCCGCACAGAGCGCCGTCATTTGTGTTTTCATGCTCGCTGTGCGGCAATGCATTGATAACCCACTCAATTCGCAACTCTGGTTGTAAAACATTCCACTCAGGGCGGCGTCAGTGCACGCGAGGCATGCAGCTCAAGGAGAAACGTATTTTTGATCACTCCTCCCAACACCCCGCCTAGGCAAATGCGTTCATGCAAATCCAAAACGAAAACGAAACGGCCTGCAATCCGTAGTAAGTTCCACGAGCCATCAAGCGCCAATCCGAATCCACAACTACCCATCACGCCCATTGAGGCGTACGATCGCAGCGCCAGTTTCCCCTCTAGTTATATTGTAAGAAACTCTATGTTTCTAGGGACCATAGCCTTAGACTAGAGTGTACTAGAAGTTTTAGAGTGGCCCGACCGGCCGCCCGGAGAGGTGCTCGTTTCGCGCAGAAAATAGCGGCGGCGCTGTAGTCAACGACAACTGAAAGCGCAAACGGCGGCTGGCCGGCCGCACGGCCGCGCGCGGGCCAGGAAACGCTGCTGCTTTACGCGCGGAGCGCTCGAAATTTGTTCTGCGGGTCGTCCAATTGCTTAAATATACTGTATGTACAGTGGACTGTGGGTAACGAAATGAAATATAAACGTTGCAGCTCATTTTGCGTTAGTTTTGCCTTTCCCGCTCGACGACAACGACAAGGAAAATTACGGATTTTCCTTTGCAGCATTCGTAGCGGATTGTAAATAAAGTAATTGCAGCGACATTTTCGCTTTTTCAATTTTCCACAAAAAGTATTTTGCGTCAAATTGCCTGGTATGATCCAGTTCATGATTGCTTTATGATTGCGTCCTTATTGTGCTGCTTGATGGACATAGTTGGTCGACGCAAATGACATGAAAAGGTATATGAGGACTGGGATGATAGCTTCTCGGATTAATTTCTTATTTATTGTCTTGCAATTTACACTCAGACTGCAGTTATGTGGGATAATATCACAAGTTGCATTTGTTTTTCATTGCGTGAGTTGTTATTATAGCAGTATTTAAGCAGTGGCCCGCTTGGGATAATTATGGCCGGTCACAGTGGTGGCCGATCAGAAAATGGCACGCGCAAGCGAGATATCTTTTCGACTAAAAAGGGGTTAGCCCAGCGGTTAGCTCAGTTGTCCCAATGAGCGTCTTTCATAGAACTATTCCCGCAACGCTCTATTAATCGCACCACCTTTCACCTGATTCGGTCAAGAAAGGAGTTGAATAAATTAACACAAATTTAATTCACAAATATGCTGAGGGTTCAATTACACGCACATAAAACAAATGGGAAACATAGATCAGAAAATATATTGACCGCGACAAAAATTAAATATAACACGCCCACTAGAGGTAAAGGTTCAAGAACGCTAACATGGCGGTTCAAATAAACGGAACTGGAACAAAATACACATTTTGTTTTCATTTTCAATAGCCCAGCAAATGAAATGTAAAGCGGGAAATCATTCACAAACTCTACACAGGTACAGGTTTAGGAATAACGCTAGCATGGAGCTTTAAATTGACATTTTTGGCCAACACATTTTCATAACTCGCCCTGGATCATTAGCGACGGCTACATTTAAGGTGTTGCTCCCACCTTCGCATGTAATCATGGAACTTGTTTGAACCTTTGATATAGAAATGAATCTGTGTCACAATGTATACAGAACCCAACCAAATTTGCTGTCAAGGTCTCACGTGCTGGTCGCAACCAACGCCGTCAAGGTGTTTGTTGTGAATAATGGCTGCAACACATCCATAACGCTGTCATGGTGGAGCTCCTTGTCGCTGAAGCAACTGGTAAAAACGCCGTAGCGATCACTAATAAACTTTAAAAAATGCACGGAAGGATTCAGAAGCCCCCCCCCCTCTCAAATTACAAGAGGTAGTAGTAAACACAACGGCACCTCCCCTGGCATGCAGGATTGGTCCTGCAGACTTGGCACTTCGTGGCCACTAACCGCAGTACAAGCATCAGCGGCAGGGGTATCCCAGAAGAACGCTCTTGGTATTTTCGTTACAAATCGGAACGTAAAAAAACAGTAAACTTTTTTCAGCCTATAGAATGTGCACCCCGCCGCTTTTGCTTCATGCGCAGACTCAAGAAGGGGAAGGGAAAAACATTCCTGGTGCCTGTCCGTCAAATTAAACCCTCGTTAACTCGAACTCTGCTATCTCAAAATATCTTCTCGAAATTTTTCTCACCGTGTGTTTACCTCCCATAGGCGCTATGCATTTGCCCGCTTTATCTCGAAACGTTTTTTCGAAGAACCACAGATGCCTCGAAATACTGGCAGAGAGGACACAAGGCAAAGTCAGCTGCGGGCAGCTGACAAGGTCCCAGTTCGAATGATTACTCCCACTACTCGCCGAACGCGGTCGTGAAGTGCAAGTTTACGCGGACTACACGTCCCCGTTACCGAAATCCTGTCTGACGCGTACATCATCGAGATAGCTGTGGACGACGCAGCTGATCATGCGGACGAGGAGGAGCCTCCAGAAGTGCCTACAACGGCAGAAACAACATACATGCTGCGTCTGCTTTGTAATAAGGTAGAATGTAGCGGTGGCGGCCACGAAGTTATGCGATGCATTGAGAAGCTCGGGTACGTTTTTCTGGGATGCAGATATGAACGCGAAACAGCCGAGCGCAACACAGTTCTTTCTACTGCAATAATAAAAGTTTTTTTTTTTCATGTGAATTATTTTGCCTTTATTACGAAATCTCCCCTATGCAATAGTGCTTTTGTTCGCAGCCCTAGCTGTTATTTCAGAGACCTGGTCACAAATTTTCTGCACTTGACTTAACTCGAAACTCCGCGCTTATCTGAAAATTTTCAGCTAATTTTACGACTTTGAGTTAACAAGAGATTAACGTTTTCAAAAAATTCAGAAAAATTCAGGAAATCAACAATTTACGTTTTCCGAAAACGCATAAAAAATGAGGAAGTATCGTTGGGGGGGGGGGGGGGGCGATAATTTTGTGTCGGGTCGTACTAGTTTAAAGTTTGCTCAAGCGGAGTCAAAACGTTTCTGCGTCTACTTTCTAAATCAGCTGACCAAAGGCGCAGGTACGATTCCCGGCCGCGGCGGCCGCTTTTGTGATGAAGGATAAAAGCGAAAAACGCCCGTGTCTTGAGATTTCGGCGCACGTTAAAAATCCCCAGGTGGTCAAAATTAATCCGGAGCCCTCCAGTACCGCTTGCCTCATCGCCTGTGTAGCGCCGGCGCGTTAAACCTCATAATCCAAAATAAATCAGCTTCGCAAGCGCAAAACACCGCAGCGAGCCACGCAAATATTGCCGCGCGCAGGCTGGGAGCTAGTGCCGGGGAGCGCCGGCTGTTCAGTTGTTGACGACAGCAGCGCCGCCGCTATACCGGTTTTATTTTCTGCGCGAAAGTCGACCCGGCGGAGCAATGGGAGAGGCCGCCGCTCGGGCCACTCTAAAACTTCTAGTACACTCTACTTAGACTACT